>NC_079193.1:191556209-191874671 GCF_029499605.1 Hyla sarda | reverse complement strand
ACAGTGATACTTTTCCCAATATCAGATTATGAATAGAGAGCCAGTGTGAAACTTCCTGTTGCAGACAGGGCAGCAACATCTCAGCTGTGTGACTTTGCCTGCCCAGGCTTAGCAGATGTAATACAGCATGGTAGCACTTAACTTTGCACCCATGAAAGGAGGGGCAAGGAGGAGGAGAGTAAGCTACGCTCTTCCCTGTGGGGGAAATGCAAGATATTCTTGAAGGAAGGCAAAGGATAGGTGGCAGATGGCAGAGGTTGAACTCAATTGGCCCAACCGTGAAGGTGTCACTAGTATTTTCTGGCCTGGGTTGTGCTGGAGCCTCGTTCTGCAACATGCTGACCCAGTGGACAGTAAAAGACATGTAATGGCCCTGGCCGTAGCTGTTACTCCAGGTATCTGCATGCACTGTGCTACACACCAACAACTGCATGGCGTGGCCCACCCTCTCCACAACATGATTGTAGAAAGTGGAGATGGCTTTTTTTTTTTGTGCAAAATTATGGCGACTAGGTATGTGCCACCTGGACTGGGCACACCCCATTAGTTGCCTAAAGCTGTAGGGTCAACATTGTAGCAAAAAGTGCATTACTGTATATGCTGTATAAGGACCAAATATACCCTGATAATTTTGCTCTTCATTTACCATGTCATATAATACAACATTTTAGGTCTCCAAATTTCACGTAATGTGTGCGAAAAAACAGAAGCTAGTGAAGGTCAGTATAAGCTATGGTCAGTAGAGGGAGCCAGAGGATTTTCAATTGAGCAGAAACCATTTTAACATTATGTGTGATTTATATTTTTTATTGTATGCCACATTCAACAGATTTATTATGCATACAAAATAAGAAGATAGTCCCATAACTTTCAGTACTGTTACTGGGAGCAATATTAATGTTGCTTCATAGAACAGTATTGCTAATACCCTTCTCTTCAAGAATCTCTAGTTTTTATTTTATTTTCTCAGTGTACAGTAAACTATTCAGACCATTGTTTTCTTAACTAGCTTCTATTAGCCATGTGCCACAATATTCGTTTTGTGCTAATATGACTAATAATCCAAATTTGATGGCAGTGTAAAGATGGTGGGTGCACACTTCTCCAACCCTGACTTCAGTGTGAAGTCAAAACGTAGCTACCGCATATGGGTGAATAATTATAATATTCGTTTATATAGCCCCAATGACATCTGCAGCACTTTACAGATCTGGTGGTACAAATAACGACGAATATCAGACATTTCACACTTAATATCCAGACTAGAGAATTAGGGCCCTGCTTGCCAGAGCTTAAAGGGGTATTCCAGGAAAAAAAAAAAAAAAAAAAAAAAATATATATATATATATATATATATATATATATATATTAACTGGCTCCAGAAAGTTAAACAGATTTGTAAATTACTTCTATTAAAAAATCTTAATCCTTCCAATAATTATCAGCTGCTGAAGTTGAGTTGTTCTTTTCTGTCTGGTAACAGTGCTCCCTGCTGACATCTCTGCTTGTCTCGGGAACTGCACAGAGTAGAAGAGGTTTTCTATGGGGATTTGCTTCTTCTTTGGACAGTTCCCGAGACAGGTGTCATCAGAGAGCACTTGAATCATCAAGAAATCGGTGATGGCTTTTCTCTGAAAAGAACAACTCAACTTCAGCAGCTCATAAGTACTGAAAGGATTAACATTTTTTAATAGAAGTAATTTACAAATCTGTTTAACTTTCTGGAGCCAGCTTGCCGATAAGCCGATAATGCCCCGCCCCCGCACCGCCCCCACCGCACCACGACCGCCCCCCCCACCCGCCGCACCGCACCGCGACCGCCCCCCCGCCCACCGCACCGTGTCGCACCCCCCACCGTAGTGCTGGGCGGTATAACGGTATGGATTTTTGCCCATACCGCTATACCGGTCGGGCCCCTCCCCCACCCTCCGAGTCAATAAAAAAAATTAAACTTACCCGTAATGGGGGTGGTCCGGGCCATCCATCCTTCCTGTAGTGTCCAGCGGCATTCCGGGTGGAGGGTGAACCCGTCCAGGCTGTCCTCTCCGGGGGTCATCTTCTGCTCCTGCCTAGTACGGTGCATAGACGCCGCTACGCTGTGACGTCAGGTGCATTGCTGTGCACGGGCATCACTGCGCAGCAGCGTTTATGCTGCGTTACTAGGCTGGAGCCTGCCTGGAGTGGAGAAGATGACCCCCGGAGATGGACAGCCCGGACCGGTTCACCCTCCACCCGGAATGCCGCCGGACACTACAGGAAGGAAGGATGGCCCGGACCACCCTGACAGGTAGGGGGAGAGAAGCGGGTGGTGGCGGCGGCGGCCTATGGCACCGCAAAAGCCACTGCAGTGCATTGATTTAAAGCGCCCGCTTTAAATCAATGATCTGCAGCTGTGTCGCGGGGGGATAAATAGCCGATAACTTATACCGGAATATCGGTATAAGTTATCGGCTATCGGCCCTAAACTCCACTGATTATCGGTATCGGCCCTAAAAAACCCATATCGGTCGATCCCTAAAGGAGAGTGAACCAGTCACTAGCAATCTCTGAATGTTTAAAGTTCATAAAGTGTAGCGGGATGCTGCTGAATGATAGTGGGAGGACATATTGATAGTAGGGGATGACATAAGCCTGCTTATAGAGATGTGTCCTAAGAGCACGTTAAAAACTGTGGATGTTGGGTAAAGGTCTGAGTGTTCAGGGTATTAAATAAACATTATGGTAATTGGATTAACTTGAAGATCATCTTCTATCTTCGGTTATCACATGATCTGAGGACAGTAGGTTTATCTCTTTACAATGTAATCCATTAACAGAGCAGTATAGTCTGATCAAGGATCTACTATAATTAAAAAAATAATAAAAAAAATTCCCCCAGAAATGAATAAGAAGAGAATCTGTTAACATTCATTACAAGTTTTCTTTATTCAAGGAAGTGGTGCGTTCCACAGAGTACGTTAAGGGAGCAACAACGTTTTGCGCTAACCGCTTCTTCCGGGACGATTTTTTCCCTCTATTGTAAGCACTAAATGTATGGGAAAATTTCTCACGTAATTTGTATGACAAATTAAAACTGTTAAAAATGTTAAAACTGACAACATTTTTAGGAGTGAATGTCCACTTTGTGTTATTCCAATACCCATCATTCCTTTGTCACGCATATGGTATATCGATTCATGACCCCACAGTCCCAACCAATCTCAATGGCAACGCCACAGTGCTCACTAGCAAATTACACTATGGGGGAGATTTATCAAAACCTGTCCAGAGAAAAGTTGCTGAGTTGCCCATAGCAACCAATCAGATCGCTTCTTTCATATTTAACAAGGCCTCTGGAAAATGAAAGAAGCAATCTGATTGGTTGCTATGGGCAACTCAGCAACTTCTCCTCTGGACAGGTTTTGATAAATCTCCCCCTATGAGTATATTCTACAAACCCTTAATTATAAGAGCTAAAACTATACACTGTACAGTTGTGGCAAAATGTTTTGAGACCGGCGCAATTTTGATTGTCACAAAGTTTTCTGCTTTAATATTTTTAGATCTTTTAGTCAGCTGTTTCTATGATATACTGAATTACAATTACCATATTTATCGGCATATAACACGCACTTTTTAGGCTACAATTTTTAGCCTAAAGTCTATGTGCGTGTTATACGCCGATAAGCCGCTGCAGTTCAATGATTTAAAGCGGGCGCTTTAAATCAATGAACTGCAGCGGCTTTGCAGGTGCAGAGACCTGCCGTTGCTGCCGACTTCTCTCCCCCTGCCTGTCCTGGGGTCCAGAGCCCTGCTGCCGGCGCCGGTGCCGCTGCCCCATTGCCGGCGCTGATAGCCAGGGGGAGAGAAGCGGCACCGGCAATGGGGCAGCGGCGCCGACAGACAGGGGGAGAGAAGGGGCAGCGGCACCCATTGCCGGCGCTGCTGCCCCGTTGCCTCCCCCATCCCCGGTTGTATAATTACCTGTTGCCGGGGTCGGGTCCGCGCTGCTTCAGGCCACCGGTGTGCGTCCCCTGCGTCGTTGCTATGCGCTGCGAGACGCATGCACTCGTCATTGTGCCACGCCGTGCAGCGCATAGCAGCGATGCAGGGGACGCACACTGGATGCCTGAAGCAGCGCGGACCCGACCCGGCAACAGGTAATTAGACAACCGGGGATGGGGGAGGCAACGGGGCAGCGGCGCCGGCAATGGGTGCCGCTGCCCCTTCTGTCCCCCTGGCTATCGGCACCGGCAATGGGGCAGCGGCACCGATAGCCAGGGGGAGAGAACAGGCAGCGGTGCAGAAAGCCAGAGGGAGAGAAGCGGCGGCAGCAGGGCTCTAGACTCCAGGGAAGGCAGGGGGAGAGAAGCGGGCAGCGACGCCCTCTCTCCCCCTGCCTTTCCTGGGGGCTTCTGCGGGGTCAGAAACAGTGTATCGGGGTATACACATGCACACACACGCACCCTCAAAAACTTTTTTTACCCAAATATCCTTGGTAAAATGAGGGTGCATGTTATAGGCCGGTGCGTGGTATACCCCGATAAATACGGTATAGTTATACAAAAGTACTATTAAAGTTTAAAAACGTATGAAATGCATATATTTGTATTTCAGTACAAAATAAAAACTTAACTAAAACATCTAAGCACACTAAAGCAGCCAACTATGTGAAAATATAAATTTGTGTCAGTATCAAATCTTTTGGTCACAACTGTACTTCATGATAACTAAATCTATTCGGTACTAGTGTTGCTCGCGAATATTCGAAATTTTATTCGCGAATATTGCATATTTGCGAATATTCACGAATATAGTACTAAATATTCGCAATTACAAATATTCGTTTTTGTTTTTTTTCACAGTACACATCACAGTGATCATCCCTCTCTGCTTCCAGCTTGTGTGGTGTAAAGAAGGCTCTAATACTACTCTGTGAAACTGGCGTGCAAATTTTCGCATATACGAAAATGTGCATATGCAAATTTTCACATATACGAATTTTCGCATATGCTAATTTTTGTATATGCTAATTTTCACATACGCGAATTTTCGTATATGCAAAAATAATACGCGAATATGCGAATTTAGGGAATATATGACGAATATTTGTCCATATATTTGCGAAATATCGCAAATTCGAATATGGCCTATACCGCTCAACACTGTTCGGTACACACAAGCCTGTTTCTCAGTTTACTGCATAGGCTATGTTCACATCGGTTAGGGAGCTCCGGGACTGGGACAGAGATTGTGACATCGGGCTTAAAAGAAACCTGACATGCAGGGTCTAGATTGATCAACCTGTCTGAAATCAAAATTGGTTTTGCCAATAACAACACATTATAGCTCAGCTTTCATTATACCAGAGCTTGTTAAGATATGAAAGCTGTGCTGTGATTGGTTGCTATGGGCAAAACCAATTTTGGTTTTAGGCAGAGTAATAAATTGTGTCATTGTGTTTGTGTGGTCATCCAGTGATCAGGATGTAAATGAAACCTTGGTGTGTTGAATTAGTTAAATTATCATTGGTTTAATTAAAAAAAAAGATTCTACAAGCCTCTGGGAGTAAAATAATCTTTATACAGTGACCCCCCAACCTACGATGGCCCCAACATACCATAATTTCAACATGCGATGGCCTCTCAGAGGCAGTGGCGGATCCAGGGGGGGGGGGCAACGGGGCAATTGCCCCCCCCAAGATTTCTGCCCCCGATTTCTAACATGGTGGAGCTGGAGCTGTCACTCCCGCTCCACCATTCACTTATTAATTTACCTTTCTCGCCGCTGGCGATCAACGGCAGGCCGGCGCGATGACGTCACATTATCGCGACGGCGCCTGAAGATCCCGTCGCCGCGGCTCGCCACTCACCAGTCTGCACAGTCTGTGCAAGTAAGAAGAGAGCTGCTCAGCGCGGGAACGTAATATAAGTGTATGTATTTTTTTTAATTATTTTTTTTTACTGGTTGGCACATCTATATGGCACTGGGTGGGCTCAGGGGGCAATTAAAAAAAGTAGGGGGCACAAAAAAGGATACATTTGATGTGAGGTGCCCTTGACAGGGGGGCATTATATATGAAGAGAACATGACAGGGGGTCCCCTGTCATGTGCTCTTCACATATAATGCCCCCTGTGCTGTGCCCCTCACATATAATGCCCCCATCATCATCATGTGCCCTTCAGATATAATGCTCCAGTCATGTGCTCCTCACATATGATGCCCCCTGTGGGGCAGGACAGGGGGCATCATATGTGAGGGGCACGTCACATGGGCATTATATGTGAGGGGCACGTCACAGGGGGCATTATATGTTAGGGGCACAGGACAGGGGGCATTATATGTGAGGGGCACAGGACAGAGGACAGTATATGTGAGGGGCACATGAGAGCATTATATGAGGGACATAGCACAGGGGGCATTAAATGTTAGGGGAGCATGACGGGGGTATTATATTTAAGGGACACAGCACAGGGGGCATTATATGTAAGGGGCACAAGACAGGAGGCATTATATGTGAGGGGCACAGGACAGAGGGCATTTTTATTATGTGGGGGGGGGACAGGACGGACATTATTAATATGTGGGGGGCGCAGGAGGGGCCATAATTATTATATGTGGGGGCACAGGATGGGGCATTATTACTATATGTGAAGGCACAGAGTGTTTTGCATTTTAGAGGTATGGGGGGAGATTTATCAAAACCTGTGCAGAGGAAAAGTTACCCAGTTGCCCATAGCAACCAATCAGATCGCTGATTGAAAGCAGTGAGATGATTGGTTGCTATGGGCAACTGGGCAACTTTTCTTCTGGACAGGTTTTGATAAATCTCCCCCATGGTGTATATTATAAAGGAATTTCAGGGTTGGTACGATTTTTATGGGCCACAATACATTACAGTATTGTATTCAGAGGGTGCACTGCATGGCAAGGTTATATTCAGATTGTACAGTATGTGGTAGTATTATAGTCAGAGAACGCAGTATGTGGCAGTATTATATTCAGGGAGCGCAGTATGTGGTAGTATTATATTCAGAGAGTGCAGTGTGGTAGTATTATATTCAGAGAGTGCAGTGTGGTAGTATTATATTCAGAGAGTGCAGTGTGGTAGTATTATATTCAGATGGTGTAGTGTGTGGTAGTATTATATTCAGAGAGCGCAGTGTGGTAGTATTATATTCAGAGAGCGCAGTGTGGTAGTATTATATTCAGATGGTGCAGTGTGTGGTAGTATTATATTCAGAGAGCGCAGTGTGGTAGTATTATATTCAGAGAGTGCAGTGTGTGGTAGTATTATATTCAGAGAGTGCAGTGTGTGGTAGTATTATATTCAGAGAGCGCAGTATGTGGCAGTATTATATTCAGAGGGTACAGTGTGTGATAGTATTATATTCAGAGAGCGCAGTATGTGGCAGTATTATATTCAGAGAGCGCAGTATGTGGCAGTATTATATTCAGAGAGCGCAGTATGTGGTAGTATTATATTCAAAGAGCGCAGTATGTGGTAGTATTATATTCAGAGAGCGCAGTTTGTGGTAGTATTATATTCAGAGAGCGCAGTATGTGGCAGTATTATATTCAGAGAGTGCAGTATGTGGCAGTATTATATTCAGAGAGCGCAGTATGTGGTAGTATTATATTCAAAGAGCGCAGTATGTGGTAGTATTATATTCAGAGAGCGCAGTATGTGGCAGTATTATATTCAGAGAGCGCAGTATGTGGCAGTATTATATTCAGAGAGCGCAGTGTGGTAGTATTATATTCAGAGAGCGCAGTGTGAGGTAGTTTTATATTCAGAGAGTGCAGTGTGTGGTAGTATTATATTCAGAGAGCGCAGTATGTGGCAGTATTATATTCAGAGAGCGCAGTATGTGGCAGTATTATATTCAGAGAGCACAGTATGTGGTAGTATTATATTCAAAGAGCGCAGTATGTGGTAGTATTATATTCAGTGAGCGCAGTATGTGGTAGTATTATATTCAGAGAGCGCATTATGTGGTAGTATTATATTCAAAGAGTGCAGTATGTGGTAGTATTATATTCAGAGAGCGCAGTTTGTCGTAGTATTATATTCAGAGAGCGCAGTATGTGGCAGTATTATATTCAGAGAGTGCAGTATGTGGCAGTATTATATTCAGAGAGCGCAGTATGTGGTAGTATTATATTCAAAGAGCGCAGTATGTGGTAGTATTATAATCAGAGAGCGCAGTATGTGGTAGTATTATATTCAGAGAGCGCAGTATGTGGCAGTATTATATTCAGAGAGCGCAGTGTGGTAGTATTATATTCAGAGAGCGCAGTGTGTGGTAGTTTTATATTCAGAGAGTGCAGTGTGTGGTAGTATTATATTCAGAGAGCGCAGTATGTGGCAGTATTATATTCAGAGAGCACAGTATGTGGCAGTATTATATTCAGAGAGCACAGTATGTGGTAGTATTATATTCAAAGAGCACAGTATGTGGTAGTATTATATTCAGTGAGCGCAGTATGTGGTAGTATTATATTCAGAGAGCGCAGTATGTGGCAGTATTATATTCAGAGAGCGCAGTATGTGGCAGTATTATATTCAGAGAGCGCAGTATGTGGTAGTATTATATTCAAAGAGCGCAGTATGTGGTAGTATTATATTCAGAGAGCGCAGTATGGGGTAGTATTATATTCAGAGAGCGCAGTATGTGGCAGTATTATATTCAGAGAGCGCAGTATGTGGCAGTATTATATTCAGAGAGTGCAGTGTGGTAGTATTATATTCAGAGAGCGCAGTGTGTGGTAGTTTTATATTCAGAGAGTGCAGTGTGTGGTAGTATTATATTCAGAGAGCGCAGTGTGTGTGGTAGTATTATATTCAGAGGGTACAGTGTGTGGTAGTATTATATTTAGAGGGTGCAGTGTGGGGTATTCAGAGGATATGGTGTTTAGCAATATTATAATAATTATTGTTTTCATATAGAGGATCAGAATCCGCTGACAAATTAAGGAGCCATCTGGGTGTCATTTTCTGCAGAGAGAAGATTTAGCTGACAAAGTCACAGCGGTATGTACCATCAAAGCTGTCACCTGTAGTCACTGATATCATTGTGTATTCTCCTCACTATAGAGAAGATGTCACCTGTAATCACTGATATCATTGTGTACTCTCCTCACTATAGAGAAAATGTCACCTGTAATCACTGATATCATTGTGTATTCTCCTCACTATAGAGAAGATGTCACCTGTAATCACTGATATCATTGTGTATTCTCCTCACTATAGAGAAGACGTCACCTGTAGTCACTGATATCATTTTGTATTCTCCTCACTATAGAGAAGACGTCACCCGTAGTCACTGATATCATTGTGTATTCTCCTCACTATAGAGAAGACGTCACCTGTAATCACTGATATCATTGTGCATTCTCCTCACTATGTCCCTTCAGAGCTGTAGTCACTTTTAAGTTTTGCAGTTTTCATGGGTGAAACAACAACTCCCAGCATCCCCTTACCACTACTTAGGTCATACTGGGAGCTGTAGTTTTAAATGGTAAAAACTTATTTAGCACTTTCCCATTCTGTGACAATTGGTATATTTGATTAATATGCTGGAAATTATTTTCTGCAACCTGCTACACTGTGGGCATCACAACTATACTGCCAACCTAATGTGGGGGAACTACAACCTAAAGTGCCTAATGTGGGGGGAACTATACTGCCAACCTAATGTGGGGGAACTATACTGCAAACTAAATGTGGGGGAACTATACTGCCAACCTAATGTAGGAGGACTATACTGCCAACCTAATGGGGGGGGGGGGGGACTACAACCTAATGTGGGGGAACTACAACCTAATGTGGGGGAACTATACTGCCAACCTAATGTGGGGGAACTACAACCTAATGTGGGGGAACTATACTGCCAACCTAATGTGGGGGAACTATACTGCAAACTAAATGCAAACTGACGATCACTTACCTGTCCTCGGGGCTCCGGCGTGTCCTCTTCGGGATCCCCTGCATCATCGGCGCTCTCCATCGTCGTCATCACGTCGTTATCCAATAGAAGCGGCATGCGTAGCGAAGTGATGGCGGCCATGGAGAGCAAGGATCCTGGGGAAGCAGAGGCCTTGCCGGAGCGGCGGGGACACCCCAGGGACGCGGCAACAGTGATGGAAGGCGACATCCAGGGCAGCAGTGATGGTCCAGAGCGGCGGGGACACGTGAGTATAACCTTCAATATCAGTGGTCTTCAACCTGCGGACCTCCAGATGTGGCAAAACTACAACTCCCAGCATGCCCGGACAGCCAACGGGTATTGTAGTTTTGCTACATCTGGAGGTCCGCAGGTTGTAGACCACTGTCCTATACTTTGCATTGCATGGTACCCCTTAACATACGATGATTTCAACAAACAATGGTCCATTTGGAACAGATTACCATCGTATGTTGAGGGACCACTGTATTCACCTCTCCCAGAACAGCACCTCCACTCCACTCCACTCTGCTTTGGGGCATCTGTTTACCTCCCCTGGTGATGCACTCTCCCTGCTCTGCTAATGATGTTCTGAACCCACTGCAGCCTCAGTGAGTTTTCTCCTGTTTGGTAGATTCCATTCCTTCTAAATGCCATAATTTTGAGTGTTTTTAACAGGTTAACGTCCATGGACATGTATACACGTCCAGGGAGGATGACAGTTCCCGCACCTGGACATGTGTACTGGTCCATGGCCCTTTTTGGTACTGCCCCGTGTATTACACAGCCGGGAACCTGCCACCCTGGCAGTTTAACCCTTACAACCACGGTCAGATGCAACTGCAATCTGTAAGTGGTTCGACATGACAAAGGGAGGGAGCTCCCTCTCTCTCACCAGCAGTACCCCGTAACGCAATTGCGGCATGCTGTGTCTGATCTCCGGGAGATGGAGGCCTGCCGCACTGCCGGGACCAAAGTAAAAAAAAATAATAATTAAATAAAGAAAGTGTAAACAAATACAGTGTAAAAAAAGTGTAAAAATAATAAATTTTTAGTAAATTTTTTTACACTTTTTATTATTTTTACTTAT
The DNA here is from genome assembly GCF_029499605.1 of Hyla sarda. Classification (NCBI taxonomy): domain Eukaryota; kingdom Metazoa; phylum Chordata; class Amphibia; order Anura; family Hylidae; genus Hyla; species Hyla sarda. The sequence goes on along the minus strand of NC_079193.1, from coordinate 191,863,654 downwards.
TTATATATTTAATAAATAAATATATTTTATTTTTACACTTTTTTCAAAATGTAAAAAAACGTAAAAAGTGTATATATATATATATATATATATATATATATATATATATATACACATAAAAAGAGAAGGCCTGACTCACTGACTCATCAACGCCCAGCCTAAACCCTTGGATCTAGAAAGCTGAATTTTTTCACAGGTTTTGTTTTTAAGACGTAGACGAGGAATAAGAAAGGATTTTTTGAAATTCAATCCTTAAAGGGGGTGAAAAAGGGAATTTTTATGATTGGCAAAACATTAACAGAGTTATTTTCTAATAAAGTCATACATCCTTGATTTGAAAAAAAAACATGCTTGGTCTTAAAGGGGCATACATGCTTAATAGTATTGGTCCTTACGGGGTTGAAGACATTGTCTGTTTCCTATGTCATAATTATTTGAGTGTCAACATCAACAGTCTTGTGATCAGCTGTCTGAAATTTATTCTGCTACTAGCTGAGTACCCGGCGTTGCCCAGTTTTTCTTTCCTTATCCTTGTTGTGGAGGAAAATCAACGGAAGCTTTTTTTTTTTTTTGAATCAGGTGTTTTTATTAAACTTTTACAGTTTTTTAACAAACATAAAAAAGTAACAACTTACATGCACACAGCCCACCACCCCTCCTCCCACCCCTCAAACCAACAAACAGTCCGCCTCCCTCTCCCACCCACACAGCATAGACTAACACATAAATGTAGGTCGTGCCAGGCCCCCCCCCAGAGCAGGAATCAGGTAATCAAGTAAAAGACAGAATACGGGACAGCACAAAGAACAGCAGCACATAACCATCATTCAATCCATCCTGAACCAGACCAAGACATTAGCCACAAAAGCCCACCCGTTTCACACTCCCACACACCTCCAGAAGGTACCAGAACCGTCTATCACTGCTCATCATTAGGGGGGTTGAAGTGTCTCACCCACGGGCCCCACACTCCATCAAACTTCCTTTCCACTTGCCTTTTTAGGTAGATCCCTTTTTCCAAGCGAACAATATAATGAACTCTAGCTATCAGGTCCGCCACTACAGGAGGAGTCGGTCTAATCCAGAACTGCGCAATAATTTTCCTAGCCTGATATAAGACATGTAATATCCCCGTCTCAATCAGTGATGGTTCCTGGTCGCACCCTATCAGACCCAGCACACATACTTTAGGAAGGAAGTCAAGGGTCACACCATATGCCGTTCGGATTAGACCGAGAACCTCTCTCCAGTATATTTCCAACTGAGGACATTCCCAAATCATATGCAACAAGTGTGCCTCCAGTGCACCACACCGTGGGCACGTGGAGTCAGGTCTCACCCCTATCTTGTGAAGGAAAACTGGAGTTTTATAAACTCTATGTAAGAGAAAAAGCTGAGAAAGCCTATTATATTCAGACAAAGATATACAAGGGGTAAGCGCCAGAACAGTAGACCACTCTTCGTCTGTCAACTCCCCAAGATCTCTCTCCCACCTACCTCGAACAGTCAGGGGAAAGTGTTCAAGATGAAAGCTTAACAATTCACTATATATCCAGGAAATGACCTCAGCCGAATCTCTTTTCAAAACAACCGAGTCTAAGACATTATTAGAGTGAATCACCATGGAGCGGGATCTACCTTGTGTTTCATAGACATGTCTGAGTAGTAGATACCTATAAAATGCAGAGTGCGGCAAAGAAAACTCCTCCTGTAGGTCCCCAAAAGATCTAACCCCTTCCTGAGTAACCAAATGGTCCAGACTACACAATCCCTTCCTCTCCCAAAAACTGGCGTCCGAAAAAGAGAAAAATACAGACAAGCCAGGGTTATGCCACAACGGGGTATATTTAGTGCATCCAGTAATGCCAAGCAATTTACGCGTGCAGCCCCAAAGCTTGCACAATAAGACAGTAGTGGGAGAGGAGTCAGGAGGTCTAGTCAGGGCTCCAATCTCCAGCAAATGTATAGGAACTCGCCCCCCATGTTTGGCCATAAATAGTCGCCCAGTAGGTCCCAGCGAATCCAAACCCGCCCATCCCCTAATTTGATGCAATTGAGAAGCTATACAACCACGGATTAGGCAGAGCCAATCCACCTGAAGTTTTACCTCTCTGTAGTGTCTCCAGCCTAATCCTAGCCGAACTCCCTCCCCACACTAGCCGCCTAAATAATCTCTGAATACGTATGAAGTATGACATCGGAATCCACACGGGGGAGTTTTGCAAAATATAAAGTAACTGCGGCATCAGTATCATCTTAGCCAGATTAGTTCTACCGACCACTGAAACCGGTAACTTACACCAAATGGTTACCTTCTGAGAGCTCCTGTCCAGAATAGGGATCAGGTTCCTAGGAATATAATCATGCAGAAACGGAGTAATATATATACCAAGATATTTTAAACTAGTCACTACCTGCAACTGAGAGATAGATATCTGCGGGATATCCGGCAAAGGGTCCAGGGGCATTAAGACAGATTTATCCCAATTAATTAGCAAACCCGAGTGAGAGCCAAATTGAGAAATAATAGACATAACCGGGGCCAATGATGGGGCAGTATCACCCAAAAATAGCAACATGTCATCCGCATACAAGGCTATCTGCTCCTTCATAGAGCCATACCTAAATCCATTCACATTTGATGCAGTTCGGATGAGACAAACTAAGGGCTCGATAGCCAATGCAAGGAGCAGTGGCGACAAGGGGCACCCCTGTCGCGTACCCCGCTGCAGTGGGAAGGAGTCAGACAAGTGACCATTGACTCTCAATCTAGCAACTGGACATCAATATAACAATTTAACATAAGACAGGAATCTTGGACCAAATCCCATCCTCTCCATGACTGTCCACAAGTAATCCCATTTCACACTGTCAAATGCTTTGGCAGCGTCCAATGAGACCAGTGACCTAGCCCCAGTCCCCTACTGCGTCATCTGTAGATTAAGGTAGAACCGTCGTATATTATCCACAGTAGACTTACCCAGCATGAAGCCCGTCTGATCCCCGTGTATTAGTGATAAAACCACCCCAGCCAATCTGTTAGCAAGCACCCGGGCCAGCAGTTTCACATCAGTACATAAAAGAGATATAGGTCTATAAGACCCGGCATTCAATAGGTCCTTTCCAGGTTTAGGAAAGAGCACAACAATTGCCTCCATCATGGAGCTGGGCAAAGCACCCTCCTCCACCGCTGACTCGAATACCCGCAACAGCTGAGGTAGAAGTGCACCCTGGAAATGTTTGTACACCTCACTCGGCAGACCATCAGGGCCCGGGGATTTCTCATTAGCCGCATCTTTCAATGCGAGTTCCAGTTCCTCCAGAGAGAGGGGCGAATCTAATCCGTCCCTCTGCTCCGGAGAAAGTGAGGGCAGTCGTACCTGGCTAACATATTCCCCCAAGGCCATCGCGGAGCAAGTAGTCCTGGACGAATATGCATCCTTATAAAAATCCACCATTACCCGCAATATGTCCCTATCTTCCGTGACCTCCCTCCCCCGACCGTCTCTCAGGCATCCAATAAATGTAGCACCTTGCTGCGCACGAGCTATAGATGCCAGCAGTTTACCTGTTCCCTCACCACATTCAAAGTACCTCTGTTTAGTAAAGAATCTTTTATGCTCTGCAGTCTCCACTAAATAGTCATTGTAAGCAGTCTGAGCCTGTAACCAATCCTCCTGAAGTTCCAGAGTAGGGGTCAAGATATAAGGAGCTTCGGCAGTAACAACCGTTGCACCCAACTTATTTCCCTTATCTCTAGTAAAGTACTTGTGAGTACTAATATCTCTGATAAAAAGCCCCCGTAAGAACGCCTTAAGGGAGTCCCATACTATGGAGACCGCGGCCGTTCCGGAATTGAGTTCAATAAAACTCCATAATTCTGCACATATAATCTCCTCCGTAGTTAACACTTGTAACCAGAAAGGATTCAGCCTCCACAGTGGGCGCTCACCTTCCAACCCTCCATGCATCAGTAATTGTAATCTAATAGGAGAATGATCCGACAAACCCCTCGCCAGGTATTCCACCTCTCCCACCATACCCACTATGTCCTCACTGCCAATAGCCATATCTATTCTAGAAAGAGTCCCGTGGGTAGCTGAATAACAAGAGTACTGGTGAACACTAGGATTCCGATGCCTCCACAAATCTAACAGGGAAACTTCACTTAGCATTCTAGCTAGACTAGTTGGCCTAGACTGAGGGGAAGGACTCGCACCCCAAAATCTGTCTAAGGAGACATCCATTACTTGATTAAAATCCCCACACATCAATATGGAGGCCACAGGGAACCCTGACACTATTGATAAAATACGCTGCAAAACAGCACCATCATACGGTGGGGGAATATATACACATACTATAATTAACATGTGATGGGACATCTCACAAACCAAACATACAAACCGCCCATCCGGATCCACAACTGATGAAACCTCCCGGAAGGGAAGCGATCTGTGAATCAGAACACTGACCCCCCTAGCATGGGAAGAATATGTAGAATGCAGAGAGTGACCGACCCAAGCTCTATGGAGGACCGCAGTAGTGCCTGTAGTCAGATGGGTCTCAGTAAGGCACAATATGGCAGGCTGAAACCGTCTCACTGTATTGAAAACAGCACACCTTTTAGTCACATCACCAAGGCCACGTACATTCCAACATATAACATTAACCACAGCCATCACATCAGAAACAGAATATCAGAACATAGGGAATCAAAAAGGCCCAGAGGAGGCCGACACACACCCATCACAAAGTAAAGTAAAAAATGCAGCAAATGGGAAGAAGAGACGGACAACAAACAAAACAAACACCCAGAACCATACAACAAAACAGCGCAAACACACACAACACCGCGGCATGCGGCATCAGGGGGCGCTAATACATCCACTCCAGTCGGCAACACACTCCCGACCACGCCACAGCAACTCACAACCCATGGTACACTGACATCATGTATACAGACTAGAGTGAGAATATACAGCAAGAAAGCCAACTGCCCGCCAAACATAACCCAGTAACAGTGGGAGCAATCCTGCAATAAAACAGTAAAAAGACAATCTTAATATAAGCAACAGGGGGTTGAACCCCCCAAGGATAACAGGTACCCCCCCACCCCCCAATGTAATAGCACCCATATTAGGAAGAACAAGCATCATAACCCACATAACCCACAGTTCAGTGCTCTACCTAAATAGAAAAATTAAGTATCAAATTTGCAAATAGAACAATGAACAATCAACAGTGATCCAATTCAGGTAGGAAAGAACAGTTCAGAGGAGGTCATGCAGTTCAATCAGGAGCAGGCCCCGGTGAGCCTCTACTGGCCCGTTAGTGCAACTGTGACTCATGGGAGTCGAGCCAGCGAACAGCCATCTCCACACTCTCAAAGAAATGGGTGGAGCCCATATCCACCACTCGTAGCCTTGCCGGATACAGCATAGAGTATTGAACATCCAACACACGCAGCCGTTTTTTAACATCTAGAAAGGAGGCACGCTGTTTTTGCACCTCCGCTGAGAAGTCGGGAAAAAATGAGATGACACATCCATCCACAGTGATAGGTTGCCTTTCCCTGGCAAGTCTCAAGATAATGTCACGGTCTCTATAATGTAGCAGCTTCACCAGCATAGATCTAGGCGGACCTCCCGGCGGGAAGGGTCTAGTAGGAACTCGGTGGGCACGTTCCACTGCAAACAGCGGGGTCAAACCATCTGCCCCAAAAACTTCCTTTAGCCAAGATTCCACATACTCAGTAGGAGAACGGCCCTCACATTTTTCAGGAAGTCCCACAATTCTCACGTTATTTCTGCACAGCCTATTCTCCAAGTCATCAGTCTTAGCTTTTAGAAATGTAATGTCCTGATCATGTCTAGTGGAGTCTCGCACTAAGGGGACCACCGCATCCTCCACATCACTTACACGGCCCTCCACTGCGGAAGTGTGATCCGCCACCTTCTGCAAATCATGACGGATGAGTGAAATGTCCGATTGTACCATTCCCACCTGTGTAGTTAACTTGACCAGCGTTAAATTGCACCTTTGAATCTCAGCCAGAACAACAGCCAGAGTAGGCTCAGCAGGGGGAGTAGGCGAAGCGGCAGCCGCCGCAACTGTCAGGGCAGGGGGAGTCCGGGGCAAGGAAACCCGCAAGGCCGGCCCAGAGTTATGTAAAAGAGCATCATAGTCCTCCAGGTGATCTGAGGGGGTCCCCATCACTTCCATGGGGAGTGGAGAACTCCTCTTGTCAGGAGAATCAGGCGAGGGAGGCCGCAGTGCGAATTTCTCTAATTTAGCCGCTACTTCCTGCTTTAGTGCCAAGTTATTCCTTTGGCCGACAGACACTTTGGGTCCCTGCTGAGAAGGGCCAGACCCGTCTTTATATTTACTTTTCCATTTATTAGTAGCCATGTGTTCCAGTAGACAGGGAGCCCAACAGAATATGGTGAATAGAAGAAAGTATGCAGCCACACAGTCCCACAGTATCTAGCAGGGTATGAAGTCAAATATGCTCAGTCCATACAGCCTGGTATGAGGTTTATAGCAGGCACACAGCAGATGTAATAGGATTCACACAGGAGGTCCCACAGAGGTAGTCAGCAGAGGGTTAATGTTCCCCAGCCACAGTGCAGGCAAGGCTCCAGCAAGTTAGGGAAGTTTCAAAGCCAGGGGCCCCAGGAACAAGCAATCTCCCCAGGCACCTCTTATTCCCCAGCAGTCTCCTCAACGGCAAGGACCACCCACAACCAGGCACTCCAGGTGGGGACAGCACAGTACCGTTTCAAGGCAGCCTCCGTTACCCCCGTACCGCGGCTCACTCTCACCGCCACTCCAGCTCCCTCATGCACCGGCGGTCAGACAGGATCGTGTCCCAGGCGTCCCGCGACACGCCAACTGCTCAACGCCCCACAGAGAGGTGGAACACAGGCTCCGTGCGCTCAAGATGGCGGACGCACACTACAGGCCACAGCAGCTATGTTCTCCGCGCCACACTGCTGCAACACGGGCGGGCGGCGTAGTCCTCACCACCAGCGGCGGTATGCAGGGATCCGGTCCTCCAGCAGCGTCCTTCAGCAACAGACCTCCAGCAGCGTCCACGGATCTCCTCCCCCGGTCAGCAGCAGCCAGGTAAGCATGCGGCCTTGCGGCCTACTCCCCGCAGGATCCACTACCCTCTATTTGCAGAGAGGGGAGGAAAGGATGCTCCCGTCAGGTGTCCCCAGGTGCAGGGGGGTGCGAGAGAGGGGCCAGATCCCCTATTGCAGCAGGATATTGAAGAAATTTAAGGATATTAATCCAGGATGGCAGGAGCTCCCTCAAGGCATGTCCGCTCAGGCAGCCATGCAGACCACGCCCCTCCAGAGGAAGCTTTTGACTTCATATCCCGTCCTCATATATTGTTGTCATATCCCAAACCCATATCCCGTCCTCATATCCTGTCCTCCTATCCCGACCTCCTATCCTGTCCTCCTATCCCGACCTCCTATCCCGTCCTCCTATCTCGACCTCCTATCCCGTCCTATCTCGACCTCCTATCTCGACCTCCTATCCTGTCCTCCTATCCCATCCTCCTATCCCGTCCTCCTATCTTGACCTCCTATGCCGTCCTCCGTTCCCGTCCTCACATCTCGACCTCCTATCTCGACCTCCTATCTTGACCTCCTATCCCGACCTCCTATCTCAACCTCCTATCCCGTCCTCTTATCTCGCCTCATATCCCGTCCTCATATCCCGTCCTCCTATCCCGTCCTCCTATCTCGACCTCCTATCCAGTCCTTCTATTCCATCCTCATATCCCATCCTCATATCTCGTCCTCCTATCCCGTCCTCATATCTCGACCTCCTATCCCGACCTCCTATCTTGACCTCCTATCCCAACCTCCTATCCCAACCTCATATCCCGTACTCCTATCTCGACCTCCTATCCGACCTCCTATTCTGACCTCCTATCCCGTCCTCATATCCCGACCCCTAATATGTGTACCAGGTATTGAAATATCTCCAGCCGTACGGAAGTTATGTGGGAACATACATTTCCCATTGATTTGCATGGGACTTTAAACAAAAACCCCGACCCTCACAAATGGGGATAGTTAAGGGTTAAATTAACTATCCTATATTTTAAGTGGACATATAAGTAACATGTGACCAAGTATTATCGAAATATCTCCAGCCGTTTGGAAGTTATGCAGTAACATATATTTCCCATAGACTTGTATGGGACTGACAAATCGGGGTGGGTAAGGGTTAAATCACCTATCATATGTTTGTTGTTGACATATAAGTAACATGTGTGCCAAGTTTCATGTTAATATCTTTAGCCGTTTGGACATGATGCTGGAACATACACACACATTGGGGGACATTTACTAATCTAGTCTATTCTGGGTATGCTTATAGACCAGCATATGTGGTAGTCTCCTGTCTATTGTGCTCCTAATTTATCAAAGGTCTCACAGCCCTTGATAAATTCTGTGCTCAGACTTCAGGGTCTACAGCTTAAACTGCATTTAGACCTGCTCCAACATGGTCTGACATTTCAGTGTATTTTGGGAAGATGCGACTTGTCGCACAAAAGTCGCACTTGATAAATTCAGCACCAATGCATTTTCCAATGCATTTCCGTCTAAAATAGACTTGCATGCATCATGTTCTAAAAATCCTCTACAGCAAAAGTCACAGGAAAAACCAGTCTAAATCCTTTGATAAATCTCCCCCATTGAGTTTTATATATGTAGATTCAGAAAGAAGCTAAGGTTAAAATCACAGCTTATACATTTTATGACCCTATTTCAGCCCAAACATAGATGAAGGAATATCTAAAACATAAAAGGGAATTTCAGGGCATGGTCCTAAGATCTTAAAACTGTGTCCGCGTCTGGGTAATTTATATATATATATATATATATATATATATATATATATATATATATAGTTTCCAAATAAAAGCAGCACATCCAGTAAGAAAAGGCAAAAATGTTGGGGTGCCAGCCTGTCCGGGACCTTAGTCCTCCGGTCCCACAGTCCAAATACAGCAAAATAGATGCAGCACACCTCATCATAGAATAAACAGTGGATTTATTCCAAAATGTAAAAAAACCATAGACTCCTATCTGACTCCAGTCAGCGCATTTAAATAAATGACATTCAACGCTTCTCCGGCTGGGATATGGTAGCAGCCGGTTTTGAAATTTCCCAGCCGGATCCGGCAGCTGGATCTTGGAAACATGGTGTGAATGCACCCTTACCCTTTCTATAAAGATCTCAGAATAGCAATTGGGACCCCTTGATAAAGGTTAACACCGACGCCACGTTGGGGTGGTGTCACGCTGGTCCCTGGCTCCCGCAGGTCTTATTCCTTCAAGCTTTATTGTGTATGTACTTAGCTTATTGTATATCCATGGATGTTGATCCCCATATGTAGCATGCATATTGTGTGCACTTTGCCAATAGCTTGTAGTTTACATTGTATTGCATTTTTGCACATTCTTTACTTAGTCTGTGCGGCATTAAGCCAGGGTTCCATGTGACACCTATTGCTTCTCTTTCCTCCCCCATTTTTGTTGCATCCCCCTATTTGTGTTTTTAAATATTGTGTATTAATAAAGCATCTCATTCAATTTTAAGTAAATGACTCCAAATTTCTATGTTTTTTGAGTATTAGGTGGGAGGTCATGTCAGCATTTATTTGATTTATTTGGGTTGAATTTTTTGTATAATGATATATATATACTTTTAGGATTATTATCCTTTATATTTAAGTAAAAGAATATACGTTTTCTCAAAATACAACCCTGAACGTGTCTGAAATTTATGTTATTCCAAAATGTGCAGACTACATTCCACCAGTCTCACACTGACTTTCCCACTTGAGAAAGCCAGTGTTAGACTGGTGAAACGTAGCCTGCACATTTTGGAATAAATCCACTGTTTATTCTATCCTGTGGTGTGCTGCATCTATTTTGCTGTATATATATATATATATATATATATATATATATATATAGCAACAAAAATGTTCCAGCCAAAGGTATCTCAAAATGAATCAAATGTTGTGAAATTGTCCAAAATGAGAAACTTCTCGATCAGGGGTAGTTTTTAGATCTAATCACTTGAGTGTGATTTTCCCCCCTAATCTTGTAGTTTGTGTCTTGATATGAGTTGATTGTTTTGGACTATGATATCATAAAGAATGTTGCTATTCTGAGATCTTTATAGAAATGGTAAGGGTGCATTCACACCATGTTTCCAAGATCCAGCTGCCAGATCCGGCTGGGAAATTTCAAAACCGGCTGCTACCATATCCCAGCCGGAGAAGCGTTGAATGTCATTTATTTAAATGCACTAACTGGAGTCAGATAGTGACTCTGGTCGGCTCAGTTTTGCCCCATATCCAGTTTTGTGGCCGGACTGAAAAGCGTGGCATGCCATGGTTTCCAGTCCTGCCACAAAACCGGATATGGGGCAAAAATAAGCCAAGCGGAATCAATATCTGACTCCGGTTGGCACATTTAAATGAATGAGATACGGCAGCGGACGGTTTTGCAATTTCCCCGCCGCATCCGGCAGCCAGATCTCGGAAACATGGTGTGCATGCACCCTAAGGTAGGTTATCCTGTAAGAGGCTCCTATGACTTTGGATTACTATAAATGTACCTTCTACTTGAAAGGGGACCTCATGTCTTATTAATTGTATTGTATGGTAGATTATTTATTATATGAACAAATTAGTTACTGTCCAAACTTAAAGGACATGTCCGGTGCTCACTTTTCTTATTGTATCTGTTCCGGGCTGCAAAAAAAAGAAAATAAGCTTTCTCTTGTCTGCCTACGCTCCCCCGGTGCTCCAGTACAGGCGTTCGGTCCCCGGGCTGTATTCTTCTTACTTCCTGTTAGCCCGACACGTCACACGGAGCTTCAGCCTATCACTGGCCAAGGCGGGACATCGCTGCGGCCGGTGATAGGTTGAAGCTCCGTGTGACGTGCCGGGCTAACAGGAAGTAAGAAGAATACAGCCCGGGGACTGAACACCTGTACTGAAGCACCAGGGGAGCCTAGGCAGGTAAGAGAAAATTTGTTTTCTTTTATTTTTCAGCCCGGAATGGATAAAATAAGAAAAGTGAGCACTGGACATCTCCTTTAAAATAAGTTGTTATAATAATGTGTCTTCTATCTCTTTCTCTGCGATGCCCAGGATACTGGTTGGGCTGGTGGAGGGGGATGGCAAACATATATTCATATACATATGGTTTTCATTTGTTTTAAATCTCCCTATTTAAAACACCTGTTTGTGTGTGATGCTGTGCTTGGGAGATATCTTGTGGTTCGGAACAGTTGAGTAATGATAGCAGTCTTGATGTTTGGGGCATACTAGCTTACAGCAGCAAGAAAAGGACAACACTCTATATTTCACCTACTATAATGATTAATGTTGGAAATTAACATGAGAGGGAAAGTGTTACTTAGAGATAAGCTGGGTGCTTTATCAAGAACAGGATAGTGTGACTCACTCCTACTCCAACTATGACGTTTACAACAAAAATAACATTGGAAGTGCCTGGGAAATTAGGAAGCTTAGAAATACAAAGACTTTACATAGGAATAACCTGAAATGGAGCCTTTCTCCACTGGTTCACTGGCATCAGTTAAACTATATAGAAATGTGAACATATAGCTAAGTATAAATTCTAATGGCCCAATGCATGTAATAAATCCTGACTTTATTTAATTTGGAGAATATAGACTTTATGGTCCATTAAAGTATGGCTTCAAAATACACTTGAATAAACTAATGAATGAATTAAATTAGCTCTGTTGCTCTGCGACCATACTATAGCCAGATAAAATATACTATAAGTGTAATATTGAGGTCCTGTCTCAATAAAGGATAAAACCAGTACATTTTAATCCACCATGACTTGTCTTTCTCTGCCAAGTACTTACAACTTTTATTCATCCAACACATACGTTTCTCGATGACTGAATGATAAACCTGCCTAGTTGTGCAGCAGTGCATTCTCACTCATAATCAAACAAATGTCATGTTCAGTACTTAAAGGGGTAATCCAGGAAAAAGCTTTTCTTATATATATATATATATATATATATATATATATATATATATATATACACAGCAACAGGAGAATACAGCAGCACACTGCTAGCACAAATATATAGATAAAACATGAGTATATAGATGAAACATGAGTATATAGATAAAACATGAAAAGCTATACAGCTGAAGTGCAAGAAATGAAAATATGAAATTATGAAATTATGAAACAGTGAGGTACTTAGCTTGCAAATTTGGTGTCCATATAGCTTGGACCGTCCCACCACGGTAAGGTGACCTCATTTTGGGACGGACCCTACACTATGAATATGCCTCTGTGTGAACAGTTCAGCAGGCATTGCAGGATCTGAAACATCCAAGGCACCTTATATACACCTGATAGAGGTGGGTGGGGTGCAAGAGCCAACATGGAGGTAGCCACTCCCCCGTATGTGTAATACAACCAAAGAATAAGTTGGCAAGCACTATTGATTCCAAACTATTATATGGACCTGGCTTACAGGTGCAAGCTGCTGGGCTAAATATACAGCAACAGGAGAATACAGCAGCACACTGCTAGCACAAAGATATAGATAAAACATGAGTATATAGATGAAACATGAGTATATAGATAAAACATGAAAAGCTATACAGCTGTAGTGCAACAAATGAAAATATGAAAGGCTATTTGGCCGCCAAATTTGCAAGCTAAGTACCTCACTGTTTCATAATTTCATATTTTCATTTATTGCACTACAGCTGTATAGCTTTTCATGTTTTATCTATATACTCATGTTTCATCTATATACTCATGTTTTATCTATATCTTTGTGCTAGCAGTGTGCTGCTGTATTTTCCTGTTGCTGTATATTTAGCCCAGCAGCCTGCACCTGTAAGCCAGGTCCATATAATTATTTGTATATATTATATATATATATATATATATATATATATATATATATATATATATATATATAATATATAATATATATCAACTAGCTCCAGATGCTTACAGATTTGTAAATTACTTCTATTAATAAATCTTAATCCTTTCAGTACTTATGAGTTGCTGAAGTTGAGTTGTTCTTTCCCATCTAAGTGCTTTCTGATGACACCAGTCTCGGCAACTGTCCAGAGTAGAAGCAAATCCCCATAGAAAACCTCTTCTACTCTGTGCAGCTCGCAAGACAAGCAGAGATGTCAGCAGAGAGCTCTGTTACCAGACAGAAAAGAAGAACTCAACTTCAGGAGCTGATAATTATTGGAAGGATTAAGATTTTGCAATAGAAGTAATTTTTTTCCTGGAATACCCCTTTAAAGACAGTCATATAAAAAGTGGAGTGGAGAATATAATGGTGAGAAATTGACTCAGAGGACATCAGTCATCAAATAAAACTAAAACAATCTATTGTGCTTAATTTTAAATGTAGGGGGAAATATTTTTATTTTTTTATTAACACTTTTAGAAAACATTAGAAAGACAGGTCGTAGTCTGACGACTCCAGAACATAGGTGAAATATTATATGCAGAGAGTTGAATTCTGAAAAAGGAATACATAAAGATACAGTATAAGTGAGAATTCAAGCCAAGAGAATAGGGAAAAGGAAGAAAAGAGTTTGAAAAGATGGAGAAGAGGGGGAGAGAAAAAAAAAAAAGAAAAACCCAGCCCATCCAATAAGAGGTAAAGACCAGTCCCCCATCCACTACAACAGTGGATACAGAAACCCAGATAACCCTATTAAGAACATCAACTTGTACGAAACAGGTGGCCAGTGCAAGGCCATCTTTAAAATCACACCATCCTGCCCATGTCCCATAAGCCCTTGGGCCACCAAAACATAAGTTCCAACGGGTTTCGGCCTATGATTGTCCATGATTAAGGCCTTAGCATAGGCCCAAATGCTGTGGACTTACGTTTTTATCTGCATTGTCTTGATTGAGTTATTGCACAATAGCAATAACAAGAAGCAACTTATTTTTACTAACCAGCTGCTGGAGATCACTGTTTTTTGCAAACAACAAGCCCTCATATGGGTCTGTAAATAGAAAAAATGGAACCGCAAAAATGTAATTGGCTGTGTCTTTAAAGGGGTTCTCCGGTGCTTAAACATCTTATCCCCTATCTGAAGGATAGGGGATAAGATGCCTGATCGCGGGAGTTCCGCAGCTATCACGCCCCCTCCCGTAGGCTTGCATTGAGGGGCGGAGCGTGATGTCGCACGTGGGCGCAGGCGTGACGTCACACCCCGCCCGCCCTGTGGTCGCCGGTAATCAGTCCCGGAGCGAATACGCCACCGGGAATGATTACAAACGCGGTGCCGTGTGCATGATCCTGGGGGTCCCCAATCAGGCATCTTATCCCCTATCCTTTGGATAGGGGATAAGATGTTTAAGCACCGGAGTACCCCTTTAAGGCTGAAATGGGCTGTGTCCTACATGGGCTAAATAGGAGAGAGATTTTGTATACTGGAATATATCTTTAAATAGGGGGCTGCTTATCATCATTGTGGTAAACAGGCTGAGCTTTTGATTTGCCAGTCAACTCATCATGTCCTACGTAGCAAGTCAGAACAATCCTTGACTTTTGTCTGACTAACTGTATCCAGAGGTTAATGTCTATAGATCTGTGTCTTTCGTTAATTTATCCAGTTTCAAGTCTCTTATGTAACCTACCTCAGTACAATATGTGCTACTAGTAAAGAAGATGATATCAAACAAAAACTAAGCATTATGGACTAAAAAGTGTCAGACACTCATTACTACTCAACTGGTGATCAGGAAATAGACAGGATTTAGTTCCTGATAGCTTTGGCCCTGACTACTTCCTAACTAAGCACTGGTCATAAGAATGAACGTGGCATTGCATTCCATATTTTATATACAATGCACATTTTATTGTGGTTGGCAATATATCTGACAGTTGTCAAAAAATCCCATTAAACTTTTATAAATATTGTCATGAAAGGAGGACAGGGAGAAGTTAGCCCTAAGATGTCCCTAAGACCACATTCCCTGCCTACTTTATTTTTTGGGAATCGTTATTAAAAACAGCTATTTCCAGGCTACAGAGAGCCTCAGTAGGGGTGTAGAACACTTTGCCTTGTCGTAACATGCATAGGGAGTGTGCTGTGTTAGTGAAATAATACTTTGATTTGCCATAGCCATATGATTATGGCTTTTAGTGCTCACCCTAACTGGCCTCTATTTGCTTTAGAGTTGTAGAACACCCCAGTGCAGCAGTACAGAGTTGCTGTGTAGTACAGCCCAGTACAGTATTATTAGGCACTAAAAGCAGGGGACTATGGCTTTTAGTGCTCACTCTAACTGTTAGTGTGCTGTGTTAGTGAAATAATACTGTTATTTGCCATAGCCATATGACTATGGCTTTAAGTGCTCACCCTAACTGGCCTCTATTAGCTTTAGAGTTGTTGTACACCCCAGTGCAGCAGTACAGTGTTGCTGTGTAGTACACCCAAAAGTGTACTTTCTCTCTCTCTCCCTTCCCTATCACTGCTTTTCTGCAGTGATTTGAGCTTGTGGTGAATCGCTTCTGTAAAACAGTTTTTCTGTGGAACACACACACACACTACTCTCTCTCTCTGTAATAAAATGCTTAAATGACTTGCTGCAGCAATGGCAATGATTATATAGGGCTTTGACATCACAGGGCTGGCTGGCTGCTGACAGGCGCCATGCTGCATGTGATTCAGGGTGATCCCGCCTATCCGCCTTCCCAGAGTTCCTTGCCCCATGTCTTCACGCATGGAGCTGCCATTTTTGATGCCCTGGAGCCTGGACTGCAGTAAATGGAATTTAATGAAGCAATTGTTTTATCAAATTGCGGCGATATTCGGATTCCTTACTAATCAAATTTTTCGTAATGAATTTGGATTCGTCATATTCGATTCGCTCATCTCTAATAATAAGAGCATATATACAGATGTGTCCTTTCTCAATTTATTTCTAAACTCAACTCACTCTGCGATGTTTGGTTTGAGATTAACAGCTTTACACCAGCTTTTCACAAAAAGACACAGTTTTGTGGGATCTATACAAAAAAAATAAAAGGTTTACAGTGGATTCATCTGTAGGTCTGCTCAGCCGGAAAGTGCTGTACAGCATCACTATGAAACTTTATCATCAGTAGCTGATGAGCGTGAAACTGTTTGATAGTATTTGCTAAAGAGCAACTTCACAAGTACCGTATTTATCGGCGTATAACACGCACTTTTTAGGCTAAAATTTTTTGCCTAAAGTCTGTGTGCGTGTTATACGCCGATACACCCCCAGGAAAGGCAGGGGGAGAGAGGCCGTCGCTGCCCGCTTCTCTCCCCCTGCCTTTCCTGGGGTCTAGAGCGCTGCTGTCGGCCCTTCTCACCCCCTGGCTATCGGCACCGCTGCCCGTTCTGTCCCCCTGACTATCGGTGCCGGCGCCAATAGCCAGGGGGAGAGAAGCGGCGCCGACAGCCAGGGGGAGAGAAGGGGCAGCGGCACCCATTGCCGGCGCCGCTGCCCCGTTGCCTCCCCCCATTCCCGGTGGCATAATTACCTGAGTCGGGTCCGCGCTGCTGCAGGCCTCCGGCGTGCGTCCCCGGCGTCGTTGCTATGCGCTGAACGGCCGCTGCGCCGACACCGATAGTCAGGGGGACAGAACGGGCAGCGGCGCCGATAGCCAGGGGGTGAGAAGGGCCGACAGCAGCGCTCTAGACCCCAGGAAAGGCAGGGGGAGAGAAGCGGGCAGCGACGGCCTCTCTCCCCCTGCCTTTCGTGGGGGTATATCGGGGTATACACGTGCACACACGCGCACACACGCACCCTCATTTTACCATGGATATTTGGGTAAAAACTTTTTTTTGCGTGTTATAGGCGGGTGCGTGGTATACCCCGATAAATACGGTACTTAAAAAAGAAAAGTATTCTTATCATGATAAAAAAAAATAGTAGCTTGGACATAAGAGTAAACAAAAGTAGCAAACACTTCAGGAATATCAGTTCCACTGTTATGAAATTTGGCAATCAGTTTAGTTTAAGGAACACTTTACCTTAAAAAAAACAAAACGTACATACTAAGTGTCCTATACTTAGTATGTACGTTTTTTTTATTTATTTATTTATTTTTTTTTTTAGCCTTATCTTGGCTCTAGCTGCTGTATATTATGTTAAGTCAGCTATCATATTTCTTCTCAATGCAAATTATATGGGATAGTTTACTTTCTACTGTAAATTCTAAGATGGTTAGAAGTCTCAGAGGAGTGTCATGAGTATGTGAAATCTAAAGCTTGTGTAATTTTATGCAATTCACAGAACTCAGAGTTGATTATAGAATATGAATGGTATTCATGTTATCAGCGCTCATGCTGTAAACAAAGGTAGGCATGACTCTTAACCTATTAAGGACAAAGGGCGTACAGGTACACCCTGACTCCTTAAAGGGGTTCTCCGGTGCTTACACATCTTTAACCCTATGCAAAGGATAGGGGATAAGATGCCTGATCGCGGGAGTCCCGCCGCTGGGGACCCCCAGGATCATGCACGCGGCACCCTGTTTGTAATCAGTCCTCAGAGCGTGTTCGCTCCGGGACTGATTACAGGCGACCACCAGACCAGAGGCGTGTGACATCACGCCTCCGCCCCCGTGTGACATCACGCTCCGCCACTCAATGCAAGCCTATAGGAGGGGGCGTGATAGTGAGTGTCGGCTTCTATCCCGCCACTACCTGGCATTTAACCCTTTAGAAGCCATGATCAATGTCAATAATGGCATCTAAAGTGAAAGATGTTGGCAGCTCAGTGGAGCTCACGGAATCCCCGCAACATGATTGCGGGGGTTCTGTGAGCCAAAATGGCGGAGGAGGGTCCCCTTACCCACCTCCTGCTGCCCGTTTGTTGATCTTGATCCAATAATGTAGTCCGGTTTAGCCAGGCTATATCAGTGGATTGCCGATCTTACTGTGTAATACTATGCCAAACACCAGTCCGCCACACTTGCTTCTGCTACTACTAGCCAGGCCTACACATTCAGAACCCATGATCCCAAAAAAGGAAACATATTTTTTTTTGCTGGCTTTCATATATAAGCAATTTATTCTTCACCATTTTATTACTCTTGCAACTATTGTAAAGGTTTAATTTTGGACAACCCGTAAAAAGGAATACTTTTTTTTTTGGCTTTTCATCCAAAAGATATTTCTTCTTCACCAATTCGGGACACCAATCCTGTTGCAATTCTTAAAAGGGAGATTTTTTTTTTTTTTAAATGCTTAGAAATAGGCCATTGCATCTTCTTCACTTGCCAGCCACAAAACCTGTTACTACTACCAAGAGAGGAAATTTTACCCATTTTTTTTGACTTTTCAATATTTACAAAAGCTTTTTCTTTATCTACAAGTTTTTCACTATTTTGAGGCACCATCATTAATTCTGTTGCAACTCCCAAAAAGGGAGAACCCTTTAAGGACCGGGTTTTTTCCATTTTTGCATTATCATTTTTTGCTCCTTGCCTTTAAAAAATCATAACTCTTTCAATTTTGCACCTAAAAATCCATATGATTGCTTATTTTTTGCGCCACCAATTCTACTTTGTAATGACGTCAGTCATTTTGCCCAAAAATCGACGGTGAAATGGAAAATAATAATCATTGGGAGAAAAAAAAAACGCTGTTTTGTAAATTTTGGGGGCTTCCGTTTCTACGTAGTACATTTTTCGATAAAAATGACACCTTATCTTTATTCTGTAGGTTCATATGATTAAAATGATACCCTACTTATATAGTTTAGATTTTGTCGTATTTCTGGAAAAAATCATAACTTCATGCAGGAAAATTAATATGTTTAAAATTGTCATTTCTGACCCCTATAACTGTTTTATTTCTCTGCGTATGGGGCGGTATGAGGGCAAATTTTTTGCGCCGTGATCTGAAGTTTTTAACGGTACCATTTTTGCATTGATAGGACTTATTGATCGCTTTTTATTCATTTGTTTATTTTATTAAAAAGTTACCAAAAATTCACTATTTTGGTCTTTGGAATTTTTTTGCGCGTACGCCATTGACCGTACGGTTTAATTAACGATATATTTTTATAATTCAGACATTTCCGCACGTGGCGATACCATATATGTTTATTTTTATTTACACTGTGTTTTTTTTTTATGGGAAAAGGGGGGTGATTCAAACTTTTAATAGGGGAGGGGTTAAATGATCTTTATAAACTTTTTTTTTTTTTGCAGTGTTATAGCTCCCATAGGGACCTATAACACTGCACACACTGATCTTTTACATTGATCACTGGTTTCTCATAAGAAACCAGTGATCGATGATTCTGCCGCTTGACTGCTCATGCCTGGATCTCAGGCACTGAGCATTCATTCGGCGATCGGATGCCGAGGAGGCAGGTAGGGGCCCTCCCGCTGTCCTGTAAGCTGTTCGGGATGCCGCGATTTCACCGCGGCTATCCCAAACAGCCCACTGAGCTAACCGGCATGGTTTCAGTTTCACTTTAGATGCAGCGTTCAACTTTGAACGCTGCGTCTAAAGGGTTAATAGCGCGCGGCACCGTGATCAATGCCTTGCACTATTAGCCCGACCTGCCGTGGCCCCGCGTTATAGATCGGGTGTGGACACATGACGTTCCAGTACGCCATGTGTCCTTAAGGGGTTAAAAAGCTGTTTGTTACCAAGGGTTACTGCATGTCACCATAGCTTTTACATTAGCTTAGCCTTAAAACTACTTTAAAACTTAAAAACATTCCTAGGTGACCCTAGAAGTGTTATACAGAACTTAAGAGATTTTACACAGCGTTATACATGTGTTTTACAGCTTATTTAATTGACTTTTAGTTTAGAATCTGTTCAATGTGAACCAAACTTTTTCAAAAAGTTAGGCAACCCTGCCGAGCCGAACTTTTGAAAAGTTCGCTCAACTCTACTTAGGACCTAGGAAAGGAAACTGCTGAAGGTGAAGTCTGGTTCTGCAGTCTAGAAACCAGTCAGCTTTGTTACACTACCTCAAGGAAGAGTAAAACAAATAATAATGTTTTTAAAGTTCTCTAAAGAAAAATTTTAATCACCCCCTTTTCCCATTTCTAATTTAAAAACTTAAAGAGTGTCTGTCATGATCTTGTAAACTTTTATAATCCTCCCTCCCAGTTCACTGCCCCCATCATGATAACCCCCCCCCCCTGCCTTTATTTTTATTATTTTTTAGTTTTCTACCTTGATATTGCTCTGTATTTTCTGCTCAGTCTCAGTCAGATTCACAGACTGGGAAGGGGCGTTCCCCAGCAAGTGTGACATCATCTGAAGCCATACAGGGGAGAACTTCCTCCCTCACTCTGCTACACACAGCCCAGAGCAGTTCAGTGTGAGGTGAGCTATGATTGGCTAAGGCTGCACTCCAGCATGTTTTTCCTGATTTTGGACTTCTGCCAGGCCAGCAGGAGTCCAAAGTCTGTGCAAGAGATGGGGGGAAAATGTGCTCTGGACAAGTAGGGAGACAAGAAGTGGCAGCTTTTGTAAACACAAATAACATAGAAAACTTCATTTTTTAAATCTATTTCATCATTCTATCATTATGTCCAATATCCTCTGGAGTACTCTCCTATATACAGTACATCATGGCCCAGATGTATAACTGTGTGAGAGAAAAAGTGGAGTGATTTTCCCACAACAACCAATCACAGTTCAGCTTTCACTTTACCAGAGCTCATTAGCTGAGCAGTGATTGGTCGCTGTGGGAAAATCACTAAATTTTTTTTCTCTCACACAGTTTGATAAATCTGGGCCTATATACCTAAAAGAAAACCATAGAACTACATAACTCCAATTAAAATATAAATGAGGAAGGAGCGAAAAAGCATCTGTTGGGGTACCAGAGTAGGATGGGACCTACCTATTACAATGGGTGAGATTATTAAAAAATAATTTGCAGTGTATGCGGAAGAGTGTTGGTGGTATACCTAGTGTTACAAGTGGCACCTCCTATTGTATGCATTTTGGGTTCCATTATGGGAATCAGAAGATAACTTTAAATAATGAATTAGGTGCTGTATTCACACAATTTACTGAGACATCACAGTATTATGCAAATGTGCATGTAATATTATTTTAAATCATGGATAACGTTCTGTTTGATAACGTTCTGTCCTACCCTGTGTTCATGCTGGAACACTTGTTTGATATACCTTACATAAATAGTTTTTATTGAAGAATATTAATAAAAATGTACACCGTATTTATTTGCATATAATACGCATTGGTGTAGAACATGCAACTTTATTTTATATTTATTTTTTCCCCCTCAAATTTCCCTTTGAAAATGAATGACTTGGAAGCTCTGCACTATATGCCTCATCATCCCCCCAACTTTGATTCCCCATGCTCCTCAGTCTAGTCAACCCCCAATACCACATCATTCCTCCCCTTTTATGAGCCCCTGTGCCACATTTACACAAACACACCCCTAATCCCCTGTGTGCCCCCTTTCCTCTGTGATTTCCCTTGCCTAATCATTCCCTTTGCTTAATAGTTCCCCCTGCTCGTTATCCCCCCCCCCCCCCCGCTCATCATTTCCCCCTGCTCGTTATCCCCCCTCTGCTCATCATTTCCCCCTGCTCGTTATCCTCACGGCTTATTATGCCCCCCTCTGCTCGTTATCCCCCTGCTCATTATGCCTCCCCCCTGCTTGTTATCCTCTCTCTGCTCGTTATCCCCCCCCCCTTACTTTTAATATTTTTTATACTCCACTACCTGGCCGCGCTCCGGCAGAATCTGGTCAGCGGTTGCTCTTGCGAGGCTGTGCGGCAGGTATGTTGAGCACGAGTGACGCCTCCTGCTGGCTCCTCTGCATGGCTTCAGGGACATCACTCCTCATTCGCTGCATTCACCGCTGGTCAGTGTGGCCGCAGCGTTAGCTGCTTGTTAACCCCTTAAGGACGCAAGGTTTTTCCGTATTTGCATTTTCATTTTTTCCTCATCACCTTCTAAAAATCATAACACTTTCAATTTTGCTAATAAAATTCCATATGATGACTTATTTTTTGTGCCACCAATTCTAATTTGTAGTGACATTAGTCATTTTACCACAAAATCCACAGCGAAACAGAAAAAAATTCATTGTGCGACAAAATTGAAGAAATAATGTCATTTTGTAACTTTTGGGGGCTTTCCTTTTTTTCGCAGTGCATTTTTCGGTAAAAATAACACCTTATCTTTATTCTGTAGGTCCATACAGTTAAAATGATACCCTACTTATATAGGTTTGATTTTGTTGTACTTCTGAAATGCAAGAAAATTTATACGTTAGAAATTCTCACCTTCTGACCCCTATAACTTTTTTATTTTTCCGCATATGGGCCTTAATCTGAAGTTTTTATCTGTACCATTTTTGTATTGATCTGACTTTTTGGTCGCTTTTCATAAATTTTTTCATGATATAAAAAGTGATCAAAAATATGCTATTTTGGACTTTGAAAGTTTTTTTGCGCATACGTCATTGACCATGCGGTTTAATTAATGATATATTTTTATAATTCGGACATTTTTGCACACGGCAATACCACATATGTTTATTTTTACTTACACTGTTTGTTTGTTTTTATGGGAAAAGGGGGGGGGGGATTCCAACTTTTATTAGGGAAGGGGTTAAATGACCTTTATTAACTTTTTTTTTCACTTTTTTTTGCAGTGTTATAGCTCCCATAGGTGGCTATAACACTGCACACACTGATCTTTTACACTGATCCCTGCAATGCCATAGCATGGATCAGTGTTATAGGTGGTCGATTGCTTAAGCTTGAATCTCAGGCTTGGAGCAATCAAACGCTGATCGAACGCGACAGAGCAAGGTAAGGGGACCTCCGCTCTTTTATCGCGATAGCCCCGATCAGCCCGACGGAGGTGCCTGGAATCTTTCACTTTCATTTTAGATGCGGCGATCAACTTTGATCGCCGCGTCTAAAGGGTTAATAGCGCAGCACAATGATCGGTGCAGCACGCTATTAGCCCAGGGTCCCCGCTATCATTGGCCGCTGGGACCGACCCGGTATGACGCGGGGTCACGGCGTGACCCGCTCTAAATACCGGGACCGGGCGCAGGAAGTACAGGTACACCCTACGTCCTTAAGAAGTTAAAGTTCAGCAGCCCGGCCACGGCCAAGTTAGAACAGCCGCCAGCGGCGGCTGCAGGGAATGAGACTGGATCAGACTGAAAATAAATTAAAAAAGAAAAGAACTTCCTCTGTATTATACAGCAGCTGATAAGTATTGGAAGGATTAAGGTTTTTTAATAGAGGTAATTTAGAAATCTGTTTAAAGGGGTACTCCGGCGCTAAGACATCTTATCCCCTATCCAAAGGATAGGGCATAAGATGCCTGATTGTGGGGGTCCTTCCGATGGGGACCCCGGGATCTTCCACGCCGCACCCCGTTAGAATCAGCCCCCGAGCGCGCAGGACCTCCGCGATCAGGCATCTTATCCCCTATCCTTTGGATAGGGGATAAGATCTGTTAGTGCGAGAGTACCCCTTTAACTTTCTGGCACCAGTTGATTAAAAAGTTGATTAAAAAAAAAAAAAAGTAAGGTGTGTGTGCCTGCATTCACTATTCTGCATTTTACACAATGTCTTATACTTCAGTCATCCTCAAAGCTCCACTACCTATTCTGCAGTTACACCATGTCTTATCCTCCTGTTACCTCAAAAGCTACACTCCCTATTTTGCTGTTACACCAAGTCTTATCCTCCAGCCACCTCCAGAGCTGCACTCAGTGTTCTGCTATTACACCATGCCTTATCCTCCTATCACCTCCAGAGCTTCAGCCACTATTCTGCTCTTACACAATGTCTTATCCTCCAGCCACCTCCAGAGCTGCAGCCACCAATCTGCTGTTATAGCATGCCTTATCCTTCAGTCACCCACAGAGCTGCACTCACTGTTCTGCTGTTACATCATGCCTGATCCTCCTGTCATCTCGAGAGCTGCAGCCTCAATACTACTGTTACATCATGTCTTATTCTTTAGTCAAGTCCAGTGCTGCACTCCCTATTCTGCTCTTGCATCATATCTTAAAGGGGTACTCCGGTGAAAAACTTTTTTTTTTTTTTAATCAACTGGTGCCAGAAAGTTAAACATATTTGTAAATTACTTCTATGAAAAAATCTTAATTCCTGCTGTACGTATTACCTGCTGAATACTACAGTGGAAATTCTTTTCTTTTTGAAACACCGAGCTGTCTGCTGACATCACGGGAACAGTGCTCTCTGCTGACATCTCTGTCCATTTTAGGAACTGTCCAGAACAGCATATGTTTGCTATTTCCTTTTACTCTGGACAGTTCCTAAAATGGACAGAGATGTCAGCAGAGAACACTGTGCTCATGATGTCAGCAGACAGCTCTGTGTTTCAAACGGAAAGAATTTCCACTGTAGTATTCAGCAGCTAATAAGTACAGGAAGGATTAAGATTTTTTAATAGAAGTAATTTGCAAATCTGTTTAACTTTCTGTCACCAGTTCGTTTTAAAAAAAAAGTTTTTCACCGGAGTACCCCTTTAACCTCTTCAGGACATAGGGCGTATGGATACGCCCTGAATCCCGAGTCCTTAAGGACCGAGGGCATATCCATACGCCCGTGGGAATTCCGGCCCCCACCGCTAGCCGGTTGGGGACCGGAGCCGGATGCCTGCTGAAATCGTTCAGCAGGCATCCCAGCATATCGCCCAGGGGGGTCATTATGCCCCCCCATGTTGGCGATCGCCACAGATCGCTGGACAATTCAGTCCAGCGATCTGCGGCGATTCCGGGTCAGTCGGGTCTCCAGTGACCCGATGACCCGGAATTACTGGCTGTTCGGGGCCGTCTCTGACGGCCCCGAACAGCCAGAGCCTGCAGGGGTGAGGTGGCACTGGTGCCACCTCACGATCGCCCTGATTCGTCGGCCGGATTACCGGCCGACCAATCAGGGCGCCTGCTGCGGGTGTCACTCCCGCACCCGCTCCGCCCCTCTTCTGGAGGACGTGAGCGGGTGCGGGACGTGCACCCCGGGTGCTGGGGACCCCGATCCCCGGCGCCCCTGTTGGGATCGGGGCCCCAGGAGCAGCTGCGGCGGCGGGACTGACCTGCAGCGTCTGGATCGTTGGAGGTGAGTGACAGCCTCCTGCTGTTGCTTAGCAACAGCTCCCAGCATGCAAAAAGGGCATGCTGAGAGCTGTAGTTATGCAACAGCAGGAGGCAGACCACCACAACTCCCAGCATTCCCTTATGGGCATGCTGGGACTTATGGTTTTGCAACAGCTGGAGGCACATTCTTTCTATGGAAAAGTGTACCTTCAGCTGTTGTATAACTACAACTCCCAGCTTGCACAAACAGCTAAAGTGCATGCTGGGAGTTGTAGTGGTGCATCTGCTGGTTGCATAACTACAACTCCCAGCATGCCCGTTGGCTGTCGGTGACTGCTGAGAGTTGTAGTTTTGCAACAGCTGAAGGCACACTGGTTGTGAAACTCAGAGTTTTTTTTTACCTAACTCAGTGTTTCACGACCGGTGTGCCTCCAGCTGTTGCAAACTACAACTCTCAGCAGTCACCGTACACCATGCACCGTACATGCTGGGAGTTGTAGTTTTGCAACAGCTGGAGGCACACTGGTTGTGAAACACTGAGTTAGGTCACAAACTCAGTGATACATAACCAGTGTGCCTACAGTTGTTGCAAAACTGCAACTCTCAGCAGTCACCGACAGCCAACGGGCATGCTGGGAGTTGTAGTTATGCAACAGCTGGATGTCCCCCCCAATGTGAACGTACAGGGTACACTCACATGGGCGGAGGATTACAGTAAGTATCTGGCTGCAAATTTGAGCTGCTGCAAACTTTCTGCTGCAGCTCAAATTGCCAGCGAGAAACTACTGTGAACCCCCGCCCGTGCGACTGTACCCTAAAAACACTACACTACACTAACAAAAAATAAAATAAAAAGTAAAAAACACTACACATACACATACCCCTACACAGCCCCCCTCCTTCCCCAATAAAAATGAAAAACGTCTGGTACGCCACTGTTTCCAGAACGGAGCCTCCAACTGTTGCAAAACAACTCCCAGTATTGTCGGACAGCCGTTGACTGTCCAGGCATGCTGGGAGTTTTGCAACAGCTGGAGGCACCCTGTTTGGGAATCACTGGCGTAGAATACCCCTATGTCCACCCCTATGCAATCCCTAATTTAGGCCTCAAATGCGCATGGCGCTCTCACTTTGGAGCCCTGTCGTATTTCAAGGCAACAGTTTAGGGTCACATATGGGGTATCGCCGTACTCGGGAGAAATTGTGTTACAAATTTTGGGGGGTATTTTCTGCTTTTACCCTTTTTAAAAATGTAACATTTTTGGGAAAACAAGCATTTTAGGTAAAAAAAAAATTTTTTTTTTTACATATGCAAAAGTCGTGAAACACCTGTGGGGTATAAAGGTTCACTTAACCCCTTGTTACGTTCCCCGAGGGGTCTAGTTTCCAAAATGGTATGCCATGTGGTTTTTTTTTTTTGCTGTCCTGGCACCATAGGGGCTTCCTAAATGCGGCATGCCCCCAGAGCAAAATTTGCGTTCAAAAAGCCAAATGTGACTCCTTCCCTTCCGAGACCTGTAGTGCGCCAGCAGAGCACTTTTCACCCCCATATGGGGTGTTTTCTGAATCGGGAGAAATTGGGCTTCAAATTTTTAGGGGTATTTTCTGCTATTACCCTTTTTAAAAATAAAAAATTTTTTGGGAAAACAAGCATTTTAGGTAAAATGTTTTTTTTTTTTTTTTTTACATTTGCAAAAGTCGTGAAACACCTGTGGGGTATTAAGGTTCACTTTATCCCATGTTACATTCCCCGAGGGGTCTAGTTTCCAAAATGGTATGCCATGTGTTTTTTTTCTGTTCTGGCACCATAAGGGCTTCCTAAAGGTAACATGCCCCCCAAAAACCCTTTCAGAAAAACTCACTCTCCAAAATCCCCTTGTCGCTTCTTCCCTTCTGAGCCCTCTACTGCGCTCGCCGAACACTTTACATAGACATATGAGGTATGTGCTTACTCAAGAGAAATTGGGCTACAAAAACAAGTAAAAATTTTGTCCTTTTACCCCTTGTAAAAATTCAAAAATTGGGTCTACAAGAACATGCGAGTGTAAAAAATGAAGATTGTGAATTTTCTCCTTCACTTTGCTGCTATTCGTGTGAAACACCTAAAGGGTTAAAACACTGACTGAATGTCATTTTGAATACTTTGGGGGGTGTAGTTTTTATAATGGGGTCATTTATGGGGTATTTCTAATATGAAGACCCTTCAAATCCACTTCAAACCTGAACTGGTCCCTGAAAAATACTGAGTTTGAAAATTTTGTGAAAAATCGGAAAATTGCTGCTGACCGTTGAAGCCCTCTGGTGTCTTCCAAAAGTAAAAACACGTCAATTTTATGATGCAAACATAAAGTAGACATATTGTATATGTGAACAAAAAAAAATGTATTCGTAATATCCATTTTCCTTACAAGCAGAGAGCTTCAAAGTTAGAAAAATGCTAAATTTTCAAATTTTTCATCATATTTACGGAATTTTCACCAAGAAAGGATGCAAGTATCGACAAAAATTTACCACTATGTTAAAGTAGAATATGTCACGAAAAAACAATCTCGGAATCAGAATGATAACTAAAAGCATTCCAGAGTTATTAATGTTTAAAGTGACAGTGGTCAGATGTGCAAAAAACGCTCCGGTCCTTAAGGCCAAAATGGGCTCCGTCCTGAAGGGGTTAAACTCTAGTCACCTTCAGAGCTGAACTTACTATTCTGCTGCTTTATGTTGCAATTACCTCCAGAACTGCATCAGCTATCTGGGGGTGATAGGAGTGTGGTTGCTGTAATCCCACTCCTATAACTCTCAGGCCGGGCTGTCCACGCCGATGTACACTTACATCCTGTACTCACTGCTGTGCTGCCTACACTTACTGGGGGAAGCCTGCCTCTCTAGTGCCTGAAGCCTGGCTGCGCTGACTCCACCTTCCCCATTAGTGTACGTCGGTGAGGCAGTGTCAGCATTGCAACTCCCTTCTGGCTGTCAAATTTCGGAGCGATGATTCTATCCCAACGGGAACATGGTGGTCACATTCCAGTCACTGTGAGATCTCAGCATGTACAGGCTTCCTAAGAGTGACGGGAGTGTGATGGACGGGAGATGGTTCTGTAAAAGAAAAAAAAAAACATCAAGCAGCTTTATCCTAAGGGTGCGTTCACACGGAGTAATTCAAGAGGAATTTACACGAGTAATTCCTCTTGAATTCTCCGCTCCAAATTAATGCACATCTCCTCTGCCCATTGACTTTAATGTTTTTTCCGCTGTCCTGTTCACACTGCGGAAATTCTGCTAGTGGAATTCCGACGCTGAATTCCGTGCCGCTTGAAGAAAGAACATGTTTATTCTTCAAGCGGAATCCGCGAGCAGAAATCAATATGTCAATGGTAAAAAAAAATTCCACCCGACATCATTTTCGCGCAGAATTCGCACGCAATTTGCGCGGAAATGGCTGAAAAACTCTTCACTTCTTTTTCCACCATGTCTGCGTGCAATTCCGTGTGCAATTCCACACGAATTGCGTGCAAATTTCCTGCGAATTTTGCGCAAAAATTAAATAATTTTTTCAGCGTGAATTACTCTTTATTTATTCCGTGTGAACACACCCTTAATGAAAATGTTATGGTCTTCAAAGGCAAAGAGGAAAAAAAGAAAATCAGCCAATCTTTAAGGGATTAAACATCATTTTTCATTATGTAAAATATTATTGTGATACACTTGTTCTTACAAACCAAATATGGTTGTCCTCTGACCCTACATTTATTATTATCAGCTTATAACTCATAACTATAATTTATAGCTCATAACTATTTATATTTATAGATGCCTATTATCTTATAACATATCTAATTTACAAGTACAGTTTATTTTTCTATTCATTTTTTTAATTTTACAGTAAAAGTCTACCTTTTAACATGTAGATTTGGTACAGTAGCAATTTTTTTTAGAGCCGCAATGTAGGACAAAAGGCTTTGGCTCAAATACAATGTTCTGGATTGAATTTAAAATTACAAAATGACAGTACTTGCATTATTGTGCATAACCAGCACTTCTATATTCTCTATGGTCTGTCTGAAAAATTCCAAATGTGCTTTAGGCAGGTGTTTACTTTGAACAGTGCATTATATGAGCTTCAGTGATTCGAGTAGTCAGTGATTTTACATGTGACACAATCCTGGCAAATTGGCAATTATGTGAGCTTGCTTTGCTTGATTTCCCATTGCCATCAATGGGAATAACAGAAAAATGATGTTTCACAGTAACATGATTTTGGTGAGTGTGTTATCTGAGGATTGCTACCTTTTTCATGAGTGACCTTTTATTTTGCCTATCTATAAAAATGGTTTTAATCCCTTCCCGACCCATGACAAACCGTTACATCATGGGTTGGTTGTGCATGTATGGCACAAGCTCAGAAGTTGACACCCACCGTTAATGACCGGTATAGAGAAAGCTGTACTCAACTTTTTTAGGCAGCTCCATAAAGGATGAAATCCTGTGGATAGCGGATAAGTTTACATTAAGTTTTAAATATATTTAATATATATATAGATGTCACAATCAATAGTGATCACAGCATCTATTTAGCAATAGGCTGCATCATTAGTGGTTCAGGAGGTCTGATTGACACCCTGCAATGCAATCAACTGTCATGGCAGCCAGAGGTCTTTTTTAGGCTTCCATGCCTGCAGTGACAAACCGGCTAGTACAGCATTCCATACTACCTGCCACTACTGGCAACAGCACTGATCTGATGATTCAATATCACTACTGGCAGAGCACTGATCTGATGATTCAATGCCACTACTGGCAGAGCACTGATCTGATGATTCAATATCACTACTGGCAGAGCACTGATCTGATGATTCAATGCCACTACTGGCAACAGCACTGATCTGATGATTCAATATAACTACTGGCAGAGCACTGATCTGATGATTCAATATCACTACTGACAGAGCACTGATCTGATGATTCAATATCACTACTGGCAACAGCACTGATCTGATGATTCAATGCCACTACTGGCAGAGCACTGATCTGATGATTCAATATCACTACTGGCAGAGCACTGATCTGATGATTCAATGCCACTACTGGCAGAGCACTGATCTGATGATTCAATGCCACTACTGGCAGAGCACTGATCTGATGATTCAATGCCACTACTGGCAGAGCACTGATCTGATGATTCAATATCACTACTGGCAACAGCACTGATCTGATGATTCAATGCCACTACTGGCAGAGCACTGATCTGATGATTCAATATCACTACTGGCAGAGCACTGATTTGATGATTCAATATCACTACTGGCAACAGCACTGATCTGATGATTCAATATCACTACTGGCAGAGCACTGATCTGATGATTCAATATCACTACTGGCAGAGCACTGATCTGATGATTCAATATCACTACTGGCAGAGCACTGATCTGATGATTCAATGCCACTACTGGCAGAGCACTGATCTGATGATTCAATATCACTACTGGCAGAGCACTGATCTGATGATTCAATGCCACTACTGGCAGAGCACTGATCTGATGATTCAATATCACTACTGGCAACAGCACTCATCTGATGATTCAATGCCACTACTGGCAGAGCACTGATCTGATGATTCAATATCACTACTGGCAGAGCACTGATTTGATGATTCAATATCACTACTGGCAACAGCACTGATCTGATGATTCAATATCACTACTGGCAGAGCACTGATCTGATGATTCAATATCACTACTGGCAGAGCACTGATCTGATGATTCAATATCACTACTGGCAGAGCACTGATCTGATGATTCAATGCCACTACTGGCAAATCACTGATCTGATGATTCAATATCACTACTGGCAGAGCACTGATCTGATGATTCAATATCACTACTGGCAGAGCACTGATCTGATGATTCAATGCCACTACTGGCAGAGCACTGATCTGATGATTCAATATCACTACTGGCAACAGCACTGATCTGATGATTCAATGCCACTACTGGCAGAGCACTGATCTGATGATTCAATATCACTACTGGCAACAGCACTGATCTGATGATTCAATATCACTACTGGCAACAGCACTGATCTGATGATTCAATGCCACTACTGGCAGAGCACTGATCTGATGATTCAATATCACTACTGGCAGAGCACTGATCTGATGATTCAATATCACTACTGGCAACAGCACTGATCTGATGATTCAATGCCACTACTGGCAGAGCACTGATCTGATGATTCAATATCACTACTGGCAGAGCACTGATCTGATGATTCAATATCACTACTGGCAACAGCACTGATCTGATGATTCAATGCCACTACTGGCAGAGCACTGATCTGATGATTCAATATCACTACTGGCAGAGCACTGATCTGATGATTCAATATCACTACTGGCAGAGCACTGATCTGATGATTCAATATCACTACTGGCAGAGCACTGATCTGATGATTCAATGCCACTACTGGCAGAGCACTGATCTGATGATTCAATGCCACTACTGGCAGAGCACTGATCTGATGATTCAATATCACTACTGGCAGAGCACTGATCTGATGATTCAATGTAATTAAACTGAATGATTGCTTAGGAAAGTGCCCTAGGAGGAGTTAAAAAGTGTAGTAAAAAGAGGAAAACTCAAATCAGCCCCCCTTGTCCCTTTTCAATTAAAAAGGTATAAGGGTTAAAGGTATGTATGAGATAGGAAAACAAGGGCAGCTATTTTATTTTCCAGAACTAATGGTACTCTTGGGCTGTGTCTGAAATTGCTGCGCTACAATACTAAGCAAACCCAGAGGATAAGAGAGTCACTGGGGGATATTTATCAAAGCTGTCTATGTCCCGCATCAATATAGACCAAACTGCAGAGGGTTAGGCTCGTCTATTGTGCGCCTAATTTATCAAAAGGCGCATGGCTCTTGACCAATTCTGTGCACAGACTTCGGGATCTATGCTTTAGACTGTATTTAAACCTGCTCCAGCATAGTCTGACATTTCAGCGTACTTTCAGCCGATGCGACTTGTCGCTGAAAAGTCGCTTTTGATAAATTCAGAACCAATGCATTTTCCAATGCATTTTTCTGTCTAAAATAGACTTGCATGCATCATGTTCTAAAAATCCTCTAGAGCAAAAGTCGCAAAAAAGTAGCACATGTTTAGACTGCGACAAATTTAGACAAAACTGTCTAAATCCTTTGATAAATATCCCCCACTGTGTATGGAGAAAAAGCTATCTTTTTCTTTTTTTTAAATCTCTTATAATCTCAAGATGCAGGAAAAGATAAACATAGATAAGGTTGGTGTAATGAAATATATTACAAAAATCTGTTTTTATCCTTAACTTTACATATATTTTAAAGGGGTATTCCATGAACTGACTCCAGAAAGAGATTAGTAAATTACTTCTATTAAAAAATCTTAATCCAGTACTACTAGTACTTATCAGCTGCTGAAGTTGAGTTGTCCTTTTTTGTCTGACAACAGTGCTCTCTGCTGACACCTCTGTCTGTCTCAGGAACTGTCAAGAGCAGGAGAGGTTTGCTATGGGGATTTACTGCTACTCTGGACAGTTTCTGAGACAAACAGGTGTCAGCAGAGAGCACTGTTGTTAGACAGAAAAGAACAACTTTCTGGAGCCAGTTAATATGAAAAAAATAGTTTTTACTTGAATACCCCTTTAGGGTCTATTCACGCATACAGTATTCTGCGCAGATTTGATGCACAGGATTTCAAGTCATTCAGTTTACATTGAAATCTGCAGCAGAAAATCCTGCGCATCAATCAAATCTGCGCAGGATCCTGTACGTGTGAATAGACCCTTAAGGATTCATAGAAAGTGCCATGTCTACCAATGTTAAATGATTTGTGGTTAAAATGGGTTCATGGGTATAAACTATATTTAATAAAATGAATATCATTGTCACTATATAAATGGTAGACTATTTGTCTGCCTTAATTTTGATCAAGTTTCATTCCTGATTTTTTTCGTTAGTAGTCAGTCATTTCATCACGTTCTTTTCTTTTGTTTAGAAATTCATTTTTGGTTTTTGATTGCTTTAGCATTGGGCCAAATTAGCTGTGATGAAGCTTTGCCAAAACTTAATGCATGCACCCTAGTTCCAGAAAGCAATAAAGGACCTTACGAGTTTTATTGCTTGACTCGTTGTCTTTGGGTAGCTTCCAAACTCAGGAAGTTTTTCTGTAAACTATTAGGGGTTCCTGGTGTTAGATTGTTTACTCTGGACCAACCAAAAGAGTCCATCCAGTGCCAAACCTGAAGTATCATACAGGTTTATTGTCAAACATCGATGATTGACCCGGCAAGTGTGGTCTTAATACTACATAAATTCTTAGTCTATTTTTTATGTATAATTTCTTTGTCTGGGATCCATTTCAAAACTGTAATTTATAAGATCAAAAAACTCTAAAGACAGCATGAACATCTGGGTTCTAAGTCTGGAGCTTTTAATGTCATGGACCTCATTTGGAAAACACTCTCAGTGTTAAAGTAGTTTTTCGTTGCATACAAGTATTAGTGTGGTTTTTGTTGTTTTTTTTTTTTAAACCAAATCTAACTAGTGTATACCACACACAGATAGTAATTGTGTTTGAAGTTTGACCTGTTCATTTATAAAAATAATTCATACAAATACAATCTTTCCTTAAAAAAATATGTGCAACGTGTCTTCAATACAGTGTTGTGCAAAAGTTTAGGCACCCCTGACAATATCCATGATTTTTATGCATAAATAATTGGGTGTTTGGATTAGCAATTGAATTTTGAGCTACTAAATATCTGAAAGACACAGTAATATTTTAGTAGTGAAATTAGGTTTATTAGATTAACAGAAAATGTGCAATCTGCATCAAAGCAAAAGTAGACAGGTACATCATTTTGGGCACCCCAAGAAATATCACATTAATATTTAGTTGAGCCTCCTTTAGCAGAAATAACGGCCTCTTGATGCTTCCTATAGCCTGTAATAAGTGTCTGGATTCTGGGTGAATGTATTTTTTGAGTAGATTTTTAGCAGTGTTTTGGATCGTTGCCTCTTTGAAATATCCAGCCCTGGTGTAATTTCAACATTGTGACTGATTCCTCTACATTATTCTCAAGTATCTGATGATATTGAGCTGAATCCATGCGAACCTCAACTTTAACAAGAATCCCACTAGCCACACAGCCCCACAGCATGATGGAACGTCCACCAAATTCTACTAAGGGTACCAAGTGTTCGTCTTGAAACGCTGTGTTCATAACACCACTTGTTGTGACCAAATAACTCCAACTTTGTTTTATCAGTCCACGGCTCCTTCTTTAAAAATGACACTGGCTTGTCCAAATGTTCCATTGCATTCCTCAAGCTACTCTGTTTGCGGGGGGTGTGGCTTCTTCTGCATCGCAGCCCTATACAGCTTTTCCTTGTGCAAAGTGCGCTGAATTGTTGAAGGATACACAGTGACACCATCTGTCTTTGGAGGTGGTCTGTGGGCTACTTTTAACCATTCTCACCATCCTTCGCCTTTGTCTCACCAATATGGTACTTGGCCTGCCACTTCTGGCATAACAAGAACTGTGTCTGTGATCTTCCATTTCCTCATTATGTTCCTCACAGTGGACACTGACATCTGAAATCTCTGCGATAGCTTTTATGTAGCCATCCTCTAAACCATAATGTTTAACAATCTTTGTTTTCAGGTCATTTGAGAATTGTTTTGAGGCCCCCATTTTGCCACTCCTCATAGGAGACTCAGAGAGAACAACAACTTGCAATTGGCCACCTTAAATCCCTTTTCTCATGATTGGATGGACCTGTCTATGAAGTTCAAGGCTTCATGAGCCACCAAACTAATTGTCTGTTCCAAGGAATCAGTGCTCAGTAGTTACAGGTATAAACATCAACAAAATGACAAGGGGGCTCAAATGTATGCTGCTGTCTACTTTCCTTTTAATGCATGTTGCACATTTTCTGTTGATCCAGTAAACTTCATTTCACTACTGAAATATTACTGTGTATCAGATATTTTACAGATTAAAATTTAATTGCTGATCCAAACACCCAATTATTTATAAATGAGAATCATGAAAATTGTCAGGGAAGCCTAAACTTTTACGACTGTATCTTTAAGTTTATAAATCAGCTTTTAAAGACTATAAAATATGTATTTATGTCATACAAGCTACATATGTGTGGTGTCCCGGTACCGTATTTCATACGTTACCTTGTGGTGAGGTCCCCAAAGTCAGAGTGCCTAGGAACAGTGGGGGTCCTCTACCTTGGCTAGCCCCTCGTCAGCCCTTAATTAGTTAATATTTATGTAAATAAACATGTAAATATGTCTATTAAAGTTTCTTACCTTGCTCGCATCGCAGGACCTGCGGGTCATGTGACCGAGTTGCAGAACTCTATGGTTTGCTGAAGGACCTTTGGTGGTTCTCATGACATGTGATCACCCACAATCCATGACAGCTGATTGGACCAATCCAAAACGGCCAGCCCCTGCCCATATAAGAGAGCTGCGAAACGCTGTTGATTCCAGAGTCAGCAACCCAAGAGAGTGATCAAGATGGCGCAGTTCCCTTATATGGGCAGGGGCTGGCCATTTTGGATTGGTCCAATCAGCGTTGCATCTAATAAATCCATTGATTTTACCTTGCCTCCTGATGGTTCCTCTCTGAGCCGGACTAACTCCTGAATTTACGGTCACCCTATCCTGGTTCTACTTCTATTAAGGAGGGCTGCAGTGGACCACCACATATTTATCCTATGCTTTACCTTGTTGTTTGTGGGGGCGCACAACCAACTTTGGTAAGCGGTTTGGGAATTACTTTCCCCTTCCCCCACTAACAAGACCTGCTGATCCCGCACATGAGGCGCCTTCCTCCCTCTATCTAGATGCTACCTCAGCAAGATCTCTGGACCTAATCAAACACCTAAATCCGGCAGATCTATGCAAATACAATCCTCTAAAGCTAAAGAGAACTTTCTGGTCCTAAGCATCTGTCAATCACTGCTGTGCTGTTTTAATAGACTCTGTTATCTGGACTGTTGCCGTTATTGCAAATACAGAAAATCTTCAATAAAGATTCCGCAAGTTTTAAGTTCAGCACTGCTGTGGACAATCTATTTATTTCGCACTTACCTATCGCTCTTGGGAAGGGTGGCGATAGGCCCAGCATCAATACAGAGTTTTAACCCTCACCCTGGCGTCACGAGTGACAAGGGTTAACAGCGCCCTTTCAGTATCTAGAACAGCAACACCCCAACTAACCTACACCCCACAAGGCTTTTCCACACAGTTCCTCACCACATATGCATAATAGGGAATGCTCTAGCAATGTTTTATAGCATAAAACATTGCTAGGTCGTTCCCTATTATGCATATGTAGCTTGTATGATATGAAAACATATTTTATAATGAGATTTAATGTTATGACAGTCCCTCTCTCTAGCAGTCCCTCTCTATAATGATGTCCACAATCTGAATTGGTTGGATTTAAACCCAGGACACCAGTACTAGAAAGTGACAGTGTTAGTCTTTAAACCATCATGTTGCCCATGCTAAGAATAATCTCATATGTATTCCACATTTTTTTTAAACTGCACAGTAGGTATATGTAAATGTATGTAAAAAAATAAAATATATATATATATATATATATATATATATGTTTGTTTCTGCAAGATCAGCTATACCTACTGCAAATGAGGCATATATAACCCACACTCCTGTAAGGGGCCCGTAGCTTCTTCAGAATGCTGAAGCGCGCCTCTGCAGTGGCCAGTGGGAGGTCAGACCCCCTTGCGCCATATCGCTCGCCCACTGCTCCTACCCGGCTTCCCCCCGGCGCCGTTCTGAGCTGTACGCATGCACGTATACAGTTCAGAGCAGGCCGTGACCTCTGCCCCGACACAAGTACCGATTACGTCACTCATCAGCGCCTGCCCTGTGGAGAAGATAGGACGTCACCCAGCTGTTGAAGATCACTGCATGGGACATGGTATTTTTTTTGTTATATTTTTTACGCGGGCGCAGGGTGTGTGTGTGTGTGTGTATGTATGTATAGGAAAAACAGACATCATGTTACACCAGTGTATACAAACCAGTGTGACTCCAGCTGTTGTAAAACTACAACTCTCAGCATGCCCTGACAGCCTTTGGACATGCTGGGAGTCAGCTGGAGGCACCCTTGTTGAGAAAAACTGTATTACCCATGCTACTTTCTGAAAGTTTTATTCCACCACCTGCTGCCTACCTAAATGACTGTATTCCCAACTCTGTATCTACCTGTCTTCCTGTCTACCAGCCTTACTGTCTTCCTCCCTAGCTACCTACCTGAGTGCATTCCCACCTATGTAGCTACCGAACTGTCTCACTGTCTTCCTACCTAGCTACCTACCTACCTTGCAAACTAGTATGCTAACTGGCTACCTACCTAGCTGGCAACCTAGCTACCTACCTACATGTCTTCATACCTACCTGGCAATCTATCTACCTACCTGGCTATACCTTCTTCTTTTCATACCTGAACACCTTCCTGGCAATCAAACCTAGCTATCTACCTATTTGGCTACCTGGCAACCTAACTGCGTACGTAACTGTCTGTCTTCCTTCCTACCTACCTTACTGGCTAGCTACCTGCCAAGCTACCAAGCTACCCAGGGAAATTTTTTGCATTGGGGCCCTGTGATTTCAAGCTATGCCCCTGGGGAGCAACATGAAGGGGATAACATAGAAAGGGGAGCAATATCAGGGGGTAATATAGAAAGGGGAGCAATATGAGCAGCATAATATACAATGGGGACAAAATGAGAGGGGATAATATACAATGGGAAATATGAGGGGATAATATACAATTGGGGGCAATGTAAGAGGCATAATATACTATGGGGCAATGTGAGGGGCATAATGTACTATGTGGGCAATGTTTCTGGCATAATACCCTATGGGGGCAATGTTTGGGCTTGCTAATCTATAGGTAAAATGTTGGGGCCTAATACTATACAGCTGCACAGAGGGATCTAATACTTTATGCGGCAGAGTAATACATATAGGGGGTTTTGCTCTAGCGAGAAGCCTAAAATATTTGTCTGGCAGATTCGGTTCTGTCTCAGCATCGGTTGTACCTGCCACAAGCTTCTTGTAGACCCAGTCTGTAAGGATGTGTGCAGCAGGTTGAATGATCACTTTAACAGATAGCTTACTCAATGAATAAAGACTCCAGAGGTGTTTTCCAATGCTTCTTCATGCTTCAAGTTGGCAAAGGCATAAACAAAATTCTGATTGCACCTTCTGTGTAGTGTCTTCCTTGATGTCTGACTCTCTCATGGTAATGCCAGATAATCAATGTTCCCAAATTGTGGTTTCTTGGTACTATCAAGGGGTTCTGTTCTTTTCCTAGCAGGTTTGACTTACTTAGCCGTCCACTGACACGAAGCATGCCCTGATTGTTGATTATTGGCTTCAGTTTAAATAGTGGGCTACACTTTGAGACTGGTCTATTGCCTCTTCTGCAAAGACTTCTTTTTGCACAAGACGTATGATGAATAACTTTGCCTTCTCATACTCTAACGCATTGGGTGACTCCTTGCAGGTGTGCCATCCATGACAAGACGAAGTATGATTGGACTTGTGGAAAGTCTGTACAATATGACTCAATCTTGCTATAGTCTTCACCAACCCTTTCCAAGAAGAGAAATGTTCAAAACGCCTCACCTCCAAGTTCCTTCTTGAGCAGATGTTGGAACTCAATGCTACGACTTTAGGCTGGATTTCCGGATCAGTATCTTGATCCTCCAGGTGAAAATTGATATCTTCTTCTGAGTTTGTAGAAGACTGGTCCGTAAAAACTTGGGTCCTGAAAACCAAAGGGTTTGTGTGAGGACATCTGCTGGCACTGACCTTGTGGCAATGTTTGCGGGATTCAAACCAGTCGGGACATAGTTCCATTGTTCAGGTCTACTGATTTTCCTTATTCGTTCTACTCTGTTAGCCACATTATACATAGAACCTTCTCACACTGTTGCATATATAACCAAGCACGACCTTGCTGTCAGTGTAGTACTTAATCTGATTGATTTCAATGTCCATTTCATTTTGCAGGAATTCTGTGATTTCAACAGCTAGGGTTGCGCCACACAATTCTAATCTTGGGATAGTGTGAGCAGGTTTTGGAGCTAACTTGGCTCTTCCTAGTAAAAACTCGACATGGGGTCTCCCGGAGGGATCTATGATCTTGAGATAAGCCACAGCCACTATGGCTTTGGTAGATGCATCACAAAAGATGTGAATCTCTTTCCTCAGACTTCTTGAAACTGAAGTGGGTGAATAGCAACGTGGGATATTAAGTTCTTCCAGTAACTTCAAGGAGTTTCTCCATTTCTCCCATTTAGGCAGTAGGTCTACTGGCAGAGGGGCTTCCCAATCAGTCACTCTCTTAGCAACCTGACAAAGTATGGATCTCCCTTGGACGGTAACTGGAGTCACAAAGCCTAGGGGATCGTAAAGGCTATTAACAGTTGACAAGACTGCATGTCTGGTGAATTTTTTTTTCAGCATCAGAGACCTGAAAGGTGAATGCGTCTGAAGTTACGTTCCAGAGAAGACGGAGACTTCTTTGCATGGGTACGGAATCTACTCCCAAGTCCAAATCCTTAGCATGATCTTCTGGATTGAAAGCCCTCATTACTTCGCTGCTATTAGGTGCAATCTTATGAAGCCTCAAGTTAACAGTCAACAAGAGCTGTTGGGTTCTTTTTATCAGATTGACGGCTTCTTCAGGTGTTGAGAAGGATTTCAGGCCATCGTCTACATAACAATCTCTCTCAATAAATTTCCTGGTGTCAGATCCGAATTCCTTTTCCCCTTCCTGTGCTGTTCTTCTCAGTCCATAAGTTGCCACGGCAGGAGATGGACTATTTCCAAAGACATGGACTCTCATGCGATAATCCATCACCTGATCATTAATGTCATTGTTGCGGTGCCACAAGAATATGAGATAATTTCTGTGACTATGAAACAGTGGTACATCTGTTGGACATCAGCTGTCACAGCAATGGACTCCTCCCTGAACCGCGTTAACACTCCTACAAGGTTGTTTGTTACATTTGGACCAGTTAGAAGAACATTGTTTAAAGAGGTTCCCTTGAACTGAGTGCTTTAGTCAAAGACGAATCTGATTTGCCCTGGTTTAAGGGGATGGTAGACTCCAAAAGATGGAAAGTACCAGCATTCTACACCTTCCTTAAGGTCAGGAGCTGGCTCAGCATGATGGTTATCTAGAATCTTCTGCATGAATACTATAAAGTGC
Source organism: Hyla sarda (assembly GCF_029499605.1). Taxonomy (NCBI): domain Eukaryota; kingdom Metazoa; phylum Chordata; class Amphibia; order Anura; family Hylidae; genus Hyla; species Hyla sarda. The sequence goes on along the minus strand of NC_079193.1, from coordinate 191,823,180 downwards.
TCTTGCATCTCAGGTTTGTTACGAAGAGTTCTCCTAAGTGCAGCAAATCTGGTTAAGGCTTGTTCTCGATTGTTAGGGAGAGTAAGCCTTGGTACTCGGAAGGGTAATGGAGCTACCCAACTGTTGGAATTGTCCTTGAAGAACTCTTCATCCATAATCTTGATGAACTCCTTGTCTTCGACTGAAGGGGCAATTTTGTTGTGATCACAAGTAATCTGGCACGCTGAATAACCAAGGTCCTTCTGAGAAGTGAGCTTGCAGTTAATACCTTGGAGTGCTGGATATGGAACTTCGTTTTTAAAATCAAGTCTTTCCTTCACATAATAGTGCAATGGACATTTCATTGATCGATGATTACCTGATGCCTCCACACTAGTTTTGTAGGAAGCTACATCCAAGAGCTTGTGAGATTGCTCTAAACAGACTTCTCCTATTATCACCCATCCAAGATCAAGTTTCTGGGCTTGAGGAGCATCATCTGGACCATTACATAACTCTCTTGTATTATGAACTCTAGGAATGTCTCTCCCTAGAAGAATCAAGATCTTTGCATCCTTGTTAAGTGGCGGAATCTAGTCAGCAATGTGGCTCAAATGAGGGTGATGACAAGCAACCTCAGGTGAGGGGATTTATTTTCTGTTGTTCGGTAGCTGATCACATTTGATTAGAGTTGGAAGAGGAAACTCTATGTTCTCATATTCTGATGCCACTATGAAGCCATAGGCTCTTCTTCCAGATGTACTGACCTTACCTGAGCATGTCTGAAAGGTATAGGACCAGGTCTCTCCATGAATGTTGAATAAGTCAAAGAATTCTGTACTTGCCAAGAGCGATTGCTCTGATCGTCGAGTATGGCATATATTTTTATGGCATTTTGTGGACATCCTTCAGGAAAAACTCTTACAAGACATATCTTGCTACAAGACTTGCTATGAAACCCTTCTCCACACACCTCTGTACACCTTGTAGTTACAGGGTTGATATATTGCTCAGTTCTCTCCCCGCCATCATCTGATGTAATTTTGGGGTTGCTACAGGGTAAGGGTTTCCTTTTGAACAGGTCTGAAAGAAGAGCGTCCACATGCTTGGCACTGTTACACAGTGAACATCTGGTGGCAAGCTTTCAGTCTCTAGCTAAATTATTGGAGGATGCGCAACACTTGAAATAGATATTATGTTCCTTGAGAAATGTCTTGCGTTCCTCGATAGACTGGCCCTTAAATGCACGACATTTGGAGAGAGAATTATGAATGGGACATTGTTGATCAAAATTACTTGCCTTGGTAACTTGTAATTCAACCATCTAGCCAGAAACAGCAGGGGTGCAATGATGATACCAATAACATAGCATAACATGTAATAACAACTGCTAGACAGTTAAAGCTGAGTGGCAGCACAGATTCGGTGAAGAAAAGTGGTGGTCGGGAGAAATGCTCATGATGACCCAGCACAGATGGAGAGAAAAGTGAACGACTGATCAGAGAAGATGACCCGTGAGTATGTAACTATAATGACTGTTATGGTCTGCAGCACCTGTGTACAGCTCAAATCTACTTCTGTATAGGGGTTATTGATCTTTTGTATAGTGGTTTTATTCACTAACAATATAGGAGTATTAGTCAGTGGCAATGGTAGTGGTCATAATGTGTCCCTTGTATTGTGGTGTTATTAGTGATACTGGTCAGTGTATAGTGGCTTTTCCTTACAGTATGGTGGTATTATTTAGTCACTGCAGAATTAATATGGACTAGCGATATTATTTTATGTTTCTAAGCCTGATACTATGATAAAATTTAGCGTGTGCCACAGTGAGGAGTGGGGCCCAGACTACAAGCTGTGTAAGGGGCCCCAAAATTCCCTGTTAAAGCCACAACAGTCTTTTTCTCTGTTACTGATAAAATGTAGTCTACAGGTGACTTCATTTGGTACTCTTTCTGATCCTCTGTACATTTGGAAACAGACTAAGGATCCATTCACACGGGCGGAATCGGTGTGGAATTTGTGCGGAAATTCTGCATGAAGAAATTCAGAAGTGTGGTATCCCATAGAAGTCTATTGGACTTTCATTTGAGGCTGAACTCTACAAGTGGTATTCCGCAATCTGAAATTCTGCCGTATTAATAGACCCTAAATGTTGTCACTTATCGACTTAAATTGGTCCGTTAAAGAGTACCTCTAAAAATGTTATAATCCTCCCAGTTCACTGCCTCATCATAATAAACCACCACCTGCCTTTATTTTTATAATTTTTTAGTTTTCTACCTAGTTATTGCTCTGTATTTTCTGCTCAGTCAGATTCACAGACTGGGACGGGGTGTTACCAAGCAGGTGTGACATAATCTGAAGCCATACAGGGGAGAACTTCCTCCCTCGTTCTGCTACACACAGCCCAGAGCAGTTCAGTGTGTGAGATGAGCTTTAATTGGATAAGGCTGCATACACCCCCTCAGCATTTTCTTATTTTGGACATCTGCCAGGCCAGAAGGAGTCCAAAATTTTGTGCAAAAGATAGGGGAAAAAATGTCCTCTGGACAAGTAGGGATACACTTAGTGGCCGATTTTTTAAACACAAATAAAACAGAAAACTTCAGAAAGATTTTTTATTTACCATAAGTGCAATAGCAAAAAATTGTTTTAATGAGAGTGCCCATTTAAAGTACTGCAGGTATGCTGCAGTACGTGTTAGCATACATATCTGCCTGTATCCCAACATACTGTATGCCACAGCCATACTCCACATTTTTAGTTTGAATGTGAATACAGCCTTACTTTGTGCAATACTTTGTGGTATACATTGCACTTGTTCATGACAAAGGGATTATTTAAAAAAAGGAAAAAACGCCCCAATTGATGAATTCCAGTACTGATGCATTTACCCATAGTGTTAAAATGATATATACTTTCCTCTCCATTATCACAAAATAAAAATAATAATAAAGTGTATTCATTTTAATTTACATATGATAAAAAAAAGTTTTACAGCTACAGTATAAGTGAACAAATTAACTTATTTTCAGGTTTTATGTTCACACGGTAAAAAAAAAAAAACTTAAAGAGGTACTCCACCACTAGACATCTTATCTCCTTTCCAAAGGATAAAGGATAAAATGTCTGATTGCAGGGGGTCTGGCCGCTGGGACTTGTGGCTTCCGTGTTTGTGATGTCACACCACGCCCCCTCCATTCATGTCTATGGAAGGCATCATGATGGCTAGTCCACAGCCGTCACACCCCCTCCCGTAGACATGAATAGAGGGGGCATGCCGTGACATCGCAAACAAGGAAGCCCCAAGCTTCCTTGTTCAGAACACTGTGGTGCTGGCCCGGGGATAAGATGTCTAGGGGGGGAGTACCCCTTTAACCTTGTGTGGTGGTGGATTTGGGATCAAGCCTTGTGGGGGTATAGGGTAACTAGGGTGTTACTGTTCAGGATAGTTAAGGGTGCTGTTAACCCTTGTCACTCGTGACACCAGGGTGAGGGTTAAATTCTGTAATTCCTAATAGGCCTATTGCCACCCTTCCCAAGAGCAATAGGTGATGCAGAAATAAAGGATTGTCCACAACCACTTTTAACTGAAAACTTGCAGGAACTTTTACTGAAGAATTTCTGTACATGCAGCAATAGTAACATTCCAGATAACAGAGTCTCTATGCATATAGCTGAGCAGTGATTGACAGTTGGTTGGGATCAGATAAGCTCAATTTAGCTTCTTAGGGATTGTATAGCAGAGATCCGCTGGATTTAAGGGTGCGTTTAGGTCCAGTGATCTTACGGTGAGTAGCGGGGAATTGTTTAGTCTATCCGCTATGATAGAGGCCGCAAGGTTTTGGCCTAGTAAATCATCATGTAAGCTGCGGAGATCCTACCTCTTCCAGAGTCAGCAACCCAAGGGAGGGATCAAGATGGCGCAGGTCCCTTATATGGGCAGGGGCTGGCCATTTTGGATTGTTCCATAACAACTGTCACTCACCGTTACAGTGCATTGTGGGTGAACACATCATGGGAACCTCCAAAGGTCCTGTAGCAAAACCATAGAGTTCTAATCTAATCACGTGACCCGCAGGTCCTGCTATGCTTGAACAGGTAGGCAATTACATATATACATATATCTATACTTATACTTATTTGAACTTCTATATAGTAATTGATTAACTGAGGGGTGACAAGGGGATAACTACAGAAGAGGGACCCCAACGTCCTAGGGACTCTGACTATGGGGACCTCTACAAAGGTAACGTATAAAATACGGTACCGGGACACCCACTTGCATGGAAGGAAAGTTTGATTATTTCTGAAAAAAAGATTTCTTTTGTGGGTTTAATAATAAAAAAACTAATTTGTTATAAGGTAAGACATTAAACTTCCCTTCTAGAACTAAAAAGTAAAGAAAAGGTTTAAATCCCTAGGCTCTAAATTCCAAGTATTCCAGAGAATATTAAATATTCTGAAAATATTATTAAACTTTAGAGGGGTATTCCACCCCTAGAAATATTATCCCCTATCCAAGGATAGGGCATAAGATGTCTGACCGCAGGGGTCCCGCTGCTGGGACCCCCCCCCCATCTCTCCTGCAGCCCCCCGAGTCATCAGCTCTCCAGAGCTACGTTTGCTCCATGGCTGATGACTCACGATACAGGGACCGGAGGTCAGTGATGTCATGATGCCGCCCCTCATGACTGTTGCCACGCCCCCTCCCAGAGACTTGCATTAAGGGGGTGGGGCACAATGTCATGAGGGGCGGAGCCATGCTGTCCCGAACCGCCGGCCCCTGTCTTCAGCCATGGAGCAAACTTAGCTCCGGAGAGCTGATGACTTGGGGTGCTGCAGGAGAGATCGGGGGGGGGGGGAGGTCCCCAGCAGCGGGACCCCTGCGATCAGACATTTTATGCCCTATCCTTGGAGGGAAGAAGAGGAGGGAGTCTCCCACCTAGGAAGGGCCAAGGGAAGTTAGGTATCCTGAAACTGAGTGGGTGAACAGAGCTGCCCTCTGGAGGCTGAGTGACTAAGAGTCAGCAAGGAGAGTGCGACTGCGGGGACATGCGAATATAACTAGACAGGCCACTTAGTAGAGGCAATAACATCACCCTGTAGTAGATAGGTCCCTCTTGGAGGCTGAAACCCCCAGTAACACATAATAACATAATAGTAGGCGAAAGAGGCATACTTGTGAAAACACCTAATCATAAAACTAAAAGAAATATAGTAGCTAGATCTTGTGTGAACAAAAGTCAGAGCCATTATGGTCAGGGGATCCATAGGCTCAAACCTCAAAGCTCATCCTTCAAAGTAAAATTCTCATAAACACATACTAAAGCTCTGTTAAAAAGCATTATCAACACAGAAAGCCATTTTGGACTTTGCAAATACGTGCAGGAAGAAAACACATTTTTCTGAGCATAAGGTGTTTTATTGCATGCCACAGCCATACAGCCATAATAAAACAAGCCAGAACCATGAGGTTTCACTTATTAACAGACATAACTGTGTGTTAGGCACTTAGATATAGTTGGTGCTTTTAGTATTTGTAACAGTCCACATGGAATGTAGTAAAGGGAAGCTTTTTAAAGAGGAATGCTTTTCCTTTTAATAAAACGATATGTGAAAGTGTAAAGCAGATAAAGAAACATACAGTGGTCCCTCAACATACGATGGTAATTGGTTTCAAATGAACCATTGTTACTTGAATTTATTGTATGTTGAGGGATCCGTGCAATAATAAAAGACAAAGTTATACTCCCGTGTCCCCGCCGCTCCGGACCGTCACCGTTGCCCTTGATTGTCGCTCTCCATCGCCTTCATCACGTCGCCACGCACGCCACCCCTATTGGATGACGGGAAGGTGTGCGCGGTGAAGTGACGATGAGGAGAGCGACGTCCATGCAGCGGAGCATTAAGAGGACAGTCCGGAGCAGCGAGGACAGATAAGAGACACTCACAGGGGCACAAGGGGCACATTAAAAGGCTATCCGGCAGCAGCTGAAGCAGTCTGCGCCATTTATGCAATGGCCCCGACATACAAAAGCATTGTATGTTGATGCTGCCTTCAACATATGATATCCTCTGAGAAATGATCGTATGTCGGGGCATCGTAAGTTGGGGGATCACTGTACATGTGGTTTTTCATCTGTTACCATCATTGATACAGACATTTGTTTTTTAAAGGGGTGTTCCAGGAAGAAACTTTTTTTAAATATTAACTAGCTCCAGAAAATTAATAAGATTTGTAAATGACTTCTATTAAAAAATCTTAATCCTTCCAGTAGTTATAAGCTGCTGAAGTTGAGTTGTTCTTTTCTGTCTGACAACAGTGCTCTCTGCTGACATCTCTGTCTGTCTCAGGATCTGTCCAAAGTAGGAGCAAATAGGAAACCATTTCTGCTCTGGACAGTTCCCAAGACAAAAAAGTTCACACAGTATTCACACAGTATTCCATTAACAGGGTTAGCCAGACCGTACCCACATAAGAATGCCATTCAAGCAATCGCTTCCCAATAGTTCCAGTATGCCAGACACCTAGTAACCTCTAAAAAAATTGCTGGAAACAATGCCTTATATTAGTATCTATCATTAGTACCATTGTGAGCATTTAGGTTATGTTTTCACATGCTGCTAAAGTTAGACATATAGAATGGGACATTCATTGGAGTTTTTTAAATGTACAGAAAGAGCCATATGGGAAACAAGCAACAATTCCTATAATTCACATAAACTGTAAAGGAGAGAAGCAGCCACCTCTCTGACCTATAGGGAGTATGAGAAGCCTAGATCAATAAACAGGTTCACAGGCGTGATATGCCATAAATGTTTATGAAATACTCCTTTGAATTTTTCAACTTTAGCAGTAGCAAGCATAAAGAGTCACCTGAGTGTATGGGTCACACCAGGGCCTATTCTGTCCTGCTGCCTGATGCATAAACCCATAAGTAAGATTTGTTTGCATAAAATCTTCAGCATGTAACAATATCAGCAAAGTGTACCATAGACTTCTACAATGCTCAAAAAAAAGGGAACACTAAGATAGCACGTCCTAGATTTCAATGAATGAACTAATCATATGAAATACTTTCGTCTTTACATAGTTGAATGTGCTGACAACAAAATCACACAAAAATTATCAATGGAAATCAAATTTATCAACCCATGGAGGTCTGGATATGTAGTCACACTCAAAAGGGAAAACCACACTACAGGCTGATCCAACTTTGATGTAATGTCCTTAAAACAAGTCAAAATGAGGCTCAGTAGTGTGAGTGGCCTCCACGTGCCCGTATGACCTCCCTACAATGCCTGGGCATGCTCCTGATGAGGTGGTGGATGGTCTCCTGAGGGATGTCCTCCCAGACCTGGACTAAAGCATCCGCCAACTCCTGGACAGTCTGTGGCGTTGGTGGATATAGTGAGACATGATGTCCCAGATGTGTCCAATCGGATTCAGGTCTGGGGAACGGGTGGGCTAGTCCATAGCATCAATGCCTTCCTCTTGCAGGAACTGCTGACATACTTCAGCCACATGAGGTCTAGTATATGGTCTCACAAGGGGTCTGAGGATCTCATCTCGGTACCTAATGGCAGTCAGGCTAACTCTGGCAAGCACATGGAGGGCTGTGTGGCACCCCAAAGAAATGCCACCCCACACCATTACTGACCCACCACCAAATCGGTCATGCTGGAGGATGTTGCAGGCAGCAGAACATTCTCCATGGCATATCCAGACTCTGTCACATGTGCTCAGCGTGAACCTGCTTTCATCTGTGAAGAGCATAGGGCGCCAGTGGTGAATTTGCCAATCTTGGTGTTCTCTGGCAAATACCAAACATCCTGCATGGTGTTGGGCTGTAAGCACAACCCCCACCTGTGGACATCGGGCCCTCATACCACCCTCATGGAGTCTGTTTCTGACCGTTTGAGTGGACGCATGCACATTTGTGGCGTGCTGGAAGTCATTTTGAAGGGCTCTGGCAGTGCTCCTCCTGCTCCTCCTTGCACAATGGCAGAGGTAGCGGTCCTGCTGCGCGTTTGTTGCCCTCCTATGGCCTCCTCAACGTCTCCTGATGTACTGGCCTGTCTCCTGGTAGCACCGCATTGATGTGGCCTGTCTCCTCGTAGCACTGCATTGATGTGCCATCATGGATGAGCTGCACTACCCGAGCCACGTGTGTGGGTTGTAGACTCCGTATCATGCTACCACTAGAGTGAAAGCACTGCCAGCATTCAAAAGTGACCAAAACATCAGCCAGGAAGCATAGGAACTGAGAAGTGGTCTGTGGCCAACACATGCAGAATCACTCCTTTATTGGGAGTGTATTGCAAATTGCCTATAATTTCCACCTGTTGTTTGTTCCATTTGCACAACAGCATGTGAAATTGATTGTCAATCAGTTTTCCTTCCTGAGTGGACAGTGTGATTTCACAGAAGTGTGATTGACTTGGAGTTACATTGTGTTGTTTAAGTGTTCCCTTTATTTTTTTGAGGAGAGTAGTTTTTCTGTATCAGCTCCACTCTTGGTGTTGGATAAATCACAACCAAATACTGGCCAAAATACAGCATGTGAACTCAGCCTTACACTGGATCTTTTGAGGTGCATGAAATCATTTTTTCAAAGAACAGCTAGCTACATCTAGAACTGTGTCTTATTTTGTATTTTATCTGTGTCCCTGGAAACTGATGCTGTATTTCACATCTAGTTTATGGATTCAAAATAAACTTATGTGAAAACACATGTCTGCTGGAGGATACTGGCATAAAGACTGAACATTGCTGTTCTCTACACATAGAACACATGTATTACTAGTCAGTGCTTTTTCACTTTTAATGTCTTGTACAAAATACGCTGCATGATTCTGCGAAAGGACAATTTACTAAATTGCTTCCTTATGAGTACAATACAAACACTTTAGAACTGCTGACAAGGCAAAACGCCTAGCAACAGTCAAGATCAACATATCGTTCAGGAGTGGAGTAAGCACACACTGTTTTTATTTTCTTTGTTTTTTTTGGAGAGGATTATTTTTTAATTACAATTGCTTGGATTATTTAAAAAAGTTTTAATTCTTGGAATTAATAATTATAATTATTACTTACAGTATATGCTAGACATAATTAATAAACAGCAACGATCGCTTACTGTATGGATCCCCTCCCCCCTTTTATTTCTAGATATGTGTAGGTTTGGCCTACACAGAGACATTATATAGCGCTACTAATTGATTTGAACAATCAGGTGACCGCTGTAGGCCAGGGGCGTAGCAGGGTTCCCCGAAGCCCCTGTAGAACTCGGAGTATATTTGCAAAAATGGTACAGTTGCAAGTCCAGGACTGAACTGATGAGGGTCTATTTCCCATACACCATTAGGAATTTATGAGCTTGGTGATACATACAGTATATGCTTCATTGCTCACCAGGGGCACACACAGGATTTTCTCAAGGGTTGAGGGTTTAAAAAACAATAAAATAATACTTCCACACCAGGACAAAATATAACTACTGTAGAAAAGTAGAATGGAGACCAGGCCAGTGAAGAATGGCCAAAACAAGAGCCCCTCTCAGCTCAGCTGAGAAGAGAAGCATGTAAGGAGCAAGGATGCTGGGAGTTCCCAGGTGGTAAGGGTAGTCCAGTGTCCTGCACTTGAGGCCATCTTATTAAGACCCTGGGTAGGTTGAACGAGATGAGGAGATGAGAAGGATGCATAATGAGAAGAAAGGGCTATCTACTCAAGTTCTTCCCATTATGAAAGTTTGGATGAGGAAAAAAGGAGATGGCTGGAGAAACATTAAGTCTGATATGACTAGATTTGAAGCCTTTGATCTTCTCAGACACATTGATGCCATTTTCTTTTTCAGAAGACTAGGTTGTCAGATGCCTTTCTAATAAAAGCAAAGAGAGAGTTAAGGCGAGGGTCCTCACACTAGTCTTCCTGGTGGTAGTTTTGAGTTCCACCAGTTGAATGTAAATGTGTTATTGAGTAAAAAATGGGGATCTGCCTTATCTTGTATGTCCTCGTGAGGGGGCAAGAGCTCTGACTTATTAACAACTATTCCCCACAAAATAAGTGGGACATTTTGGCTCCCCACTTGATCAAGGTCTTCACTGAGTGTCTTTCCTCCAGCACTCTGCCGAGATCAATGAGGAGGTGTTCCCTGGTTCTTGTCTCGAAGGGTAAAGATCTAAATTGTTCTGAGAATAAAAAAAAAACATAGCTCTTCTCAACGGGGACAGGAAGCTTCTGGCTAAAATGCTGTTTACTAGTTTGGTGCAGTTTGCACCATGGCTCCTTTCGGAAGCTTGGCATTACTTGTTAAAAATAAATGTATGACCACATATCACTAAGTAGAAAATTAAAGACGTGAAAAAAATATTAAGGGGCTCACGCAGATCCCGATACAATTAGGAGATTCCCGTGCGGGACCGCCCTTTTTAGGGCGGCCACCCCGCCTAGGTATAGGGTTGTTAGTGTAGGGCCAACCAGGGCTATGATAGGCTCCTTAGGGCCCTGTTATTGTCCCTCCCGTTTCCCTATAGGGCCCCCCCGCTATTAATTGCCACCTCATAGAATCCATACTGATTGTTATTATAATATTCCATACTAGACCTTGGAGTCCTTTTCCCTATTTATACAATCCCTATATGTGCCGCGTGTCCTGTGGAACATCATTAGGTGCGTCTGAGGTATTGACCAACATATATCCTCAGTACTGATTACTACATTTTAATCTAATATATCCCTTTAGAGGACATGAAAAAGATCACCAATGGGATCTACCATCCATTTGTGTTCTTTTTCTCCCATACATATAACCGGTGCTTACTATATTATACTTGTTTAATACTTCTTAACTATTGGCCAGCGTTAGTATTTTGTCAGAGCTTATCTGTCAGATGACCGCGATAGCTTATTGATACTCGTTACCCCGCCCGCGTGCTGTTTGTTGTGACAGAGCGGAGAGGCAGAGCCGGGCCGTGCCTCCCAGATCGCGTCATGGGAGGTGCGGCGCTTCGCGCTGTATAAAGGCAGAGCGGGCGGACGTGACATCAGACGCAAACTCACTGCACTAGGTGAGAGATGCCGATACAGGCGTCCTGCTGACTAGCAAGACAGCGTCGTATGCTGCTGTGACACTTCAAAACCGTGAGTAGGACTGGACCTGTCTATGTACAGCTCTAGTGCTTTATTCACAGGATCAATTAGTAAATATAAACTATCTTTCTTACAGGGAGAAGACCGGAACAGAGACCATTAATAGGGATAGATTCCCCCCCCCCCCATTTTTATGGGTATGACCACATATCAGTGTGTTTTTATGAGGGATCGGTCCTGTCAAACTAACCTGAACAGCTTTTAAGAGGAGGTGAGCTCCAGACTGAACCAGAGGAATCGCTGGATGTCGTATATCTGGATTTTTCCAAAGCATTTGATACGGTGCCACATAAAAGATTCGTGCATAAAATGAGAATGCTTGGACTGGGGGAAAAATGTGTGCAAGTTGGTAAGTAACTGGCTCAGTGATAGGAAACAGAGGATGGTTATTAATGGTAATTATTCTGATTGGGTGACTGTTACTAGTGGGGTATCACAGTCAGTCTTGGGTCCTATTCCATTTAATAGATTCATTAAGGACCTTGTGGAGGGGTTGGATAGTAAAGTAGCAAGTCTTAGTTAACAGTATATTTAGCTGTAGTGACCAGTGTCGGGAAGCTGGTGCCAAGGCAAATAAAATCATGGGGTGCATCAATAGGCCATAGATGCCCACGACAAGGAAATAATTCTACCGCTGTACAAATCACTAGTCAGACCACACATAGAATACTGTGTACAGTACTGGGCACCAGTGTACAAGAAAGATATAGGGGAGCTGGGGAGGGTTCAAAGACGGGAAACCAGAGTAAAACGGGGAATGGGAGGACTACAGTACCCAGAAAGATAACCAGAATTGGGGTTATTTAGTTCATAAAAAGGAAAGCTTAGGGACGACCTAATAACTATGTATAATTATATCAGGGGACAGTACAGAGATCTCTCCCATGATCTATTTATACCCAGGACTGTATCTATAACAAGGGGGCATCCTGCACGTCTAGAGGAAAGAAGGTTTCTACACCAGCACAGACGGGAATTCTTTACTGTAAGAGCAGTGAGGAACTGTGGAACTCTCTCCTGAAGGAGGTGGTCATGGTGAACTCAGTAATAGAGTTCAAAAGGGGCCTGTATGAATTTTTGGAGAGTAATAACATAATAGGTTATGGATACTAGATTTATAGGTACAGAACGTGATCAAGGGATTTATTCTGACTGCCATATTTGGAGTCGGGAAGGAATTTTTAACTCTAGTATGAGTTTTTTTTTTATCAACTCAGTAGGGACTCATTAGGGTTATAGGTTGAACTAGATGGACTCTGGTCTTTTTTCAGTCTTATGAACTATGTTACTATGTTACTCTGTTCCAGGCTGAAGCAGTGCTTTATCAGGGAGGCAGTGGAGTGGAATAGTGTGGGTCTTTGGAAGAGGTACATGTTGTCAGTGGATCAGGCAAAAGCATTTGATCAGGTGAACCATGAGTATATTTGGTCTGTTCTTCTGAGGTATGACCTGCCAATTAGGTTTGTAGATTGTCTAAAGACCTTGTATGCTGGGGCAGAGAGTTTCCCATTGGTGAAAGGTTAGTATGGCTGCAGTGGCGTTGCTAGGGTTGGTGTCACCTGGTGCGGTAGAAAATGGTGTCACCCCCCATACCTACCCCCCCCCCCCCTCAGTAAGTTTTTAGCCTGTTGTGACAGACACCACTGTTGTAGCGCATTGTGAGAAATTCCAGTATAATAATCAGATATACCAGTTGCCACAGAATGGGAAAGTGTTAAAGAAGTTTTCACCATTTAAATATACAGCTCCCAGAATTACTTAAAGGGGTACTCCACTGGAAAACATTTACTTTTATATCAACTGGTGCCAGAAAGTTAAACAGATTTTTAAATTAGTTCTATTTAAAATCTTAATCCTTACAGTACTTATATAAGCTGTTGTATTCTCCACAGGAAGTTGTGTAGTTCTTTCCAGTCTGTCCACAGTGCTCTGTCTGTCCATGTTAGGAACTGTCCAGAGCAGGAGAGGTTTGCAATGGGGATTTGCTCCTACTATGGACAGTTCTTGACATGGACAGAGGTGTCAGCACAGAGCACTGTGGTCAGACAGAAAATAAATTAAAAAGGAAAAGAACTTCCTGTGAATCACTTATACAGCAGCTAATAAGTACTGGAAGGATTAAGATTTTTAAGTAGAAGTAATTTATAAATCTGTTTAACTTTGTAGCACCAGTTGATAAAAAAATGTTTTTTCCAGTAGAGTACCCCTTTATGCAGTGGTGAGGTTATGCTGGGAGCTGTAGTTTCACTCATCATAACTGTAGAACTGACAAGTGACTACAGCTCTGATAGGACATAGTGAGGAGAATGTACAATGACATCAGTGACTACAGGTGACGTCTTCTCTATAGTCTTCCCTTATCTAATTCAGATGGTACATACCGCCTGGTCCAGCTAAAACTTCTGTCTGTAGAATTTGACGCCCAGACGTCTCCTCACTATGTCAGCGCATTCTCATCCTCTATATGAAAACAATAATTATTAGAAACCTGCCAGACACTGTATCCTCTAAATATAATATTACTATACACTATACTCTTTGATTATAAACCTTCCATACACCATACCCACTGAATATAATACTACCACACACTGTACATTCTGAATACCAACACATACTGTACACTCTGAATATAAATCTGCCACATACGGTACCCTCTGAATATACCGCCACACACTGTACCCTCTGAATATACCGCCACACACTGTACCCTCTTAATATAAATATGCCACATACTGTACCCTCTGAATATACCGCCACACACTGTGCTCTCTGAATATAAATCTGCCACATACTGTACCCTCTGAATATAAATCTGGTGGTGTTGCTAGTTGATGATGGGGGTGCTAGTACTGGGGAGGTGTTGCTGGAGGATGATGAGGGTGCTACTGGCCATCCCCCCTGGCAGTATCACCCCCATCGTCCATCGGCAGGATCATCCTCCTGGCAGGAGCACCCCCATCATCCACCATCAGGATCTGCTGATGTAGGTGCTGCTGCTGGGGGGGGGGGGGGGGGGGTTGCTGGTGGATGATGAGGGTGCTACTGCCAGGGGGGGGGAGCATTAGGTAGGCAGCAGTTCCCCCACTTAAGGTAGGTAGCAGTTCCCCCACATTAGGTAGGTAGCAGTTCTCCACATTAGGTAGGTAGCAGTTCCCCACATTAGGTGGCATAGATTCCCCACATTTGGTACCAGTTACCCCACATTAGGTAGTAATTTCCCCACATTAAGTAGCACCCTGATGGGGTGACACCAGGTACGCCGCTGGTCCTCAGTTGCGCTGCCTGTCTCCATACTAGCAGCCCCCCACTTGCGCTGCCTCTGTAAGAGCATTCCCCCCCCCCCCCCCCGTCCTCACTTGTTGCGTCTCCGTACTAGCACCCCCCCCCCCGTCACCTGCACAGTGAACCGGCCTGCGCCACCACGTCTTCTGTTGCGCCGGTCCGACGTCCCTCCGCAGGGCCAGCGCAGGAGGACGTGACGTCACTCGCAGAGCGACCGGAGAGAAGGAGCGCTGCGCTGGATGAGTGAGTGAGTGTTTGTCTCTCTCTGTTTGTGTGTCTCTGTCTGTGTGTGTGTGTGACTGTGAGTGTGTGTCTCTCCAGTGGCGTTGCTAGGGTTGGTGTCACCTGGTGCGGTAGAAAATGGTGTCACCCCCCATACCTACCCCCCCCCCCTCAGTAAGATTCCCCACATTAGGTAGCATAGACTCCCCACATTAGGTAGCATAGACTCCGCACATTTGGTAGTAGTTTCCCCACATTAGGCCGCAGGTTCCCTTGCAGGTTCCCCACAATGGGTCAAAGTCTCCCCACAATAGATCACTGGTTATACCCCCCCCCCCCCCCACACACACAAAAAAAAAAAAAAACACATACAACACAGAGAGACAAACACACACACACACACAGTCAGAGAGACACACTCACAGTCACGCACGCACACAGAGTCGCACAAACACACACACACAGAGTCACACACACACACACACACACAGAGTCACACACACACACACACACAGAGTCACACACACACACTCAGAGAGTCACACAAACACACACAGTCACATACACACAGTCACACACAAGCATAGATAGAGACAGACAGACAGAGAGACAGACATACACACTCACCCATCCAGCGCAGCGATCCTTCTCACCGGGCGCCGTGCGAGTGACGTAACTCACGTCCTCCTGCGCGGCCATGCGGTGTGACGTCAGGCCGGCGCAGACGTGGGAGCGGAGGACAGGCACAGTGCTGGTGAAGGTGAGGGGGGGTGTGATGACGGTCGGGCGCACAGTGAAGTTGAAAAAGGGGGTTTGCTGACGGACGGACGCATTGCACACACAGCGCGGGGGGGGGGGGGGGGGGGGGGGCTTGGGTGCTGACGGATGGGAGGCCGGTCTGACACAGATTTGGGGGGGGGGGGGGGGGTGCTGCGGAGCGTCTTGGTGTCACCCCATTAGGTTGGTGTCACCCGGTGCGGGCCGCACCCCCCGCACCCGGGTCGCGACGCCACTGTATGGCTGCTCTTTTGAGGTCTGGTCTGGTGTTTGCCAAGGCTGTCATTTAAGCTGGCTGCTATGTATTTGCAATTGACCTTTTCCAATTGGGCCATTGGCGGGAGTCTGGATGAGCCTGGGGGAGTCGGAAGACATCCTGAAAGGGGAAGTACATACTGACTACATCTCCATCTGTATGTTCTAGGAGAGGAGGCAAACATAGTGATACCAGAGATGGAGCACTACTCAGAGGTATCTGGGTCCAAGATCAACCCAGATAAGTGTGAATGTCTCTTCAAAAATCTTAGGTATTACATTCGGGCAGGGTGAGTATCCCACTAAAAACTGGGATAGATGTGTGTTCATGCATATATATGTTAATGCATGTTTTGGTATGTATGTGTATGTATATTATATATGTGTTTATATATGTATTTGAAGTGTATCTTTCATGTGTAATACTATTAGGCTGGGTTCACACTGTGGAATTTCTGAGCAGAAATTCTGACGGAGATCAAGCCGGCGGCACTAGGACCATGTGAACTGCATTGCTGTCCCCATAGATGACAATGCATTTCTGAGCAGATCTCCCTATAGATCCACCCAGAAGTGCATTGCCGTCTATGGGGATAGGGGATAAGATGTCTGATCACAGGGGTCCGGCCGCTGAGACTTGGGGCTTCTGTGTTTGTGATGTCACGCCATGCCCCCTCCATTCATGTCTATGGGAGGGGGTGTGACAGCTAGTGCAGTATCTGGCATTCTGGATATTATGTTCAGAACGCTTGGTGTGGGCAGCCGTGGTCGTGACGTCACACAACGCCCCCTCTTGACGGATAGGGGATAAGATGTCTAGGGGCGGTGTAACCCTTTAAGAACTGTCATAGGAAACACAAATCATGACCCCAAAAGGATGGGGGAGTAACTGTTACGTACCTATCCAACACTGTTCCTCCTCATCTTGTTGATGTGCACAATATTGCTATAAGATCCAGAAGGGGAATTTATCAACGTGTGTGCTATGTGCATGCCTTTTGGCACTCTTTTTAGTTGCAGTGAATTTGCCGTACTTGCACCAAATTTATAAAAAAGTTACACTATGTATGATAAATTTTGGAGCATACACCAGTCCTCAGTCAACTTATGTTCGTTACCTCAGCTTCAGTGTTGTCTGCAATTATTTTATTTCTCTATTTGTAACAGTTTAAAACCCTCTAGCACTTACCCATGCCAAAAATTTTAACATAACCGGAAACAATTTCAACTAGGTAGTTAGTAAGATTAGTAAGATTTAAAACCATTTTACTTTACTGAAGGAGTACTTCAACTTACAACTTTTTTTGTTCCCTCATTCCTGGGCTGTCAGCATATAAAACAACAAACTGGACTTACCTACCGCAGATTTCTTGGTGCCCCGCTATGGCTGCTCCAGTCCTCTGGTGCTGTCTTCTTCCTGGTTGTCGGTGATTGATGCCTTACATCACTCAGCAATGCGATGCATAGAGACCTGCACCAGGAAAAAGACCAGTGCTGGGGCTCAATGCATCACACAGCTGCTCAGCCTATAGCAGGCTTAGGTGGGCCTATTTGTTAATGTGGTGGCCCAGTACAGGAGTTATACCCCTGTACCCTTGCTGCCTTGTCAGGCAGCCTCCCTGCAGTGTCCCCCCGGGCACCCAACACCTGTCCCCTTATGTAAATATATTTTCTGCTATGTGTTATACTGTAAAATGTATATAAGAGTGTTATTGCTTTAAGAAATGTTAACATGTGATCACCAGTTGTCATGTAAGTTGTCATGTGAGTGTAACCCCGTGAGGTATCAGTGACCATGTGACCTAAGGGTGACCTATGGTACCCCTCCTAGTCTCCCCCATATAAGCCCTGGGTAGAGCTAGTTCGCTCTCTTATGCTCTTGATTTCCAGTTAAGTCTTTGTTGAGGTCCAGTGCAGTCAAGTCCTAGAGTGTGTCTGGAATACATTGGAGGCCTCAAGTCCGTCCTGCCGCCACAAGCCTTTAAGTCTACAAGTAAGCTCCAGGCACAGCTTAGTCAGTCTCAAGTCAAGTCAGTTACAGTCATCTACGTATTGTCAAGTCAGAGTGGCCTGCACTAAAATTGTCCAAATCTTCTGCAAGTCCCAGCAAGCCCTTGAGGTCTCTGAAGTCACTGATTACCTCTGTGGTCCTGGCTGAACTGAATTTCAACTGTCTCTCAGTAAAGCTACCGTTGTCCATAACTTGGCGTCGGAGTCATTATTGCCCCATGCCTTTGATCCAGCGGTATACCTTCCAGTGGTAATGAGGATAAACCTCGCCCTGTCGTCACAAATACAAGGGGTTATGCCATTTGCCCCTAGGGTAATTCCATCTGCCCTGCATCACACCCTCTACCACATTAACCAAGAAGACGGCACTGGAGGACTGGAGCATTGATACCAGAGCAATGTGAGAGTGGCAGCAGGTATGTCCAGTTTGATGTTTTAAAAGAATTGCAGTTGATAAATCAATGTCCACTGCATTTACTAAAAAAGAAAGAAAACAAAAGTATAACTACAAGTAGACACAAAGGCCGGCAATTATCATTGTAGGTGTAAGTGAAGCTTTTTTCTACACCTTTTTGTGTGCTGGTAATGTGTAGGAGTGCCACATTTATTAAATGGTCACAGAGCATTTGATACATTTTGTGCAGGTCACATATTTTCACATACACCAAAAAGCTAATCTAAGTCTGGGCTGGTGTAGTTTTAGAGACTTTCAGTGGCTTTGCGCCTTTTTTGCACCTTTTCACAAAAAGGAGCAGTTCATAAAATCCTTCCATATCATGCGTATTGCCAAAATCAGTGGATTGCAACTCAAAATCTGCAGAAATGTGTAAACCAAAAGGCACAAAAAAGGTGCAAATAAACCCTGCTTGCGCCTTTTTTGAGCCTTTTCTAGACACAAAAAACTGTCTAAAGACAATGATAAATGTCAGCCAAACTGTGAAAGTGTGGAGGTTAATAAAAGTGGCACAAAAATACCTAAAACCCCACCTGTGGCAAAGCCAGTGATAAATTCGCCCCAGGTGCTTTGCTTTTGATGTGAACTACCTGAGTGTGTGGATGCCATGGCAACTGGACACAAACCAATTCTAGCTGGCTATTTAAATGGGAGAACAGGAAAAATACCTTAATCAGCAATAAGACTGGTTGCAGCCTCAATGTTTCAGACCTCAAGATTAATTTAGACAAAAGGCAAGATCTCAATTCACCAGACCAGACACCTAAATTAATTCATAACCCGGAGAGGACCACTAACATAAATCAGACCTTATACCATATCCATGAATAAATTTAAACACCAGACCCCAAATTTAATCTAGATCAGAGATCCCTTAAATGGGCACTGTCAGATCCAAAAACTTTTTCCATGTTGTCACTGATGAAAATTACCGACCTTTTGGAAAATGGTTGTTTAAAAAATTTAAAGGGGGTATTCCAGGATCTTTTTTATTTGACTATGCTGCAGGGGCTGTAAAGTTAGTGTAGTTCATGATATAGTGTCTGTACCTGTGTGTGACGGTGGTCTTACAATTCTTCTGTGATTATCACCCCAATATTTATTTTAAACAGCATACAAAATTACTCAGGTCTCTACATTTCCCAGGTTGCAGTGCGTCAAGACCTGATATTACAAGTCAGGTGATCAGAGGGAGTACTGCTTCAATGGGTGTTCTTTTTTTCTTTAATGGGAGTTCATTTTGCAACAGCTATAGGCACCCTGATCAGGAAATAGTGGTGTATTGTATTGAAGGGATCACAAGTGTGTTTAAATGGGTGAGGTGGCTGATGTGTGGAAGGGAGGAAAGTGACCTCATACTTACAAGCATGGAACTAATGAATGTGTAGTTTAGAGAACGAAATTCAACAGGAACTACCCAGTTCTGGCAGTTACATATTACTAAAATTACCTTATGGTGGATAATCCCTTTAATAAAGAAAATTGCTCTTGAAAATCCCACCACTAGGGGTCTCCATACCTACTGAGAGGATTTCTGAGAGGATTTCTAATACTGTGAGCTAATGAGGTATTTTTATTTAAAAAATAAATATATATATATTTGTGATATAGACATATAAATTAGATGTGCATGGTAAGGATAAGGTACTGAGTAACATATGATTTTTTTTTTTTTTTTTGTGGGATCTGACAGATACGCTTTAGGAAATTCACACCTCAGACAAGACTTCTAAAATATTTTAGACCCCTATACACTTATATGAACTCAGACTCCAGACCAGATCTCAAAGTGAGTTTAGACCTAGAATAAATACAAACCTAAATAAATTTAGACCCTAGACCAGATGTCTAAATTTAGATCCCCAGATCAAGAAAAACCTTCAGATCCTAGACTATAAATGCATTGTGACCACAGATCAGACTCCCATTCTTACCTCCCTTGCGCTCAGGTTCCTTTCAGCTCATAATGCTGCTGCACACAGGGGATGGGGAGGTTTATCACAACCTGTCCAGAGGAAAGGTTACTAAATTGTCCATTGAAGCCAATCAGATCGTTTTTTTCATTTTCCAAAGGCTTTTTAAAAAATGAAAGAAGCAATCTGATTGGTTGCTATGGGCAACTCAGCAATTCCGTACAGGTTTTGATAAATCTCCCCCATTATGCCCTCTACTACACAAATCTGCAAGTATTGCACTGAAGAGAAACTTTAAAGCACAGATGATAGTTGTTGCCAGTCATTTTTCAATAAGTGTTTTAGGTAATAGGCTTCTATTGCCTACCCTTCATTTACCCATCAAAGGACAATGAAATGTGTGAGAAGGTGAAGGGCATTGTGGTTGATGGGCAGTATGTGTCACCAAGGCTCCTGGCCTTGGTGAAGTAAGAGCCGATAATTATCCAGTGTCTGTGCTGCGATGCAGACTGACACTCTTGCTGTAGTATGGCTGGAAAGCCAATCCGGGATGGCTCTTACTGGAAATGGCCAAGTGTTGGGTGGGGGCCATTCCCACAATCCAGGCTGCCTTTTGTTGGCCTTAACCCCTTAAGGACCGGGCGTTTTTCAGTTTTTGCTCTTTCGTTTTTTCCTCTTTACCTTTAAAAAATCATAACTCTTCAAATTTTGGATCTAAAAATCTGTATTATGGCTTATTTTTTTGCGCTACCAATTCTACTTTGTAATTATATCAGTAATTTTACCCAAAAATCTACGGCAAAACGGGAAAAAAAATCATTGTGCGACAAAATTGAAAAAATACAGCCATTTTGTAACTTTTGGGGGCTTCCGTTTCTACGTAGTAAATTTTTCGGTATAAATGACACCTTATCTTTATTATCTAGGTACATATGGTTAAAATGATACCCTAATTGTATAGGTTTGATATTGTATTACTTCAGAAAAAAATCATAACTACATGCAGGAAAATTTATGTGTTTAAAATTGTCATCTTCTGACTCCTATAACTTTTTTATTTTTCCGTGTTCAGGGTGCTGTGAGGGTTCATTTTTTGCGCCGTGATCTGAAGTTTTTGTCGGTACCATTTTTGCATTGATCTGACTTTTTGATCGCTTTTTATTCATCTTTTCATGATATAAAAAGGACCCAAAATACGCCATTTTGGACTTTTGAATTTTTTTGCGCGTATGCCATTGACCGTGCGGTTTAATTAGCGGTATATTTTTTTCCGGACATTTCCACACGCGGTGATACCACATATGTTTATTTTTGTTTTTATTTACACAGTTTTTTTTTTATTATTGGAAAGGCCGGGTGATTCAAACTTTTATTAGGGGAAGGGATAATTCAAAGGGTTAATGATTTTTTTACACTTTTCTATTGCAATATTATAGCCCCCATAGGGGGCTATAACATTTCATTTACTGATCTTTAACAGTATTCAATGCATCTCCATAGGGATGCAATGATCAGTGTTTTCGGCGATTGATTGCTCAAGCCTGGATCTCAGGCTTGAAGGATTCAATCGGCGATCGGACTGCAGGAAGGAAGGTAAGAGACCTTCCTCCTGTAGTACAGCTGTTCGGGATGCCGCGATTATACCGCGGCGATCCCGAACAGCTCCCTGAGCTAACCGGCACTTTTTACTTTCACTTTTAGCTGCGTGGCTCAGCTTTGAGCGTGCGGCTAAAGGGTTAATAGCGCGTGGCACCGCGATCAGTGCCGCGTGCTATTAGCGGCGGGTTCCGGCTTCACTATGATGCGACCTATTGCAAAAGTGCCCCAGGCTTTTACTGGATTCTCGCCAAATGAACTGCAATACGGCAGACATCCACGGGGTCTGTTAGACATAGCTAAAGAGGCATGGCAACAACAGCCCACGCTGCACAAAAGTGTAGTTGAGTATGTCACTCAGTTGCAAGAGTGTTGACCTTGGTTAGGGAACATTTGGAGGCAGCTCAGCGAGTCCAGAGTAGAGACTATAATCACCAGGCTCGTGTTTGGAATTTTAAACTGGGGAATCGGGTTTTGGTTCTGATACCAACGGTCGACAGTAAGTTTCTGGCTAGGTGGCAAGGTCCCTACGAAGTGATCGAAAAGGTAGGGGAGGTGACGTACAGGGTACACCAGCCCGGGTGAAGGAAGCCAGAGCAAGTGTACCATGTAAACTTGTTGAAACCTTGGAAAGATAGGGAGACTAGTGTCAGGTTTGTTAGGGGTGGAGTTTCCCGTTCCTCAGCCTGGTGCGAGGGAAGCAGTTGCCACAGTGAAAATTGCTGACAGCCTTTCCTCTGCACAGACTCAGGAGGCCAGGGAGTTCGTCAGTAGGAACACCGATGTGTTCTCAGACCTTCCTGGACGTACTTCTGTCATTCGCCATTACATTGTCACTCAACCCCAGGTAAAAATACGGTTGAAACCATACCGGGTACCTGAGTCGCAGCAACAAGCGACAACAGCAGATGTTAAAATTGGATGTCATTGAGAAGTCAAAGAGTGAGTGTTCCAGTCTGATAGTCTTAATACCCAAGCCAGATGGTACATTGCGGGTCTATAACGATTTTGGCAAACTTAATGAGGTTTCCAAGTTTGATGCATATCCCATGCCCCGAGTTGATGAGCTTATTGAAAGGTTAGGACAGGCTAGGTATTTATCTATTTTGGACCTCACAAAAGGGTACTGGCAGGTACCCTTGACGGAGGCTGCCAAAGAGAAAACAGGTAAACAAAATAGAGGGCATCCGGAATTGGCCCCGACCTGTCACTACCCGACAGGTGAAGTCATTTCTAGGAATGGTTTGTTACTATATGAGATTCATCCCCCATTTTGCTACGGTGGCTGCACCCTCCTGAAGGGACGCAAGTCCGTAATGGTGCATTGGAATGAACAGGCAGAGCAGGCATTTTCCGCTTTCAAAAGGGAATTTGTGGCACAGACCAATGCCTCTGAGGTAGTTCTCAGTGCTGTACTCTCCCAGGAAGTCAACGGGAAAGAGCATACCGTTGTCTTTCTCAGCCGCAAACTGACCCTGGCCAAGACCCGGTATAGTATAGTGGAGAGAGAGTGCCTGACCATTAAGTGGGCACTCGAGTCTCTCCGCAATTATCTGTTGGGAAGGAAGTTTCGTCTCATCACGGATCATTCCCCCCTTAAGTGGATGTGCCAAGCCAAGGGAAAAAAATGCCAGGGTCACCAGTTAGTTTTTGTCCTTGCAGAATTTCAAATTTAGGGTTGAACACACGGTGGGTCATTTGCTAGGCAACGCTAATGCCCTATCCCGAGTCCTCTGTTGCACAAGTGTTCACCCACTCAGGTTTGAACAAAGAGGGGAAGGGGGGTATGTGAGGAGGTGAAGGGCATTGTGGTTGATGGTGGGTATGTGTCACCAAGGCTCCTGGCCTTGGTGAAGTAAGAGTCTATAATTGTCCAGTGTCTGTGCTGTGATGCAGACTGTTGATGTAGTATGGCTGGAAAGCCAAATCAGGACGGCTCTTACTGGGAATGGTCAAGTGTTGGGTGGGGGCCATTTCCCACAATCCAGGCCACCTTTTGTTGGCCTTAAAGCTAGGCTGCCTCACCAGCTGAGGGGGATTTGCATGTTGCAGCTCACACTGCCAGAGAGAGCTAAGTGTGGAGATCTTCCTTGTGGAGTGTGGAAGCTGGTGAGCAGAGTGCTTGGAGACTTGGAAAAGACTTGCTTGATGCCGCATGGCATGGACTCAGGTGGGAACAAACACATAAGGAACGCAGGTGGACTTTTGTTACTTTTTCCTTTGTTCTGCATTTAAGACTGTTTGCTGTTTGCCAAGTGTGAATAAAACTCTGAACTTGGATTTGAAAAGTCCTGTTTCCGTGCCTCTATACTGCAACTGCACCTGTTTACAAGAGCGAGTCATCACAAATGGTAGAATTGGAAACTGAAAACAGCCCCATTTCAAAGTATTTCTATAAAGCTCTATTTTCTTTTAGGCTTGATAAATCTGGTACATCTTACCTGTAACAGCGGCCACCACATATGAGTTATGTGTGCATGCACTATGTGCAATGTTGAACCCTGGATAACTTGAAGATGGAGTCACAGCACCCAAAAAGTTGACTAAGTGGGTTTGGGGGTTGTCCTGAATTGTTCAATGTATATGAGCCATCACGCTCCCTCCCATAGACATGAATGTCACCAGGGGGGCATGGCGTGATGTCACGTCTCCAGTCCTGGAAACAAAGAGGTTTCCAAGACTGAAGACGCAGTCCCGCATAGAATGAGGGTGCTGCACGGAAATCGCAGGGGGTCCCATGGTCACATCTTATCCGCTATTCTTTGGATAGGAAATAAGATGTATTTGGCCAGAATACCCCTTTAAGGACACAGCCCATTATGGCCTTGAGGACACAGGAAATTTCCATTTTTGCGTTTTCGCTTTTTCCTCCTCGCCTTCTAAGAGCCATAACTTTTTCCATTTTCCCCTACAGACCCATATGTGGACTGGTTTTTGCATGACCAAATGTACTTTGTAATGACTTCTTTAATTTTACCATAAAATGTACAGCAAAACCTAAATTTATAGCTTTTTATTCATTTTTTTCAGATATATGATGTGTTAAAAAATTGATATTTTTGTACGTTTACCTTGTTCACCATACGTGATCATTAACATAATATTTTAATAGATGAGACACTTCCACATGCAGTGACTTTTTTTTTTTTTGTTTCAAAAAAGAAGGGAAAAGACGTGAATTTTTATAGGGGAGGGGCTTGTTCACTTTTATTAAAACTTTTTAAACTTTTTTTTTTTTTTACACTTTCTTAGTCTCCACAAGGGACTATATATTGCAATATTTAGATTGCAGATAATGGCCAGTGATAGGTATAGCACTGATCAGTCTTATCTGTGATCTACTTCTCTGCTCTGTTCGACGGCAGACCAGAGAAGAAGATGCCATAATGGCAGGTGAGTAGACCTTTCGGCCGCCATCTTAGCTGATCTCATCCACGCAGACATGCAGCGGGCGATGAGATCACAACTGAAACCACTGCATAGCCGCAGATGCCGTGATTTATATTGATTACAGCATCTGAGGGGTTAATGGCAGACATCAGTGCGTTCGCTGTTGTCCGCCATTACCGGCAGGTCCCTGGCTGCTGATAGCAGCCTGGACCCGCGGTCTATGATGCGATCGCAGCTCCTGCACTCACTTCTCAATCATGACGGGATGCAGGAGGTACATGTCCCAGGTGCCAAGTGGTTACAGGGCCCCGAGAGGCAGAAAATGCTTTTTATATTGTTTGCTTTTTCTTAACTTTACTCCTATCAGTGTAAGGGTGCATTTACACTACGGAATTACTGCGTAATTCCACGAGTGGAATTCTGCAAGCGTAATTCCGCAGTGTGAACTTAACATTAGTGTGAACGGGTTTCTGCGAGACCTGTTCACACTGCAGGATTTCAGCGGTGGATTTCCGCCGCTGAAAATGTTCCGCCCAAAGAAAGAACATGTTAATTATTTGCGCGGATTCCGCGAGCACTGCACAGCTGTCAATGGCAGCAGCCACCAGAAGGAATACCCGCAGAATTGGGAACATACCCTAAGAGAAATTCAAACCTATAGTAAGTTAAACTGTCTAAAACATTCAGACAAAACAAGAATCCATTGGGTATTTAGTGTCTAAGTTCCAAGTAATGGTAAGAGTTAATGTGCACAGAGTTCTAGGACGTTATGCCATATTCCTCATTTTGCAGACTGATTGCGTTGGCATTATCTAACTATACATGCTGCAGATTAAATATGCCTCATTTTAATTTCATTTTAAGGCTTTTCTTGGCCAGACAAGCCGTACACGATAATTGTAATGTAAAAAGATATTGCCAGAGGTGCTTATTTTTCCCTCCCAAAGAGATGATCACTCTACTATAAAATATAGAAGGTATTATTGTGGTTTTAAAAATGTGTAGGCAGAATGGTGCCATGAAAAGAAAGTTTACATGATGGATGGAAGTTTGGTGCCTGCTAAGGAAGATTACTAAAGAAGTTAGTGGGAGAAGAATTTATGTTCAACTGAAACCAGAGCCTTGTTTTTCATTTGAAAGTGACTGCATTCATTCTGTTTCATCAGACAGTTGTTTTGTGGTTTTCTGCAGTATATCACCACAAATTATGTATGTTTCATGACATGCTATTATCATTGTTAAGATGTTTACTAATAAAAGTGATGGGCCTATATATGAAATTGAATTTACTAAAAATATTAAATCCGTATGCTGATCAGAGTCATTTCTGCCACTGTCTAGTGTATGAAACCAAGATCTTACCTTGTGGGTAATAGTCAGTTAGTCTTATAAGTGTCATTGGATATTCTTACCCATTCATTTATTACAGATGATCCACACCCAAAACAAAACATAGGAAGTGCTCTGGTGCCAGTCCGGCATAAAAAAAGTAAATTAAATAAAAATGAAAAAAAATAAATAAAAGACGACTGTCAAAGTTAAGTCATTATGGAAAAACTTCATCATTCTTTGATGAAAAGGGACTATAATGAGAAAAATAACTATATGAAAGTAACAGTCATTTTTATTTAGCTGTAGTATCTATTTGCTCATGCATACATTAAAGGGGTTATCTGGCGTTTTTCAAAAATTCCTATACTCCTAGGGCCAGGAAATAAAAAAAAACTATACTTACCAGGTCCCACCATAGCTCAATCTGGTACCCACTCTTCTATCTTTTCACTTCCTCTGTGACAAGCGCTAGGAGCAGAACCTGCCCGCTAAACCATTCACTGGCCAAGATGGGACACTGCTGCTACCAGTGATGGGCTGATGGGCAATAGTGTTGCTCGCGAATATTTGCAATGCTAATTTTATTCGCGAATATAGCACTATATATTCGTTATTACAAATATTCGTATTATTTTTTTTTTTTCACAGTACACATCACAGCGATCATCCCTCTCTGCTTCCAGCTTGTGTGGTGTAAAGAAGGCTCTAATACTACTGTGTGAGACAGGTGTGCGAATTTTCACATATGCTAATTTTTGTATGTGCAAATTTTCGCATATGTTAATTTTCGCATATGTTAATTTTCGCATATGTTAATTTTCGCATACGCGAATTTTCACATATGCGAAAATAAAATTAGAATATTACGAATATGCGAATATTCGCGAATATATGACGAATATTCGTCCATATATTCGCAAATATTCGCGAATTCGAATATGGCCTATGCCGCTCAACACTAATGGGCAAGTCCTTCACCAAACTCTTGTCTCTGACGCAGGAAAAAGACAGAAGGTCAGGGCGGGCACTGGACAGAGCCCAACAGGAGCTGTGGAGGACCAGCGGTGTATTACTACATGAACATGATGGCCAATGAAATGAATGTCTATCCATGTTAGGCCTGTTAGGCTGGGTTCACATATGTCCGGCATTCGGTGAACTCAGCCTAGATCTTGACGCAACTGATGCCGTAACTGATGACAACGTTCAGTTGTATGGCATCCAGTGTCCATTGTTTATGGATGCCAGACAGGGTAACACAGAAAGCTGCGTTCCCCTGTCTAGTGCCGTCCAACCATCCGGCACCAAAATTGAGACGCTGGATAGTTGTGAATGGTCTCATTTAAATGAATGGGATCTATTCTAGGATCAGTTTCCCTCCAGTGCACGCCAGAGGGAAACTTTGACGGATGCCTGATATATGTGAACCCAGCCAAAGGATGGAAGACACTAATACAATGTGGGACTTAAGATAACGGCTTCTATCTATGCTCAATGTCCCTGACGTGGGGCCTTCCCCGGATACTCACAGAGCCGACCTGAGAAAATCTGGACTTTACAACATCTTGACAGCCGGATCTATGCAGATTACCATATTGTAACCTGATCTTGTTTATTATTCTACGTACTTATATTTTCTTTACTGTCAAATATCTGTTTTAAAGAAAAATTCTTAAATAAAAAATAGTTGAACAATGTGGGACTTAGCCCTAAGGGCTCTCCAATATAAGCATTGATCTTCTAGGATAGCAGGGCTACATGAATGTTTGCTGGATCGTTCGTGCGACGCTCACCATTCATTGGCCACACAACTCTATTACACAAGGTGATATGCAGATGACAAATTAGGTTTCCACAGATTAAAACCATAAGGTCAGTCGATGAACAAGTATTTCCTTGTTAGTCAGCCGATTGCTAGCCCAATTAACCCCTTAAGGACCAATGCAAATAAACCTGTACGCCCCTGAAAGACCAGGCCTGTTTTTTTCAAATCGGGGATGTCTGTCTTGATTAGAGAATAACTCTGGTAACGTTTTGCCAATCACGATAATTCTGACATTGTTTTTTTGTCACAAGTTGTCCTTCATGTACATAGTAAAAGTAAGCCGATATCTGTAGTTTTTTTTTACAATGCAAAAAATCATGAAATTTTTACAAAAAATTACGATTTTTTGCTATTTTAACACTAATTGGTTGCATATATTTATACATACTGACCAAATAGTTTATGAAACTTATACTTTCAGATGTCTACTTTATTTTGACGTCATTTTTTAGTTTTTAATTAACATTTTAAATTAGTTAGAAGCCTAACAATTTAACTTGAAATTTTGAAAATTTTGAAAATTTGAAAAGTACATCTTTTTTTATGTGCTATGCAAGGTTTGCAGAAATGAAAAGGTAGTAGAACATAGGAACACCCCCCCCCCCAAATGACCCCATTTTAAAAACTAGACCCCTCAAGGTATTCGCTAGGGGGTACAGTGAGTTTTAACACCATAGTTTTTTGGCAGGAATTATTACAAAGTCAGTGTTAAAAATTCGAAAATTGCAATTTTTCACAAATGCATCATTTGGCTTTCAGGGCAGAACAGTACCCCCACCCCCACAAGTGACCCCATTTATATACCGCACCCCTACAAGTTATTGGCTGGACCAGGGACCTCTCTGATTGGTTCTTGGTCGGCTGGCAGTATAACGCGTCTGTCTGTGACAGTTAAGGCTCCTGATGGATATATCCGCCATGTTGTGGGAATAAGCACCCGCTCATGGCGAATATATCCATCACTGCTGCGGCTGGGTAGCTCAGTGTGTCCGCTCATGACTGCTGGCGGGAAATCCGCCGCTATGAGTGGACGCACAAAGCTACCCAGCCGCAGCAGCGAGCTCATTACCGTGACTGCTGCATAATGTGTTGGATCACGTGGCGGACATCCGCAGCATATTACATGCAGGGTCCCGGCTGTGTGATACAGCCGAGTCCCTGCCGCGATCTCGTGGGTGCACTGGGCAGCACCCACGAGAAGAATGGACGAGTATAGACGTCAAGGTGCGGGAACGGCCGCCAACCTGGATGTCTATACTCGTCCGTGGTCATTATCGGGTTAAACAGACAATTATTGGCTTTATTGCCTAATAATTACCCAATGTAATAAGGCCCCATTCTATAGAGGAAGGTATTGAGCAGGTGTCCCTCTTCATGATGCCTGTATGTCATAATAGCTTGAAGGCGTTATCCAGCATTAGAAAAACAGAGCTGGTTCTTTCTCCAAACATCACCACATTTGTCTGCAGGCTGTGTGTGGTTTTGCCGCTCAGTTTTATTGAAGTGAATGGAGCCAAGTTGTAATACCACACACAACCTGCAGGCAGGAGTGTTGCCATTTTAGAAATAAATTAGCTTTGTTTTTATTTTAATGGATAATCCCTTTAATAGGGCACTTTATACAAATCGGGTATTGAATAAGCCTACCTGAATATTGGTGTAGAAAATATTTTTTTTTTCTGAAACAAATATACCCATTTTTGTGCCTAGTTCTAGCATAATAACTAGACATGGGCAAAGTTTCATTTTGGATTTGGATCCAAATTCAGACATTAAAGAGCCCCTGTCAAGTGGTTTTATTGTGTAAAAATAAAAAATAAAAATAAGAAAAACAAAACCATTGACCTTCCCCTTGCCCCAAACAAGTAAAAGCAAATCAATAGACTATTGGTACCCCCCAAAATAGTACAAATAAAAACTGCAAACACATATTCAACATTCCTGCATTTAAAACAGCCCAAAGAACAAAGATAACTTTTCATTTTTAACGCATGGGCAAAGGGAAAAAAATGAAAAAATGGCAGATTTGCTGTTTTCCTTTTCTTTTTTTCACTTATGAATACATTGTACTTGCCCCAAAATGGTGTCATTGAAAATTACAGTGTTTGTTTATACAGTGTTACAAATGATATTTCGCTTTCTCCCACATGTTTAACTTATTTAATATACATTCACTCTTCAGTTCAGCTACTGACCTCATAAACCTATTTTCTATTTATATACTGAAAGCTCAGATTGTTTTAAGTTGTTACCTCATCTATCCTCCCAACCTACACTGAGAAATATAGCGCAATAGGTTTTCCTTTTGGCCTCTGGCAAAGTAAATAAATGACCGTCTCAAACTTTGGCCAGTACAACAAAAGTAAAGGCCTCAGACCATCTACGCTATTGTGATGCGAGGGTTCGGCTTCCACAGCTTGGATGAGACCTCTTCCAGTTTGCTATATCATCCTTCTATAGTTATACGGTACTGTGCACCGCGAGGCGGTCATACAGCTGGCCTGACAAATCCTTATTAACCACATGTGTTGATAATTCAGGACGAGCCAAAATACATTTTGCTGAAGCTGCTATTACTTATTCCTGTGATGGGCTAAAGAAAAAGTCTGCAGACTTCTGTCTGAGATTTTCTGTGTGCTCCATGCTGTGCATCTAACTCCCACCCAAATCTCTAATAATTGGATAAAGGAAAGAACATGTTTTCCTCTGCTCATAAGCCAAAATACTTGGTTAACCCTGTGCTTTGAGTTTTAGGTTATGTTTTCAGCCTAAAAAGGTTGTAATGAGGTGAATTACTGATAAATTTACTGCTGTTTCTAGACTTACATATACATTGTAGCAAAGAAATCTAGAGAGTAGGAAAATATGAAAGGAAATTAGACTTGGGGTTTCAAATATGTAATACTATATATCAGTCTAGTTACTTCTTAGACCACACAATATATTTAAAAATCCCATTAGGGATTACTTTTTCTGTTTATGACTTTACTATTTTTGTCTCAGGGTCATAAATTGAAAATTTCATTTATTTTCCAAACAGCACTGAAATGAAGGAAACACCATAAAAGAAATGTATGTATACTTTAGCCTTTTCTACACAAATTCTTGACCTCCAAGCATGCGTGTATGTGTGTAGCATATACATGTATAATATATTAAAAGTCAATTTAAAATAGATTTAACTCACAGTCTCTTTTCACTGATGCCCAACAAACCTTGATCAGTGATTTTAGTACAGTATGTTCATAATTCAGATGTACCATGTAAGTCTGCCAGAGTATACTGACCATAGTCTAGACCGACACTACTTAAGATTTTCCTTCTAGGGCCTCCACAGTCAAATTATAGTAAGACCAGAGACCAACGGCACTTAACATCCATGCCAAAAGAATAGCATGTAAACATGGTGTGGATAGAATGCTGTGAAAAATTCTTTAAGTCCCACAGTACAATAATAACAGTGCTCAGTTGCCCCAACTTTACTGCTCTAGTAAAAAAAGGGGAAAAAAATAGGCAGGTCCCACTGTACCAACAAAAAATGTGTGTAAATATAAATGCTTTAATAGCTATTATTGCAACAACTTGTAAAAACAGAGACCCTAGAGAGGTTTGATAATGATAAACCCTGAGCCCTATGGTAAATACACATAAAATAAAGACACATTAAAATCAATGACATGTGAAGCCATTACAGTAAAAAATTAAGACTTTGAGTTGGAAGGTATTAAAGTCAGCATCTGATGCAGATAGACAAGAAGTTCCATATCCAAGTGGGCGGGGCTTGACACAGAGGGAATATGGTTATGAGATAAAGGGTGTGGCCACCCTCTGTGCCAAACTTACTACAATTTAGTATTTAGGAATAAATTGTACTCGAAATCTACAATCAATTTCTGAGGCTGGCACATGGCAATGCACCTCTTGATAAATCCAGCATGATTGTACACTGCCGGGGGTCTACTTAAGACTAGCATGTGAAACACCGGTCTAAATGAATTCCATATATGCGAGTGTGGAAAAAAATCCAAACAAAGAAATATGTGACATTCAAGAGAAAATGGAAAGGAAACACTGGGTCATTGGGATTTTCTTATTATAAATTGGGGGCTCTTCCCCAGTGGGGACCAGTTCAGTAAATTAAGAGTTCTTATTTGGGCATCCAGAAAAACATTCTTTGTAAAAGCAAAGTTTTTACTAAGACACTATACTTCAAACTTAAAATTGAAGAAAAATATTTCAAATATACCGAATGGAGCAACATAAATGTTTTGAGGGGTACACTGAGCAGATCACAGCCCCTGAGGGATTCTATACTATGAGAGCCCTCCTACTTATTTTCCCTTGCCTTAACACCTTCCTTTCCCCATCCTTTAGAAGTCACTGGTTCGATACTAAAGACATATTCCAAGATAAGCAGGTAAAATGCGTTAACCTAATACACGTTTATTGCACTTATGCACTATATTGAATTTCCAAGACCTCTTGTTTTTTGCCTATATCGGTAGAACAATTTAATTTGGCCTATACCATTTCACCTACTGATACACTGCGAACAGTTGCACACTGTTGCAGTGTACCAGTTGGTGAAATGGGATATGCCAAATAAAAATTGTTCTACTGAAATATGTTCCAATGAACAAGATTGACAACAAGATCCAAAATATTGGTTCATTAATTGTGAAAATAATTATGTTGTCTATTATGTTCAGTGTACTATGTGCATATAATCTTGTGTAGGCTATACCCAAACAAAGTTCAGAAACATAAATCAAAACTTAAATCAACTGGTTCCAGAAAGTAAAAACAGATTTGTAAATTACTTCTATTTATAAATATTAATCCTTCCAGTACTTATCAGCTTCTGTATGCTTTAGAGGAAGTTGTATAGTTATTTTCTGTCTGACCACAGTGCTCTCTGTTGACACCTCTGTCTGTGTCAGGAACTGTCCAGAGTAGGAGCAAATCCCCATAGCAAACCTCTCCTGCTTCGTACAGTTCCTGACACAGACAGAGGTGTCAGCAGAGAGCACTGTGGTCAGACAGAAAAGAACTATACAACTTCCTGTGGAAAATACAGCAGCTGATAAGTATTGGAAGGATTAGGATTTTTTTATAGAAGTAATTTACAGATCTGTTTTACTTTCTGGCACCAGGAAATACCCCTTTAAATTCTGTAAATGTATCTTCTGTTTTCAGACATTTTCAGGTTTGTCATGGGGAAGATTTGAAGAGCTTTCATTTTTATGGATTGTAAAAGGTTAATAGACTGGTTATAGTAGGAGAATGGAGGAAAACACTCCCTAATACTGAATCTTTCTGGATCTACTGGACATGTTACAGCTAAAAGGCTTTAATTCAAGGTCTAATTTAAATCCGTATTATCAATATATTACATTTCTTCTCCAATTCCTGTTATGTCTTTTTGCATATTTTTTTTCATAGTTGTTTTTAGCTGCACGGACATCTGCTTACTTGTTAATTATGTAACAACTGTGTGATGGTGGGAGCCTGTGAGCTTATAAACCCTCTAGTTTTTTTTTTATATGTATTCAGATCATGACTAAGGGCTAATGTAGCTAGAAACGCACCAATCTCCTTCTATATCTGTCCAAGACTTCCTTTCACTATTGGACATTTTTTTAAATTTATGTTCTACAAAAAATGTGAAGTTTTACCCCACATGCTGGAGAGTACAGTGTTGGACACTGTTTCACTCTATTAGATATAGTTGAACTGTGGGCCAGCTAGAGATGCAGGACATCCAGGATATAGAAGAAAATATATTATCTAATAGTAACCATACCTAGATATAGAAAGCGCTTGTCCTTGAAAAATCTCCTATATAAAAAATATCAAAACACACAAAAAAACACTCTGGAGAGCCCTTTACATTTCATACACACACTGGAACTTATATTTGGCTGAGGTAAATGCAACAACCATAAAGACTACAAATCACTGAGCAGCAAATAAACAATTTTCTCACACAAAATGTTTATTTGATTAGGTTTTTTCTGAATTCAAGTCCTCTGTGAAGTGTAAAGATTTCCTTCTCATTGAAACCTGTAGCTAATTGAGCTGGATGGCCTCCAGCCTCTGCTTGCTTTTATCTTTACATTCACATTAATTGCTTTGGCAATGCTTGGTGTTGTGGATGCAAAGACTGCAGAGCTTCAGAGAACCTTTAAGAAGATGTCATTCTTTGATTAAAACAAAAAAGGTCTAGGAAAGGCTATTAAGGAATTACAACATAAAAGGTAGGAAAGAAGCGATCATTGATTGCAAGTTGGAATAGAAGCCTTTCAGATAAAACAAGTTTGTTTCTCACTCACATACAGTATGCATGGCATAGCACAAAGAAGCCTGCTGTATTATACATTCTGCTGTATATTATCAGGTGATATGATTATTTTATTATTCTATTTATTTTAGATTGAACAGTTGTGGCAAAATAAAGGAAGTTCTCATGATTTTTCCATCACTTGTGCAAATGTCACCTACTGTCTCTGTCGTATTTATCTGCTTAAATGACTTTCTCTTCTATTAGAAAATAGTGATAATAGTACATACGTAGATCAGTAAGGAAGGAGATGTATACATCCTTCCTTTATATTTTTTTTATTCCTTTTGAATACACTTCTAGATTTGGTTCAAAAACTGAAGTGGCAGTTAAAAAATAAATAAATACCAAGTGGAAGGCCAGCCATTGCCTTTCCTGAAACCTGACATCAGGTTTTTTTTTTTAGAAAAAATAAATAGTGGCACCCCTCTGTGAATCGCTTCTTATTTTATTTAAAAATTGCTGGAAAATACATGCAGCAGGAAGACACAACATCTGACAGCGGGAGTGATACCTTTGGCTACAGCTGTTTCATGCTTCAGCACGCACTTCTTTTTTTTCTACAGACCTTCAATGTGTGGGCTATATTGACTGTTGAGCAGCCCCACATTTGGGGATTTTTTTTTTATTTGACTATGCTGCAGGGGTTGCTCAAAATCAAAATCTAAGTGGAAAACCACACTACAGACTGAACCAACTTTGAGGTAATGTCCTTAAAACAAGTAAAATGAGGCTCAGTAGTGTGTGTGGCCTCCACGTGCCCGTATGACCTCACTACAATGCTTGGGCATGCTCCTGATACGAGACATTATGCCCCAGATGTGCTCAATCGTATTCAGGTCTGGGGAACGGGCGGGACAGTCCATAGTATCAATGTCTTCCTCTTGCAGGAACTGTTGACACACTCCAGCCACATGAGATCTAGCATTGTCTTGCATTAGGAGGAACCCAGGGCCAACCGCACCAGCATATGGTCTCACATAGGATCTGAAGATCTCATCTCGGCACCTAATGGCAGTCAGACTACCTCTGGCAAGCACATGGAGGGCTGCCCGGCCCCCCAAAAGAAATGCCACCCCACACTAATTACTGACTCACCACCAAAACGGTCATGCTGGAGGATGTTGCAGGCAGCAGAACGTTCTCCATGGCGTCTCCAGACTCTTTCATGTCTTTCACATGTGCTCAGTGTGAACCTACTTTCATCTGTGAAGAGCACAGGGTGCCAGTGGTGAATTTGCCAATCTTGGCATTCTCTGGCAAATGCCAAACATCCTGCACAGTGTTTGGCTGTAAGCACAATCCCCACCTGTGGATGTCGGGCCCTCATGGAGTCTGTTTCTGACCATTTGAGTGCACACATGCACATTTGTGGCCTGCTGGAGGTCATTTTGCAGGGCTCTGGCAGTGCTCCTCCTATTCCTCCTTGCACAAAGGCGGAGGTATCGGTTCTGCTGCGCGGTTGTTGCCCTCCTACGGCCTCCTCCACGTCTTGTGATGTACTAGCCTGTCTGCTGGTAGTGTCTCCATGCTCTGGACTCTACACTGACAGACACAACAAACCCACTTGCCACAGCTTGCATTGATGTACCATCCTGGATGAGCTGCACTACCTGAGTAACTTGTGTGGGTTGTAGACTCTGTCTCATGTTACCACTAGAGTGAAAGCACCGCCAGCATTCAAAAGTGACCAAAACATCAGCCAGGAAGCATAGGAACTGAGAAGTGGTCTGTGGTCACCACCTGCAGAACCACTCCTTTATTGGGAGTGTCTTGCTAATTACCTATAATTTCCACCTGTTGTCTGTTCCATTTGCACAACAGCTTGTGAAATTGATTGTCAATCAGTGTTGCTTCCTGAGTGGACAGTGTGATTTCACAGACGTGTGATTGACTTGGAGTTACTTTGTGTTGTTTAAGCGTTCCCTTTTATTTTTTTTGAGCAGTGTACATAATATAATAAACCTGTGTTTAATGGTGATCTCGCAATTGGTATCTGTTCTTTGCCACTATGTTTATTTTTAACAGCATACGACTGTTGTCTCGCTTCAGAACAGTGAGTGTTGGTTACCATCAGTATCCAGACACTCACTGCTTATGCTAGGCAGCGTTGATCCTGCCGCTGCCTGAAATTTAACCCTGTAGACGCAGTGATCAATGTCAATCACATTGCCTAAAAAGAAAGTAAAAATCTGCGGTAGCTCAGAGGAGTTTACTCAACCCCTGCAACGTGATCGCGAGAGGTCGGTAAGCTAAAATGGCGGAGGAGGTTCCCCTTACCTGCCTCTTGCCACGGATCACTGATTCACTGATGTAGCCTGGCATAGCCAGGCTATATCGGTAGATAGCCGATCACACTGTGTGATGCTATGCCATAGGCATAGCATTATACAGTGAATGCAGTCTAATGATTGCATAAAAAGGTCCCCCATGGGGACTTAAAAAGTGTGAAAAAGAAAAAAAAAAGTATCTAAAATTATATAAAACCCCTTCCTCTAATAAAAAAAAAATACCCTTATTTTCCCATTTTACAACAAAAAAGAAATAAAATTAACTAAAATATGTTTATGATCCTGCACAGTAAACAGTGTAAATGTAAAAAAAATATCAAACACCAAAAATACTGATTTTTAATTGTATCATTTATCAGAAAAAATTAATAAAAAAGCGATCAAAAAAGTCCCATCAAAACAAAAATATTGTACCAATAGTACCAATAAAAACTACTGATCATTGCACAAAAAATGGCCCCTATACATCCCATAAAAAAGTTATAGGAGTCAGAAAAGGACAATTTTATGCATACCAATTTGTTAACCCCTTCACTCCCCAGGACTTATGGGTATGTCCTGGGAAGGAGGGAGCAGCTAAAAAGCAACATTGTGACGTCATCCGGCTCCATACCTTGCGGCCCCCACCTGGAATCAACAGCTAGGGGCCGCAGCTAATAGCCTTCAGCTGATCGTGGGACCTTAAGCCAGCAACTCAATGTTGCCGACGGTTGGTAAGGCTGATCGGGACCCCAGTGGGGTAATCGTGGGGACCCTAAATGAGGGCCAGAAGATCTCTACCATCCTCTGTGCCGTCTGTTCTTCATTCTATGGCTCCAGCCTGCTTTGGCAGGCTAGAGCAACAGAGCACAGATAACACTGATCAATGCTGTGTAATAGCACAGCATTGATCTGTGTTAGGAATTGAAAGATTCCACGTTATAGTCTCCTATGGGGACATAAATTTTTTTTTAAAATAATGAAAAAAGTCATAAATGTGTATGCCCCTCCCCCTAATAAAAGTTGGAATCACCCCCTTTTCTCATTTTATAAATAAAACAATGTAAAAAAAAGAAAATAAACATGTGGTATCGCCACATTCATAAATCTCTGAATTATTAAAATATAGGGGGAGATTCTCAAAAAATTTTGCACCCAAAAAATCCATTTATGCTATTGGCAATTGCTTCACTTTTCCTATAAACAAGTTTTGAGGACACCCGCCCAAGTATTGTGCAAAGCAGACTTTTAGACCACACTGATATTGTAGCCCAAGGGTAGACAACCACAGAGATGTGGAGACTGTTGTAACTTTTTAGGGTCTTATAATGTGCCTGTTTATGGCTAAAACTTATGTATCCGTTTAACATAGCTGAAAAACTTTATGCGCCATATACAGTAAGCCTGTTATAGCAGCCAAAAAATAGGATTTATTAAAACGAATAATAGATTTTATGAAGCAGGGAAGGGTGGAAAGGGGGACATAACATGCAGTGTGCTGGATGCACCACAACAATTTTCTACCTATAAGCCACACCTCAAATTCTAGTCCTAAAGGGTTTACAAGATTTTGGGAAAATGTAACTCCCAGCATACCATGAAGATCTGCAGATGTAGATGTGTGCTGGAAGATTAGTTGTTGGAAACACAGAAACAGAGGGCAACAGGTACTTGAGCTAGACAGGAAACAAACAAGAGGCATTAGCTGTGTGTGACAGCGGCATACCCCTTTAAGCTTTTGAGAGTAGAGCAATCTTTCATGGGCTCCCCACAGCAATCCTGCATAGCATAAAAAAAAAAAAAAAACGAATACATTCAAAACCTGCCTCAGGAAATCTGTCTAGGAGAAAATAACTTATAATCAAATTGATTATATTAAATACAGTGACCCCTCGACCTACGATGGCCCCGACATACGATAATTTCAACATACAATGGCCTCTCAGAGGCAGCATCAACATACGATGCTTTTGTATGTCGTGGCCATTGCATAAACGGCTATCCTGCAGCGCAAACTGCTTCAACTGCCGCCTGATAGCCATTTAAGGTGCCCCGTGTGGTCCGGTGATGATCACTCACCTGTCCTCGGCGCTCCAGACCATCCACTTCAGGATCAACTGCATCGCCAGCGCTTTCCTTCGTCGTCATCATGTCGCCGCACACGCCGTCCCGCCATTCAATAGGAGGGGCGTGCGCATCAGCGTGATGACGGCGATGAAGAACGACGATCCCAGGCAGCAGACACCCCGGGGACACTCCGGGGAGATGGCAACAGTGATGGAGGGCGACATCCAGGGCAGTGGTGACGTTCCAGAGCGGCGGGGACAGGTGAGTATAACGTCCTATTCTTTTCATTGCACAGATCCCTCAACATACAATGGTTTCAACTAACGATGGTTCATTTGGAAGGAATTACCATCGTACGTTGAGGGACCACTGTATGAGGAATCCATAGTGTTTATCCCTAAGAATATGAAAGAAGTCAACCAGGTAGAGAGGGGTAGATGACCTATCCCTAGAAGCATCCATGCCTGCTTCTATAGGGAAATCTAAGTCTATTTTAATTCCAGTCTTTGCCAGAATAATTTATTGGAAAAGAGATAACTTTGGAATTATATATATAAAATTGCCATCAATTGTATACATAGACAGTTTGAGTGTGACAGAGCAAGTTCTGCATATTGTTATTAGCTCTCTATGCTGGCTCATAGTGGGGACCCTATTCTATGATAGTGATAATAAGATAGTGTATATGGCTGCATCTGGCAATCTCTGGTCAGCTGCATATTTATGACCTGTTTGTATACGAACTACATGCAAATGTATACCAATGATGCATATACAGTGTATTGATCTCAATAATGTTTTTTTCCTCATTCTTTCCTAAGGAAAATTAAAATGTTTGGATTTAAGCTGTTCTTTAATAAGTAACAGTACTCGTACATGATAGTAAACACTTTCCATGTTCCCGTAAACACCGAGGCTGAAGAGTATTTTGCTTTCATTAATGCCATAACATGAACAATTTATTGCCAGACGATTTAATTGAAGTCAGCCATTGCCATACAACATTGTTCTTTTTACATAAGAACAGTGCCAGTAAAAACACAACTCATAACAGATGCAATGTTAAACTAAAAGCCGTGGGAGGAACGATTGTATAAAAATAGCATAGACTTAATGCATATTCCAAATATAAATGTGTATAGTCTAAGGGACATTTTATTTGCAGAAACTGCCTTATGAGGAATAAGACAATTTCATAATTTACTGACTGAGAAAAGGTTCACTATTTTAATGAATGGGATCATAGAAAGTAATTTAACTCTTTCTATCCAGAAGCAGAACATCCATATTAAAAGGTTGTATGCTTTGGGCAACTTATTTTTGTTCACAATGTGTCCCAACTGGGACCTCAGCGAGCAGATGTAATCTACTAGGGACGTCTACCTAACAGCTGGAAGCAAAAAACGGGTGCAGGCAGCGTTATCCGGTGACGCTATCAATAGACACAGACTTATACAATATTACCCCAAATAGTAGCCACCTACTGGAAGCACTAGATAGGCTCAATAGACTGTATAAGTGATTAGACTGTAGTTATTTGCAGTGAGTCATGTATGGTTACAAATTCTCCTGGCCCACCCCACCATAATGACTTCATGTCAGCACTAGTGATGAGTGGCATATGCCATATTCGAATTAGCGATATTTCGTGAATATGAGGACGAATATTCGTCTCATATTCGTGGAATTCAAATATTCGTGATATTCGTGATGTTTTTTTTCCATTGCGAAATTTCACTATTGCAAAATTTCGCTCGTCTGCGCATGCGCGCTATGACATAATGCGAGAATGGAGATCATGTCCTGGATCTTTGCCAGTTGCTTTTCGCATCGCGATTTTCTGCTGCCCTGCGAAGCGAAGATGGTGGGGAATAACTTTTCACCAAGTGAGGAAAAACTGCTGATTTGTGTAAGTAATGTCACCACTGTTATTTCATTATATTTAACTGCATTTTAGACTAGTTTAAAAGTTATGATATAAGATCAGATGGCAGTGTTTCCCAAACAGTGTGTCTCCAGCTGTTCCAAAACTACAACTCCCAGCATGCACTGACAGACCATCCCTGCTGGGAGTTGTAGTTTTGCAACAGCTGAAGGCACACTGGTTGTGAAACACTGAGTTAGGTAACAAACTCTCAGTGTTTCGCAACCATTGTGCCTCCAGCTGTTGCAAAACTACAACTCCCTGCATGCAACTCGCTGAATCCCCCCCCCCTCTCCCCCAATGTGAATGTACAGGGTACATTCACATGGGCAGGGGCTTACAGTGTGTTTGTAGCTGAAGCAAATTTTGCACTGTAGCTCGAACTCTCAGGGGAAACTACTGTGAACCCCCGCGCGTGTGACTGTACCCTAAAAACACTACATTACACTACACTAACACAAAATAAAAAGTAAAAAAAACACTATATACACATACCCCTACACAGCCCCCCTCCCCAATAAAAATGAAAAATGTCTGGTACGGCACTGTTTCCTAATCGGAGCCTCCAGCTATTGCAAAACAACTCCCCAGTATTACCGGACAGGCATTGACTGTCCAGGCATGCTGGGAGTTTAGCAACAGCTGGAGGCACCCTGTTTGGGAATCACTAGCGTACAATACCCCTATGTCCACCCCTATGCAATTCCCTAATTTAGTCCTCAAATGCGCATGGCGCTCTCACTTTGGAGCACTGTGTTATCTGTGGTATTACATAGGACTGCAGGTCACATCCACTACATTATCTGTACTCAGAGAGTTATCACTGTGTTATCTGTAGTGTTACATAGGACTGCAGGTCACATCTACTACATTATCTGTACTCAGAGAGTTATCACTGTGTTATATGTGGTGTTACATAGGACTGCAGGTCACATCTACTACATTATCTGTACTCAGAGAGTTATCACTGTGTTATCTTCTTCTGTTGTGCTTCTTCTGTTTAAAAAAAAACAATTGGGTTCTCTTCTGCTTTTAAAAAAGCAATTGGTTGTCACAGGATACAAGGCACAAAGGACACAAGCAAAAACACAGAAACACTCTCCTCTCTAAACCACCATGTGAATCTGCAAAGGAATGCTGGTGGGGAGTGATGTTATATACTGGTTGTGCCAGCAAGTTTCTATTGGTTGCTTGGGACGTTGCTAAGCTCTGACAACTGTGCTTGCAGAACTCTCATTGGCTCACAGGCATAAGTAGGGCGGAATTTCAAAGAATATTCGCATTGCGAAAATTCGTATTGCGATTATTCGCAATGCGAATATTCGCATGCATAAACCCTTCGCCTCACAGTCTCATCCCTGGGTCTTTAATGATACAAGCATTGCATTTATCAGTCGAAGGAGATCCCTACAATGTGTTCAGTTTTTAAAATAGTTGGAAAAAAAGATGAATATTCGAAATTTTTGCGCAAAATTCGTAATATTTGCAAATTCGCGAATATACGATATTTGCTGCGAATATTCATGAGCAACACTAGTCAGCACTACTTTCCTGGTCATCTTATGATCCAGAGAGTAAGGGCATATAAAGTTCTGTTTAGTAGTACCGTCATCTGCAATCTGAGGAACAGACACAGCTCACACAGAGTGCAACCTGCATTGTGTGTGAGCTGTGTCTTTCATATTCCAGATGACAGGCGATGGTGCTACTGAACCGATCTCATATAAAGTAACTATAGCAGTAATACAGTTCGAATAATTCTATATTTTCAGTGCTCATATATATTAGCAAAACAGAGTGTTGCTGTAATGTCATTTTATGTGTTTTTGTATTTTTCTGTTTTGAGGTCTGTTCAGACACTACGTTTGTGTCTGAACAGTTTCTGTGCTATTCTTCCTGGTTGGGATGAGTTAATGCTCTTAGCCTATTGCAGCTCGGGTGGGGTTATTTAAACCGGACCTCTGCTGGTACCTACTGCAGGTAATTGAATTCTACTCTGACAATGTCTGGGTTATCTTGCACCTTGCTTTTGTCTGTTTATGTATTTATCCAATTTTTAACCATGGTTATGAGTCCTGTTCATTATATACATTTTATCCTGCTTGGTTTTAGTAAATTTGTCGGGTTTTAGTATTGTGTATGTTTGTTCTGCATTTTCCGTATATATCCTAGTCTGTGTTCACATTGTGCGTAATATCAGTCCTGTATAGTTCTTGTTCTCAGCCCATTGTTTAGTATTTAGTATTCCTCTTTAGTATCTAGACCCCTTTTCCTCCATGTTATGGAGTTTGGTTTTGTAGTATTCCTGTTTAGCATCTTGACCCGTATTCCTACATGTTATTGTTACGCCGAGCGCTCCGGGTCCCTGCTCCTCCCCGGAGCACTCGCGGCGTCTCTCTCTCTGCAGCACCCCGGTCAGACCCGCTGACCGGGAGCGCTGCACTGACATTGCCGGCGGGGATACGATTCGCATAGCGGGACGCGCCCGCTCGCGAATCGCATCCCAAGTCACTCACCTGTCCGTCCCCCGGCTGTCATGTCCTGGCTCGCGCGGCTCTGCTCCTTAGGGCGCGCGCGCGCCAGCTCTCTAAGATTTAAAGGGCCAGTGCACCAATGATTGGTGCCTGGCCCAATCAGCCTAATTAGCTTCCACCTGCTCCCTGGCTATATTACCTCACTTCCCCTGCACTTCCTTGCCGGATCTTGTTGCCTTGTGCCAGTGAAAGTGTTTAGTGTTGTCCAAAGCCTGTGTTTCCAGATCTTCTGCTATCCATATTGACTACGAACCTTGCCGCCTGCCCCGACCTTCTGCTACGTCTGACTTGCCTCTGCCTAGTCCTTCTGTCCCACGCCTTCTCAGCAGTCAGCGAGGTTGAGCCGTTGCCGGTGGATACGACCTGGTTGCTACCGCCGCAGCAAGACCATCCCGTTTTGCGGCGGGCTGTGGTGAATACCAGTAGCATCTTAGAACCGGTCCACCGACACGGTCCACGCCAATCCCTCGCTGACACAGAGGATCCACATCCAGCTAGCCAAATCGTGACAGTAGATCCGGCCATGGATCCCGCTGAGGTGCCGCTGCCGAGTCTCGCTGACCTCACCACGGTGGTCGCTCAGCAATCGCAGCAAATTGCCCAACAAGGACAGCAGCTGTCGCAGTTGACCGCCACGTTACAGCAACTTCTGCCACTGCTACAGCAGCAACCATCTCCTCCGCCAGCTCCTGCACCTCCTCCGCAGCGAGTGGCCGCTCCTAGCCTCCGCTTGTCCCTGCCGGACAAATTTGATGGGGACTCTAGACTCTGCCGTGGATTCTTATCTCAATGTTCCCTACATATGGAGATGTTGTCGGACCAATTTCCTACAGAACGGTCTAAGGTGGCGTTCGTAGTGAGCCTTCTTTCTGGAAAGGCCTTGTCTTGGGCCACACCACTCTGGGACCGCAATGATCCTGCCACAGCCACAGTCCAGTCCTTCTTCG
This sequence comes from Hyla sarda, assembly GCF_029499605.1. NCBI lineage: Eukaryota > Metazoa > Chordata > Amphibia > Anura > Hylidae > Hyla > Hyla sarda. Next base: position 191,778,902 of record NC_079193.1, on the reverse strand, counting down.
CTGAAGTCCGTAGTGTCTTCGAGGAACCAGCCCGAGCTTCTTCTGCCGAGACTGCCCTGCTGAACCTGGTCCAGGGTAATTCTTCAGTAGGCGAGTATGCCATCCGATTTCGTACTCTCGCTTCCGAATTATCTTGGAATAACGAGGCTCTCTGCGCGACCTTTAAAAAAGGCCTATCCAGTAACATCAAGGATGTGCTGGCCGCACGAGAGATTCCTGCCAACCTGCAAGAACTTATCCATTTGGCCACCCGCATTGACATGCGTTTTTCTGAGAGACACCAGGAGCTCCGCCAGGAAAAAGACCTTGATCTCTGGGCACCTCTCTCACAGTATCCTCTGCAATCTACCCCTGTGCCTCCCGCCAAGGAGGCTATGCAAGTGGATCAGTCTCGCCTGACCCACGAAGAAAGGACTCGCTGTAGGGATAACAATTTATGTCTGTACTGTGCCAGTACCGATCACTTCTTGGTGGATTGCCCTATTCGCCCTCCACGTCTGGGAAACACACGCACGCACCCAGCTCACGTGGGTGTGGCGTCTCTTGGTACGAAATCTGCTTCTCCACGTCTCACTGTGCCTGTGCGGATTTCTCTTTCTGCCAACTCCTCCCTCTCAGCTGTGGCCTGCTTGGACTCTGGTGCTTCTGGAAATTTTATTCTGGACTCTTTGGTGAATAAGTTCTGCATCCCGGTGACCCGTCTCGTCAAGCCGCTCTACATTTCTTCCGTCAACGGAGTGAAGTTGGACTGTACTGTGCGTTACCGCACAGAACCTCTCTTAATGTGCATTGGACCCCATCATGAAAAGATCGAATTGTTCGTCCTTCCCAACTGTACCTCCTGAAGTCCTCCTCAGTCTGCCATGGCTCCAGCATCATTCTCCCACCCTTGACTGGACCACCGGGGAGATCAAGAATTGGGGCCCTGCTTGCCGTAAGAAATGCCTCACCTCTGCTCCCAGTCCCGTCTGTCGGGCCTCAGTGTCTCCTCCTGTGCCTGGTCTCCCCAAGGCCTATCAGGACTGTGCCGTTCCTCCTCATAGCCCCCGTCCTGGTGACACCCTGCCCCGTGCCAAGCTTCACCCTCTGCCCTCCCTCCCCATTCCCACTCCTGCTGTACTGCCTGCCTTTGAGGAAACCCTACAATCGCTCCCAGTGTCCTCGTCCCATGTGAAGCAACTACCGGACAAAAAAAGGGGGAGACCTAAGGGGGGGGGGTACTGTTACGCCGAGCGCTCCGGGTCCCTGCTCCTCCCCGGAGCGCTCGCGGCGTCTCTCTCTCTGCAGCGCCCCGGTCAGACCCGCTGACCGGGAGCGCTGCACTGACATTGCCGGCGGGGATGCGATTCGCATAGCGGGACGCGCCCGCTCGCGAATCGCATCCCAAGTCACTCACCTGTCCCGGCCCCCGGCTGTCATGTCCTGGCGCGCGCGGCTCCGCTCCTTAGGGCGCGCGCGTGCCAGCTCTCTAAGATTTAAAGGGCCAGTGCACCAATGATTGGTGCCTGGCCCAATCAGCCTAATTAGCTTCCACCTGCTCCCTGGCTATATTACCTCACTTACCCTGCACTTCCTTGCCGGATCTTGTTGCCTTGTGCCAGTGAAAGCGTTTAGTGTTGTCCAAAGCCTGTGTTTCCAGATCTTCTGCTATCCATATTGACTACGAACCTTGCCGCCTGCCCAGACCTTCTGCTACGTCTGACCTTGCCTCTGCCTAGTCCTTCTGTCCCACGCCTTCTCAGCAGTCAGCGAGGTTGAGCCGTTGCTGGTGGATACGACCTGGTTGCTACCGCGGCAGCAAGACCATCCCGCTTTGCGGCGGGCTCTAGTGAATACCAGTAGCATCTTAGAACCGGTCCACAGACACGGTCCACGCCAATCCCTCGCTGACACAGAGGATCCACATCCAGCTAGCCGAATCGTGACAGTTATGGAGTTTGGTCTTGTGGCTCCTGTATTCCTCTATGTAATTGAGTTTGGCTTTTGACATTTTTCTTGTTTCTATCTGTGAGTTCATGATTTCTGATCATAGTGTTTTTAGTACATGATCACTGATCATAGTGTACATGATTACTGATCTTGAGTGTCCTCTGTACATTACCATTACTCTATAGGGTCCTCTGTACTTTAACACTGATCTGTGTCCCCTGAACTTTTATCTGTTTGTGTAGAGTGTTCTTTGTTCTGTGTCCAGTGTGAACAGTGTTCTATATTTCCTGACCGGTTTTGTGTTCTGACATGCAGTTCATCTGTTCATCCACTACATCTCCTGGTTTTGTCTGCTGTATATTTATTCCATATCTAGTCTTGTTCATTTATTCATACTTGACGTTAATCTTGATCCCGGTTTCTGAACTGTATGTTAGTATGCTTTATCCTGCTTTGTTAGTATTTATATCCTGCCTGGTTTATCGGTTTGTTCCTGACCTGTTCCCCGACTAAGTTTTGTTTTGTTGACCTTTACGCCATTGTACTTTAGCGCAGGAAGGGACCGGCTCCAAGTTGTTGATCTGCCATATAAATACTAACAAAGCGGATGGGCAAGTAGGCAGGGAGAGATGTCTTAGGGACAGCTTAGGGCGGCACTCTCTTCCTGCCCCTCATTCATGATGAGCATTTGCTTTGCAGCCATAGCAGCTTGCATCTGTGCACATTCTGTTTGGAGGTGCTGACCATTTTTGTTAGTTTATTTTGTATTAAAAACAAGATATTATTCCATCAGTGGATAGATTTTCCAACTTTATTTTAGGCTAGTTTCATGCAAAGCTTTTTTGCACCACTCTTACATTACATAGAATTTGATAAATCTCCATTAAAGGGGTTATCCAGAAAAAAAACTTATTTTTTTTTTTATGTATCAACTGGTTCTAGAAAGTTAAACAGATTTGTAAATTATTTAAAAACATTAATCCTTTCAATACTTATGAGCTGCTGAAGTTGAGTTGTTCTTTTCTGTCTAAGTGCTCTCTGATGACACCTGTCTCGGGAACTGTCCAGAGTAGAAGCAAATCCCCATAGCAAACCTCTTCTACTCTGTGCAGTTCCGAAGACAAGCAGAGATGTCAGCAGAGAGCACTGTTTCCAGACAGAAAAGAACAACTCAACTTCAGCAGCTGATTATTATTGGAAGGATTGAGATTTTTTTTAATAGAAGTTATTCACAAATCTAACGTAAGGAGAGAGGAAGGAAGAGAGCACGCTAAAGGGTTACTGCACCTGTAATGGAGATACTGCGTGATATGGGTAGTCCGTGATAGGTCTCCTGCAGGGTGCACATACGAAATGTGTGAAGTATCAATACGAGTAAAGGAAAGGGCACATACGTGCACTCACCGCTCAATGGAGACAGCTCGGTATATAGAGGCTTCCGAGCCTCCGAGCGCCCACCTACCTGCACCGATGCTGTGACCCAGCCTTCCGTGGACCAGACTCCTATAACGAGCTGTCTCCATTGAGCGGTGAGTGCATGTACGTGCCCTTTCCTTTACTCTTATTTACAAATCTGTTTAACTTTCTTGAGCCAGTTGATCCAAAAAAAGTTTTTTCCTGGAATACCCCTTAAAGTTCTTTCCTGATATTTCCCATTTCTTTTGAATCTATTTCTGATTTCAACTCAAAAACTGAAAAACTGCCCAAAAAACTTGGTTTCACAAACAGTACATTTGCGAAAAACAGCAAATTTTTGCTTTTACATATGATTTTTTACAAGTCTAAACGATATATATATATATAATATAATTTGTTCTGTAGTCAGGAGCCTTTTACGTGTACAGGATCTGCTACAGATTTTGACACCAGATTTGATGCAGATCCTGTAGAGGTGAAAGTAGCCTTAGACCATGTTCACACGTCGGAATTTCAGTGCCGAATTCTGCATTGGAATCCGACATGAAGATTCTGCTGCAGCAGGTCCCTGTAAATTCAACAGGATTCTGCTGCACTGTGCACACAGTGGAATTCCCCTGCCGGATGTTTCCAGCAGAAAAATTTGGATTTCCGCATCCGCAGAAAGAATAAACACGTTCATTCTTTCTGCGGACGTTCATTCTTTCTGCACACGGAATGCATAGCCGAAGACACAGTGCTTTCCTGTGCAGTTCTAGTGCTGGCCTATTATGAGGACACCTGCAGACTGTGTAATGTCTACACAGAGACTTTCCATGCGGACATTCCTTTGTGTGAACATAGCCTTACAGTATAAGGAGAGTATTAACAAACTAAGAGATTGTTTTGGAACCCTTCGATATTTTGTTATTTGTGCTCGTCCTTGAAGGTGGGTGCCAGAGCACACTGAGCACAGGTAAATAGATGGACCCCCGTAAAGGAGATCGCAGGGGATCCCAGTGGTGGAACTCCCCACAATAATACACTTATCCCCTATACTGTGGATAGGGAATATGTGTCTGATAAGTTTAGATCCCTGGACTACCCCTTTAATAGGGACCAGTGCAATACTTTACAGATACTAATACTATAGCACTTAATTCAGTACAGTTTATTTTGACTACAATTACCTCACTGGATAAACATGTCTAAAATAAGAATTCAGACAATCACAGACATATTACACACAGATTAACTAGGTGTGAGTCACAGCCTAACAAACAGTAGTGGTAAGAGCCACATTGCTACATTCTCCCTGATCGAAATGTACAATAGATAAAACATCTGGAAAGGATTGTTCTAATTTTAATTTGTCCAAAAATCAAAAAGGATTTTCTCAATATTTATAGATATTTATATTTATGGAAACTACACCCCTCAATGAACCTAACAAGGGGTAAATGAAGTCATTATACCCCACAGGTGATTGATGAACTTTCGTTAAAGTCGGACGTGAAAATGAAAAATTAAATTTTTAACACTAAAATGCTGGTGTTATGCCAAACTTTTCACTTTCACAAGGAGTAATAGGAGAAATGCCCCCCAAAATTTGTAACCCCATTTTTCTCGAGTAAGGAAATAATTCATATGTGGATGTAAAGTGCTCTGCGGGTGCACTAGAGGGCTCAGAAGGGAAGGAGCAACATTTGGCTTTAGGAGAGTGAATTTTGCTGAAATGGTTTTTGGGGGGCATGTCGCATTTAGGAAGCCCCCATGATGCCAGAACAGTAAAAAAATACACATGGCAACTACACCCCTCAAGGAAGGTAACAAGGGGTAAAGTGAGCCTTAACACCCCACAGGTGATTGACAAACTTTCAATAAAATGGGACGTAAAAATAAAAAATAAAAACATTTTCAATAAAATGCTGGTGTTATCCCCAATTTTTCATTTTCACAAGGGGTAATAGGAGAAAAAGCCCCCAAAATGTGTATCCCCATTTCTTCTGAGTATGGAAATACCCCATATGTGGTTGTAAAGTGCTCTGCAGGCACACTACAATGCTAAGAAGAAAAGGAGCTTTTGAAGAGAGAATTTGGTTGGAATGGAAGTCGGGGGCTATGTGCGTTTACAAAGCCCCCCATGGTGCCAGAACAGTGGAACCCCCCACATGTGACCCCATTTTGGAAACTACACCCCTCACAGAATGTAATAAGGGGTGCAGTGAGCATTTACACCCCACTGGCGTTTGACAGATCTTTGGAACAGTGGGCTGTGCAAATGAAAAATAAAATTTTTAATTTTCACAGACCACTGTTCCAAAAATCTGTCAGACACCTGCGGGGTTTAAATGTTCACTGCACTGCTTATTAAATTACATAGGGGTGTATTTTCCAAAATGGGGTCACATGTGGGGGTGGTCCACTGTTCTGGCAGCATGGGGGCTTTGTAAACACATATGGCCTTCAATTCCAGCCTTATTCTCTCTTCAAAAGCCCAATGGTGCTCATTCTCTTCTGAGCCTTGTAGTTCACCAGCAGAGCACTTTACATCCACAATACTCCTATTACACCATGTGAAAATGAAAAATTTGGGGTAACACCAGCATTTCAGTGGAAATTTTTTTTTTTATTATTTTCACGTCCAACTTTAACGGAAATTCGTCAAACACCTGTGGGGTGTTAAAGGGGTATTCCAGGAATTTTTTTTATTTGACTATGCTTCAGGGGTTATAAAGTTAGTGTAGTTCATAATATAGTGTCTGTACCTGTGTGTGATGGTTTTCTCACAATTCACCCCACCCCACAATTTCACCCCACTATTTATTTTTAACAGCATACAAAATGACAGCTGTAGGCACCCTGATTGAAAACCACATGGCTTTTGTTTCAATGGGTGGGGTGGCTGATGTGTGGGAGGGAGGAAGATGGAATTGTGGAATTTGTAGTCAAAAAAAGAAAAGTCAAATAGGAAATACAAGTTCACAAAAAACTAGCCACAGTGTCATGGCAATCTCATAACATTTAGCCCCAAGACAAGCGCAGATCCTTCCTAAGCATGTTCATTACTACCTGCCAGGAACATACTAAAATCACCTTATGGTGGAGAACCCATTTAAGGCTCACTATACCCTTTGTTACATTTCGTGAGGGGTATAGTTTCGAAAATGGGGTCACACGTGGGTATTTTTTTTTTTGTGTTTGGCAGCCACCCCTGTGCAAATCACCAATTTAGATCTCAAGTGTACATGGCGCTCTCTCACTCCTGAGCCTTGTTGTGCGTCCGCAGAGCACTTTGCGTCCACATAAGGGGGAGAAATTGCGTTACGAATTTTGGGGGTCTTTTTCTCCTTTTACCTCTTGTGAAAATGAAAATTATGGGGAAACACCAGCATGTTAGTGTAAAAATTTCTATTTTTTACACTAACATGCTGGTGTAGCCCCTAACTTTTCCTTTTCATAAGGTGTAAAAGGAGAAGAATCTCCTCCCCCCCAAAATTGTAGCACAATTTCTCCTGAGTACGGAAATACCCCATATGTGGCCCTAAACTGTTGCCTTGAAATACGACAGGGCTCTGGAGTGATTGAGAGCCATGCACATTTGAGGCCTATATTAGGACTTTGCAATAGGGGCAGACCCGGATACAAGGATGGGGCTGGTCTCCACCAAATCCCTACAGCAGTGTTTCCCATACAGGGTGCCTCCAGCTGTTGCAAGTCTATGGCTGTCCAGCAATACTGGGAGTTGCTGTTTTGCAACAGCTGGATGCTCCCTTTAGGAAACACTCCCGTATGAGACGTTTTTCATTTTTATTGGGGGGGGGGGGGGGCGTGTAATGGGGTGTATATGTAGTGTTTTACTTTTTATTATTTGTTAGTGTACTGTAGTGTTTAGGGTACATTCACACAGGCGGGGGTTCACAGTGAGTTTTCTGCTGGAAGTTTGAGCTGCGGGGAAAATTTGCCACAGCTCAAACTTGTAGAAGGAAACCCACTGTAAACCCACCCGTGTGAATGTACCCTGTACATTCACATGGGAGGGGGGCCCCAAACCTTCAGCTGTTGCAAAACTACAACTCCCAGAATGCACTGACAGACCGTACATGCTGGGAGTTGTAGTTTTGCAACAGCTTTAGGCAAACTGGTGGGGAACCACTGAGTTAAGAAACAGACTCTAGCTCAGTGATTCCAACCCGTGTACCTCCAGCTGTTGCAAAACTACAACTCCCAGCATGTACAGTCTGTCAGTGCATTCTGGAAGTTGTAGTTTTGCAACAGCTGGAGGCACACGGGTTGGAATCATTGAGTTAGGAAACAGAGAAGCCTCTACACAACTTGGGATCACCTTCATATGTCGTGGGAAGGGATAAATGAAGCTGGGATCCGAAGGAGCTGCAGGAACAGGTGGAGAAACAGGAGCAGGTTGTGGCTGCAATTGCTGTTGTTGCTGCTGTACAGCAAGAAGCTGTTACATCAAGAAAGACAATTGATTCAGGTGTTTCACCTGATAGGCTAACTGCTGCGACTGTTAAGCAACAACGGAGGAAAGATCCGAAACTCCTGGCAGAGGTACCTCAGCGGAATCAATAAGCGGATCTTACTGTATGACTCACGGCAGTAGGCTGTAGCACTCAGGGTAGTAGTTGATCCGCTGGTAGATGACGTGGGCCGTTCCAGTGAGTGGAGTCTAAGGTGCTGGTTTTCATCAGAGCCTGCCACAAAGTGGGATGGTCTTGCTGCGACAGGAGGCACCCAGGTTGACACCCCTGGCAATACTTGACCATACAGGCGGCTGAGGAGGTATGAGGCACAGGAGGGATATGGCAAGTCGTGGTCAGGAAAGCAGTAAGTCAGGGCTGGTGGCACAGGTCAGGAACATGGCAGGAGGTCAAAAGGCAGGTGGCACAGGAGCAGGGTAAGGTCACGGAACAAAGGGGTCTGGAACACTGCAAGGCAAGGACAAAACGCTTTCGCTAAGGCACAATTGGCAAACAAAGATCCCGCAGGGGTTAGTAGGAGGTGCAGGTACTGAAAGAAAAAATCTATTTCATAATTTTGTATGTCATAATTATGGGCGCACTGGCCCTTTAACCCCTTAAGGACTCAGGGTTTTTCCGTTTTTGCACTTTCGTTTTTTCCTCCTTACCTTTTAAAAATCATAACCCTTTCAATTTTCCACCTAAAAATCCATATTATGGCTTATTTTTTGCGTCACCAATTCTACTTTGCAGTGACATCAGTCATTTTACCCAAAAATTCACGACGAAACGGAAGAAAAAATCATTGTGCGACAAAATCGAAGAAAAAACGCCATTTTGTAACTTTTGGGGGCTTCCTTTTCTACGAAGTGCATATTTGGGTAAAAATGACACCTTATCATTATTCTGTAGGTCCATACGGTTAAAATTATACCCGACTTATATAGGTTTGATTTTGTCGTACTTCTGGAAAAAATCATAACTACATGCAGGAAAATTTATATGTTTAAAAATGCCCTCTTCTGACCCCTATAACTTTTTTATTTTTCCACGTACAGCGTATGAGGGCACCGTGATCTGAAGTTTTTATCGGTACAATTTTTGTTTTGATCGGACTTTTTGATAACTTTTTATTCATTTTTTTAATGGTATAAAAGTGACCAAAATACGCTTTTTTGGACTTTGGATTTTTTTTGCGCGTACGCCATTGACCGTGCGGTTTAATTAATGATATATTTTTATAGTTCGGACATTTACGCACGCGGTGATACCACATATGTTTATTTTTATCTACACTGTTTTATTTTTTTTATGGGAAAAGGGGGGTGATTCAAACTTTTATTAGGGAAGGGGTTAAATGACCTTTATTAACACTTTTTTAAACTTTTTTTTTGCAGTGTTATAGGTCCCATAGGGACCTACAACACTGCACACACTGATCTCCTATGCTGATCACAGACGTGTATTAACACGCCTGTGATCAGCCTTATCGGCGCTTGACTGCTCCTGCCTGGATCTCAGGCACGGAGCAGTCATTCGTCGATCAGACACCGAGGAGGCAGGTAAGGGCCCTCCCGGTGTCCTGCAAGCTGTTCGGGACGCCGCGATTTCACCGCGGCAGTCCCGAACAGCCCGACTGACTAGCCGGGATACTTTCACTTTCGCTTTAGAAGCTGCGGTCAGCTTTGACCGCCGCTTCTAAAGGGTTAATACCGCACATCGCCGCGATCGGCGATGTGTGGTATTAGCCGCGGGTCCCGGCCGTTGATGGACTGACGCGATGTGATGCGGAGTTGTTAAAGGGTTAAATCTGAGAGCTACGGCACGCACACACCCTAGGAGGTGGGAGCACACGCGCTGGGGCTGCGAGAGGACGGAAGGGACCGCAGTGAGTGAAGGTGAGTGATGAGCTGGGATTCGCATGCGGGCGCATCCTGCAATGCGAAGCCAGGCCCGCTGGCTGAGAAGGGCATAGATGAAAGCGCTTGCGGCCAGCATGTCTGGCCGGAGCGCTGGACGTAACAGGCTTAGTCCCATAGCTAGATCTCTGCTTCATAGTTAGCATGGTAAAAAAAAAAAGATATACGTCTATCAAGTTCAACCAAGTAATTGAAGGAAAGGGGTACTCATTGGTTTGACAGTTTAGAGTGAACAGGATTCATAATTTTTGATTAAAGACTGGAATGATCGGTAATTTAAGGCCCCTTTCACACTATAAAGTTGCTCTGTTGAAAGACCAGCTTTAAAAATGGATGTTAAACGGCCGTTACAAAATCCCATTAAAGTCTAAGGAATTTTTTGATCTTCCGTTATGACCCGTTATAGCCCGTCATGAATAACAAACTTTATTTGTGACGGAAGAAAAAACGGCACATGCACAAATCTTTCCTCCGTCACAAGAAACGAGTAAATTAACGGCCGTTATTTTTTGAAGTCTATGGCAAACAGATGAGCCTTTATGTCAACCATTTGCACCTGGTTTATAACATCCGTTATTACTTCTGAGCATGCTCAGAAGAGGTGACATCAGCAGACTCCTGGAGTGCTGAGGGACTACTACTACTCCCATAATGGAACAGACTTTTTTCCATGATGGGAGTAGTAATTACCCAGCTGAGGCAGTCTGCCGGTGAATGGGGAAGCTACATTAGTTTTTGTACTACTGCCCCCATCATGGAACAGACTCTGTTTCATGATGGGAGTTGTAGTAGAGGGGCTGAGGGTTTCATCGCACCAGGACTCACTTCAGAGACCCAAAGCGGGCGGCATTTACTTTCATTTTTAAATTCCCCACCGGGAGCCCTGAATGGCCGGTACTGAGGAGCCATTCAGGGCTCCCAGCGGGGTTTTACAGATAGAAGCACTGCGGTGGGGAAAGATATATAGAATCGCTGGGGGGTGGGGTATATGTCAGGCCCCCCGCAGCACTTCTATATATCTTGACACCTGTTGCGCTAAATAAGTCTTGCCCCCGCAGCGCATTTATATAGGTATTGTCCCCCGCAGCACATATATATATTTCCCCCCAGCAGCGCATATATATATATTTCCTCCCCACAGTGCATATATATATTGTTCAGCGCAGCACATGTAGACCGAAGGGATCTGCGTCCCAATCTTCGGAGGAGAAATAGGCGAATGGGATCTGGGTAGGATTCTTGGCTCTGGTGACTGCAGCTGCCCATTCCCCTCCCAAGCTTTTTACTGGAGTGTATTCAACAATCTCCCCACTCTTTAGAGAATGCTTTTCTGGGGGGGGGGGAGATAGTCCCCCGTACCGCTCTCCTGTTGACTAGAAGGAACTGGGGGTAGGGGCTTCCCGGGCAAGGGAAGTAGGTGCTCCTGCATGTATCGGATGAGACTTGGCTCGTCGCCGAACAGCCACTTAGGGAGCGGTGGTGACTGCGGACGTGCTGAGGGCTGTGGGGCCTGGGGTTTTGGCTCAGGGCTGGAAGTGGAGGAGGGAGTAGAAAAATCGGCTTCAGCCGGGTACTCACATCAGACTTCTCTGTCGGGATCTCAGCCAAGGAACCCCAGCTACGGTGGTGAAGCGACAATCTCACGGGCGACGACCCTCTGGAATCTTCCGGTGTCTCCTCCGCTGGAGTTGCAGCCCATTCGCCATCATCCTCGGGTAGCGGTTCCTTCATGCAGGCGTCATCGGCCCCAAGGGACAATTGATGCAGATGCTCCAATAACTCGTGGAACATCTTCGCCGCCGCAGCAATCATCCGATCCTCCGACTCCCTCTTGGGACCCCCGGTGCACGTGGATCGCTGTGACTCTGCCATGTTACTTCTCACTGCCAGCACTTCCTGTAAACTGAAGAGGTTGGGCTCCGCTTCTCCTTTTATAATGGTCTCCGACAAGATGGCCGCCAGCCAGAAGGACATCATCAGCGGGGCCTGGGACTAAGTGAGTCAGCGGTGCATCCTCTTCATCCGCCCCCCTGGCAACAAGGGGCAGACCTTTCAGGTTCCATTTTAGGCTGGACACCATGACATGATCTCAACGTCTGGGGGCGGGACTCTGGCGGGAACCTTTGGAATGATTCTCGACCAGCAAGTTATCCCTTCGAGGTACTGTAGACATATTTGCGCGCAACATGGCCTCGGGACTGACTGATGCACATTGTGAATCCAACTTTTGCAGACTTCTTTACCACCGACAATACTGTAATTTTTACCTCCCCCTCTACTTTTTCAGCGCCAGCACAGAAACATATTTCAATGACACAGTCCTGTACACTTTGCTGGCGCACACTTTTTTGCAACGGCATGCAATTTTCACTTGGACACAGTTCAGACTTGGGAGGAAGACTTGCTGCAACTTGCATATGGCACACCCGTATCCTGTTAATGCGTGGCCTGACTTGACTTGGCTTGGTGGTTAAGGCACACACCCGTATCCTGTTCGTGACACCAAGATTGTGGTGACCCACGGTGATGGCGGGACCAGGGGGTGTAGCGCTGTAGGTGGAGGGGGCAAGATGATATTAACCCCAGGGGAAGGTGTTGTTAACCCCTAATGTTCGTGATGCCAGAGTGGTTTTTGGGTACCGGAACCACACGAACGGTGTCTTCGATATCCCAATGGCTAGGCAGTGAAAGGAGAGTCCACAACCAAGTTATGGTTTTACGGAGGCTTTACTGAGTGAAGACAGGTGTTATTATCTTCACAGCTAGGCCAGAATCCCAGAGAGTCGACCAGTAACCCTGAAAGGGCCCTGCAGCTTGCTGGGACTTGTAGTTATTGTAATAGACTTTAGTTTAGCCACGCATACTAGAATAGACTTGGTCAGTGTCTTGACTTTAGTAGAGACAGCAGACATAGATGAGATGACTTACTGACAATGTGGCTGGTGTGCAGGCTTTGTGGCCTCCAGGTGTATTGGACACAGGATCTGTGATGTCTGTGCTTTGCTGTCCTCAGCAGAAAGAGTCTGAGAGAATTGTAATGGCTGCCCCCTTATATAGAGGGGGGCTGAGCCAAAGCCCATTGGTCAAGCTGCGGGTCAAGTGTTAAACTGGTGCCCCCTGGGTAACATCATGTGACAACATAACATGTGACATTCCACAGGACCTTTACACAACTGCTGGAGTCCTTCAAAGGTCCTTTATACTGAGTATACATTAATACACTGACTATAATCCTATGACAATAAATGACACTTATAATAACAGCAGGGGAGACACTGCAGGAGAGCCCCAGGTCACTGAGGGACTCAACCTGACAGGGCCTAAGTATAGTGCATGACCATGTCCTGTACTGGGACATTACATTTGTCTTTCCTACAACCCTTCCCATTTTCATCTCTTAAGAATATGTCAATGGGCCAGAGCGAACATCCAAAGTTAAGAATGACAGCATCCTTTATCTCTACTTATTTGGCTGCGTTCACACTGTGGAATTTTTGAGCAGAATTTCTGCCAGAGATTAAGCCGGCGGCACTAGGACCGCGCGGACTGCATTGCCATCCCCATAGATGTCACCGCATTTCTGAGCAGATTTCCCAAAAGATCCACCCAGAAATGCATTGCCATCTATGGGGACAGCAATGCATTCCGTGCGGTCTTAGTGCTGCCGGATAACTCTCCGGCAGAAATTCTGGCCAGAAATTACGTAGTGTGAACCTAGCCTTAGGGTCTATTCATATGGCAGAATTCCCACTTGAAAAATTCCAGCTCAAATTAAAGCCCATAGACTTCTATGAGATTCTGCACTCCCATTCACACTACTGAATTTCTGCTTGTGGAATTCTGATAGCGGAATTCCGCAGGTGGAAATTCAGAAGTGTGAATGGAAGTACATAATTCCATAGAAGTCTATGGGCTTTAATTTAAGGCAGAATTCTGCCAGCGGAAATTCTGCTATGTGAATAGACCCTAAGGCTAGGTTCACACTACGAAATCTCCGGGCAGAAAATTTCCGCCAGGAGATTCCGAGTGTGGCCAGCGCCGGCTGAATCAGTCGACACTAGGACCACGCGGACACTGCAGTCTGCAATGGACTGCAATGTGTTCCGCGAGTATTTCCGCCTGAAGAATGAGCAACGCCATTCTTCTGGCGGAAATTTTCAAGCAGATTTTCCGTTCACAAATTCCGCTTCACAAATTCCGAAGTATGAATTTGTGAATGGAAACCCATTCACTATACGGTACATTTTAGCAAATGGAATTTCTGCCTGCAATTTCAAAGAGGAATTACATGTGGAAATTCCGTAGTGTGAACTTAACCTTAGGTTAGGTTCACACTACAGAATTTCTGGGCAGAATTTCTGCCAGAGATTGAGCCGACAGCACTAGGACCACGCGGACTGCATTACCGTCCCCATATACGACAATGCATTTTTGAGTGGATCTTTTCAGAAATCTGCTCAGAAATGCAGTGACATCTATGGGGACGGCAATGCAGTCCGTGCAGTCCTAGTCCTAGTCCGTGCAGTCCTGCCCAGAGATTCCATAGTGTGAACCCAGCCTTAGGCTTGGAAAGCTGGAATGTAAAGTAAGAAGGGTCTAAAATGTCAGCTACCAGATGGAAAGGAGACTGATAATGTTAGGATCCTGACCCTAGCACATTTTAGCAGCAGCTTTAAAGGAGACTGAAGTAAAAGATGAAACACTACAGATTACTTTAAACAGCTAGTAACAGCATTTCAGGACTTTTCTTATGAAAATGATTTATGGATAACTACTTTAATAGTATGAGAGGCCCAGAGTCACATTAAGCTCGGGTGGATGGATTGCACAAAAATACCAGAATAAATGTCCACAGAAGTATTTGAAACTTGCAGGTTAATGTACAGCTTTTATGAAGTTTTCTGATAATAACAGTGAACAGCACAAATCCAACTTCTTTTTTTTTAAATCAACTGGTGCCAGAAAGTTTTACAGATTTGTAAATGACTTCTATTTAAAAATTCTAATCCTTCCAGTACTTATTAGCTGCTATATGCTCCACAGGAAGTTATTTTCTTTTTGAATTTCCTTTTTGTCTGACCACAGTGCTCTCTGCTGACACCTCTGTCCATTTTATGAACTGTCCAGAGCAGGATAGGTTTGCTATGGGGATTTGCTCCTACTCTAAACAAAGGTGTCAGCAGAGAGCACTGTGGTCAGACAGAAAGGAAATTCAAAAAGAAAAGCACTTCCTCTGGAGCATAAATCAGTTGATAAGTACTGGAAGGATTAAGATTTTTAAATAGAAAAAATTTACAAATCTGTTTAACTTTCTAGCACCAGTTGATTTAAAAAATTTTTTTTTTCCAGTGGAGTACCCCTTTAAGCTTTGTGTTTATTCCTTAGTAACTATCTGTATGCACTATGCAGCGATGATTCACTACTGAAATGCCTTCTATAATAGATCATAGGCAGCTTCTAAGAAAGCATTACATCTAGTGAATCTGCAGCTTTGCTTAGTCAGTCACACATATTTTTGATTTTCTGAATCACTGTTTTTCCATTTTTGTTCTGATCTCATGATAGTGTTCCCTGTCTGGAATCATTTTACATAACGTTATCTTTTAGAAATTCCAACAACGTGTTTGAGGTTTTAAGTGAATATACATATGCGCTCCACTTTGTATACAATGTAACAAAGAGCTGTTTCCGTTAGCTTTATACTGTACACACCTGTTTTTATTTCTATGGGTAGATGGGGCACACAACATCTTTAATAAGCATTGCCCATATGTGTCTTTCCTACAACCTTTCCCATTTTCCTCTCTGGGGAATATGTCAATGGGCCGGTGCGGAGATCCAAAGTTAAGAAGGCCAGCATGCTTGTGGTCCAACAATAATCCCAGAAGGATGTCGGTAATCCAGGAGGACTATTTATTTTTATATAAGTTGAGCACACAACAAACTGTAGGTTATCAGAGAAGACCTGTAGGAACAAAATTTATGTGACTTTCTGGAAAATTGGGTTAAGAAGAACGTGGAAACCAATAACATATCAAAATTATTCGGAATTGAGAGAGCCCACCGTGTCCCGTTTAGAAAGCTGATTCCTGGAGCCCCGGCAAGGACTATACTAGCAAATATCCTTTTGCTCCAAAGACCGTGATACAATCCTACGCATCGCCAAGGAAAAAGGGGGAAATCTTTTGTATAATAATGTTAAAATCAGTCTTTTCCCAGACTTCTCCTGGGACACTCAGAAAGAGAGAGCTGCCTATAAGGGAGTAAAGAAAAGACTGGCTGCTGCAGAAATTAAATGTTTGCTATTGTTTCCATCTAAGTTCTGGGTAGTACACAATGACGTAGTTAGTTTTTTTTTCAACAGCAGGAGAAACATCAGCCTGATTAGATGGGAAGGGGTATTAGCTGGTAAATTAAAAAATAAGGAGGTATCTGGAGGGGTAGTGGTAGAGGGGGGAAGGAGTAGAGAGCCAGGGGAACCTGGAAGAGTCTCATGTCAAATATGGAACACGACTGAGGGAAAGGGGCTTTTTTTTTTTTTTTTTATAATGGTTAAAATTGTGATGACTGGCTCTGCCAGAACCCATAGGGTTAATGATTTCTAGCTCTGTTTGTTTTGGTTGCTGGGATGATGCCTCTGTGCTCCTGGCTGTGGTTTAGCTTGCTGAGCCAATTAGAGTCATCCTGGTTGCAGCTCAGGCATATATAAGTAGGCCCTTTTCAGTCTTTCTTTGCTTGTGATAGTTCTTAGAAACTTACCTAGCTATCTCTGTGCTCATTCTGTTTATTCTGGTTTTGTGACTTTTGGCTTGGCTTTTGACTTCCCTTTGATACTCCGTTACTGTACTTCGTGTTCTCCAGGTTAAGACTCGGCCCTCTGACTACATATTTTTGCATGTGCATGTTTAGGTTTGTTTTAGCCTTTCCCGACCTTTTGTCAGTTTTGTAGTTTGTTGTTTTGACTTTTTGACTGTCCCTCACTTATTTAGGAAGGGACTATCAGACGTGACAAAAATATTAATATGGAACATCCAGGGTCTAAAAGATAAGTCTAAACAATGTGTTGTTTTCGACTGCGTTAGGAGACACCTGCCAGCCGTTGTGTGCTTGCTTGAGACACACTTGATGGCCGACACAGTGTCTCTGATCCAGAGGAAGTGGGCCAATAAAGAATATCACTCATCTGGGTCGAATTGTTCGGCAGGTGTCTCTGTGCTTATCCATTCTGGAGTTAATCTCACATTAATAGCAAAAGAGATTGACCAAAATGGTAGGTACATATTCCTACAAGGCAACTTGGAAGGAATGCGGGTAGTTTTGTCTTTTATATACATTCCTCCACCTTTCTCAAACTCTGTGTTATTATCCCTTGTTGATTATTTTTAAAAGAAAGATAAAGATCAGTGTGCCCTCTATGTCTGTGGAGACTTTAACTGTATCATACAAAAGCATGAAGATAGAATATCAGAAAATGGTGGGAAACTGGTCATCTCCCTTGAAGAAATTTATGAATGAAATAGGATGGTTGGATGTGTGGAGAGAATTGTATGGAAAAAAAATAGTTTTTTTGGTTCTATGTAACATACCCACATTAGATCAAATTGGTAAATTCAAACATGAATCCAGAGCTATCTCTGATCATGCCCTTATGGAACTAGAGATAGCCCTGAAGGAAAAAGCGGGGACTGCGGGAACATGGAAAATAAACCCTCATTGGTTACGTGTTTTGGGAGACATGGAAAAGATAAAAACAGAGATAGATGAATTTTGGGAAAATAACAGAGGCACTGCTGAACTAGGGGTGGTATGGGACACACTAAAGCCTTTTCTAAGAGGGATTCTGTACAAGGATATTAACAGGAAAAAGAAGGAATATAGAGAAAAAGAAAATACTCTGAAAAAAGAGATTGAAGTTCTAGTAGACAGGTTGGCATAAGATCCATCGATTAGAAGGCTGGAGGAACTAGAGAAAAGGGAACATCAAAGTTTTATGGAGGATGATAAAGGATATAGGGAAATGATATAAAATGGTTATATACCAAAGGGTATCCTAATGATAAAGGATATCGCCAATGATAAAGGGAATGTATAAATATATTATACTATTCCTCCTTCCTTCCTTCCTTCCTTTTCCAAGTGTTAACAACTTACTATTGTTTCCCTTTGTAGATGTACGGTTTAAGTAATTCCCAACACAGGGTTAATAATACAAAGGTTTATTCACTAACACACTATATAACTTTAGCTAACATATATACATATCCGTATAATATCAATGTATCTCAGTGTATACAACAATGGCAACTTCAATACATTAACATTATACTAGTCACATTACAATTTAACCCAATACAATATCTTACCCACCCACCTAATTACACACCAATACACTCACACAGGCGCTCAATCCACAACAGCTTTCTGTCCCTAAGGCTATAGGAGTTAGTGATAGTAATGAGAGGGTCAGTGCTTGAACAGGGAGAGAAGAGGTTTGTGAGTCTTGGGGTAGGAAGGATAGGGTTAGACTGTGGAGGGGAGGTTACTAAGAGAGGGAAGTTGGGGCAAAGGTAGAGGAGGAAAGAGGGTGCCCAGGATTATACTTAGCAGATTATCGGAGTGTTGGGAGATGAGGCAGGACAGCAGTCTATATTTCTTGGGCCTGGATCCTCAGTGCCTCATGGAGTTGTTCCCGTGTTGGTGGCTGCCTCTCAGGATGCCTCCTTCCCTCCCATTCAGCTTGGTATATATATCTAGCGTTATACAATATCCTAAGACCCTCCTATCTGGCCAGATATCCCCAGGCACCAACACAGGTTTGGTGGGCCCATACCAGAAACAATGCCACCTGTGCTTTGGCCTCTCTATGAACTGGCCAGATATCCCAAGGCTACCATGATACATATAGGAGACAGGTTAGGCCAGAATGTTTTACAACACATCCCAAAATATGCCCCTGGTCTAATGACCATTATATTGCATTTTATGACATGCCCCAAGTCATGTAAGAAAGGTCATTTATAGGGCATAGGCTGATGTGCGATAGATTGATATAAATATGATGATATGACGCTTCCCTTCACAGAGGATAAAGTACAGAACATGTTGTTCTTTAAGAACCAAAAATAACATTGTGAGGGGGGTCGATCTAACAAACTACTAGCACAATTAATTAGGCACCAACAAAAACATAATTTTATTGAATCTATTAAAGATCAGGAGGGTATACTAAGAGACAAAGAGGAGGAGATTGAAGATAGTTTCCAATTTTCTTTTTAGAAATCTATGTAAGTCAGATACAAAAGGAATTTTTAGATAGGATAAAGTTGACGGAATTGAGTAATGGCCAAAGGGATGCTTTCAATACAGAGATTAACTACCAGGAAGTTGAAATAGCACTTAAGTCGTTTTCAGGTAATACATCGCCAGGTATGGATAGACTACCTTTTGTAGTGTACTGTGAATTGGGGCCGACACTGTTAAGAAAACTGCAATACAGGAATATGGGTGCACTACTGTGGTAGATGTATACAATGACATTGGCTATCCCTCAACACTGATGTTAAAATTGAGACATTCGCCAGTGTATCCTTATATGAAGGACACACCAGAGCCCGCACACCAACGCCAAGGTTTCTCAAGATGGTGCGAGACCTAACGCTAATCCTACCTGTGCTTGATAAGCAAAACAGGGGCCAGTGGGCAATTACGGCAGCATTCGGTCAACTCACAACTTCCTCCCAGATACCCTCCAGCGTGACTGAGCACACATGCAATGGGAGGAGGGAGGCAAGCTGCAAGTCCCACCTGAGTTGGCTAATATGGGTGCCTGGCCTCACAGGTGCTACCTTAATGCTGCCTTGAAGATATTCAAGGCGCATTAATTTTGGAGTTTACACACCTCCAAGTATAAAATTTAAACAAACAACAAGAAACGTGGTCTCAAATGGCTGGAGGTGCTCAACCCCAAATGCAGTTGTGCATTTATACTGGGGGAGCAGATCCTGCCCTTGTAGTCCGTTGCTAAGGGCGATCCCTAGCATAAAAATGCATACAATGGAGGATGCCTGCAGCGGACTACAAGTGCCACAATAGAATCCTACACCAGATAAACGGTGTGGATGTGTAACAATTAGAATAACTGTTAAGAAAACTGCACAAGGTTTTTCATGAATCCTGTAAAAAGGGGCAGCTTCCATCTTCAATGGGTGAAGCATTGATAGTTCTGATTCCCAAAAAGAACAAAGACCCAAAAGAAATAGAGTCTTATAGGCTTGCAAAATTGTTAACCCTGCAAATAAAATCTTGTATGAATAAGATAATTAAACAAGACCAGGCAGGATTCATGAAAAACAGGAAGGGCCTTGAGAATAGGTAGGGGAGGGTTCGGCCAGCTCCATCTTGTCGCTTGACACAGCAAAGGCGTTCGACAGGGTGGAGTGGACCTTCCTCTTGAAAACTATGGATCGGTTCGGGTTTGGGGAAAAGTTTATTAATCTAGTTAGGATCTTATATTGTGATCCTAAGGCGAGAATGAAAATAAATGATGGAGTAACCGAACAATTTGTGCTTACAAGGGGCATCCATCACGGCTGCCCCCTTTCTCCTTTTTTGTTCTTATTATTTATAGAACCTCTTGTGGTTTTTATCAGGGAACTGCTTAATTTTGAGGGTTTTTGACCTAACAGTCCGAGTGATAAAGTTATTCTATACGCAGACGATATTTTACTTTTTATTAATAACCCCTAGTTTCATATTCAAGAGATTATAGCAGTTATACAATCCTTTGGATCTTTCTCAGGACTGAGTATAAATTGTAACAAATACTCTCTCCTGCTACTGGACGAACAATGTAAAGGCGATTTTGGAGATTTCAAAATAATTAGATATCCAGAGATTAGAATACCTGGGGATAACGGTGAGTAGCAGGATAGAGGAAAATACTAAATTATATATTGTACTGATCTTGGAGAAATTGCGCAAGAAGATAGAAGTATGGCTTTGGTTGCCTCTGGGAATGGCAGATCGAGTAGCATTAATAAGAATGATAGTACTTCCGCAACTACTATACTTTTTGACCACATCACCAATTTTGGTAGGAGATATCTGGTTTAAAAAGATAGACAGTTTGGTAAATGAATTAATATGGTCGAAAAAGAGAGTGAGGATTAGAATGGATGTTTCACTGCACCTAATGACAAAGGGGGTATGGGGGTCCCCAATTTCAGGATCTATTATTTGGCGGCAAAAATTGCACAACTCACAGGGATAAATGGGCAACTGCTCCACAAATTTTTAAAGTTTAAATATAAATATAACACTAGACACATTTTTGAAATACTGGAGATGGGGGGCGGGGGGTGGTAACAGAAAGATAAGGGAAGAAAGGAAACAAGCATGTTTGATTTGGGGGAAGGTTAGGAGAATGTCACGATCACACCCTATCGGTTCAGCCAAGACATTAGAGAGCGTGTGATGGTGCAAAGGTTAAAGCCGCCAGACCTCTGGGTATCCACTACTAGTCCCAGCAAGTCACCAAATTAATCCTTAGATAAACGTGTTTTACCAGAGCTGCCTTCAGAAGGGTGAGCTCATATATTTAGAGATCAAAGACCAGAGCTGATTAATGAAACATTTAATCTGATAAAAGGTATCACAGTGATGACTATATAAAAATATAGAAACAAATGACATACAGTTGCAAAAATATATAAAAGAGTTTAGCAAGGCAAGTTCAGAAAACAAAAGATGAAGTTCTTACAGCATGATGATATCAGTCCATGAGTGAGTTCCAGCTGTTCTTAGGATGGTCTTTTCAGCTTGTGGCCCAGCTTTTTAACACACTGAGTCTAGCATTGTTTTTAAATATCATCTGCTTTCTTGGGAGGGAGACTCCATTCCCCCCTCCCCTCTGATCCCACCAGGGGTCTTCTCTCTTCCTGGCCCCTTATCTGTTTGATTATATGATGGGACCAGAGTGCATGACTTCAAAAGAGCCTTTGACTTCAAAGGAGAAGTAAACAAGCAGCCAGACCCCCCAATAAAATGTTATACACAAAACACAGTCTGAATGACCTCTCACCCCTGGCTTGGATAATACATCACACAGTTATAATTATAATACACATATAGGATTTTAATAATCAGACATTGGGCCTGACAGAGAATATTGGGAATATGGGCATAAATAGGTGTGTATGTTTTTCACCAATGGGGAGTAGTAAAAACTTAATAGAAGTAAATAAGATTGAAGATTATAGTTACTGGGTTACAAATGGCATTCTTTATGTGTCCCAATATTTCTCAAAAGGTACACTGAGTGGATTTAGAATTATGCAAGACACATATCAAGTGGAATTGACACAAATTTTTAGGTTTAAGCAGGTTGAGCACGCGGTGAGCTGCACTAGAGAGAAAGATGTGTTCCGGATTAACAATCACCCCCTGATGAGTCAAACTGATATAAAAAGGAAGAAGAAAATTTCATTTTTATACAAGACTATTTTACTAGAAAGGATAAATAAAATGGTGTTTATTAGTAAGGAGAAGTGGTCAAGAGATTTAGGAGGTATGGATGAATCTAAATGTAAAAAGCCCAATAGTGTAGTCGGACAATGAAAGACATAGAACATCGCAATTTATGCTAATACACAGATTATATTATGTGCCAAATAAATTGGTTAGAAGACCACATGCAAAATGCCCCAAATGTGGACTACATGGAGCAGAGCGAATACATATGGTTTGGTCCTGTGAAAAGATCAGTAGCTATTGGAGAGAATTACAGGAGAAAATGGAATCCAGGATAAATATAAGATTACATTTTCAACCTGAAACCTTCTTGTTTGGAGTGTTGATGTCACGATTCGGCTGGCTGGAGGTGGATCCTCTGTACCAGAGAGGGATTGGCGTGGACCGTGCTGGTGGACCGGTTCTAAGTTGCTACTGGTATTCACCAGAGCCCGCCGCAAAGCGGGATGGTCTTGCAGTAGCAGCGGTAGCAACCAGGTCTGGAGAGCACAGGGGCAGAAGAAAAGGCAGACTTGAGATGTTTAAATGCGTCTTCCGCTTGGGGAGACCAGGACTTGGGATTGGCATTTTTCTTGGTTAAAGCCACGATAGGAGCCACAATAGTGGAAAAGTGTGGAATAAATTGTCTGTAATAATTGGCGAACCCCAAAAAACGTTGGATAGCACGGAGTCCGGAGGGGCGTGGCCAATCTAATACAGCAGCTAGCTTATCTGGGTCCATTTGTAGTCCCTGCCAGAAACCAAGTATCCTAGGAAAGGAAGAGATTGACATTCAAAGAGACATTTCTCCATTTTGGCATAAAGTTGATTGTCTCGAAGTCTCTGAAGAACCATGCGGACATGCTGGCGGTGTTCTTCTAAGTTGGCAGAAAAAATCAGAATATCGTCCAGATAAACCACAACACAGGAATATAAGAGATCATGAAAAATTTCATTAACAAAGTCTTGGAAGACGGCAGGGGCGTTGCACAGGCCAAAGGGCATGACCAGATACTCAAAGTGTCCATCTCTGGTGTTAAATGCAGTCTTCCATTCGTCCCCCTCCCTGATGCGGATGAGATTATAAGCACCTCTTAAGTCCAGTTTGGTAAAGATGTGAGCACCTTGTAGGCGATCAAAGAGTTCCGAGATAAGAGGTAGGGGGTTATGGGGGGGAATATGGGAACCCTAGGGACAAGAGTAAAAAATTACTTTTTTTCCCCCCTCTGTCGAGCTTAGGGTGGGGGGAGTGTTGGGGTGGGTTAAAAAGAGTATTGTGTAAAAATGATTGTGTATAGGGATGTGTTTTCATATTATGTATCTTTTGTAAATGGAAAATAAAAATTATAAATAAAACTATAGGTTATTTTTGGTGTACAATAAAAACAAAGGAGTGTATTTTAGGATGTGTTCAAACAATGTAAATCTATAGAAAAAGCTTTTTCAAACAATATGTACACTGACCACATTTCTATAGACTTTCATTGTGCACATATTTAGATAAAAAAAATATATATTTTAATATAATTTAAATATGGTGCAGTTTATATTTATGTTTACAATGTTTCAAAAGTATAACATTGTCTGGAAAAAATAGACAAAGTATGATGTATAATAATCTAAATCGGGGAGGGTAAAAAGGGAAAAAAAAGCCAACTCTAGGTTGAGTTTTACAGTCACAAATGTAGTATAGCAAAATTGACATTGTTTGTCACAAGAAATATTAGTTAACAATCACTGATATTGAAGGCTTATATACCTTAAAGGGGCTATCCAGGTTTTATTAACTTTGCATTATCATGCCTATGATGTTAAGTTATGTCTTAAATGCTTTACTTGCCAAAAATGTGTGGGGTGGATAGACCCCTTTTTTTGTGATTTCTTGGCCCCCCAGGTTCAGCATTCCTCTGGACTTTGGAGGACCGCTGTCTCAAGCCTTTACCGGGATTCCATTCTGCTCGAGACAACTGATCACAGGGGCGACTGCATGTACAGATGGACCACACACACATCATTAGGGGGCTGGCTTATCAGGAAAGACAAGAAGAAGCCAAACCCTGTGATCATCTGTTGTCTCAAGCCAAACAGGATCCTGGAAAAAGCTTGAGACAATAGTCATCCAGAGTCCAGAGGAATGTTAAATCTGGGGAGACGATGAAATCGCAAAAAGGGGTTGATCCACCCCACACATGTAAGGCAGGTAAGGCATTTAAGATATAACTGGGCATTACACGGACGATAGTAAAAAGTTAATAAAACCTGACTAACCCCTTTAACCCCTTAAAGGGGTTCTCCGGTGCTTAAACATCTTATCCCCTATCCAAAGGATAGGGGATAAGATGCCTGATTGCGGGAGTCCCGCAGCTGGGGATGCCCGTGATCATGCACGCGGCAACCCGTTTATAATCAGTCCCCGGGGCGAACACGGGCGACTACAGGGCGGGCGGCGTGTGACGTCACGCCTGCGCTGGCGTGTGATGTCACGCTCCGCCCCTCAATGCAAGCCTACGGGAGGGGGCGGGATAGCTATCACGCCCCCTCCCGTAGGCTTGCATTGAGGGGCGGAGCGTGACGTCGCACGGGGGTGCAGGCGTGACGTCACACGCCGCCTGCCCTGTAGTCGCCCATAATCAGACCCGGAGCGAACACGCTCCGGGGACTGATTATAAACGGGGTGCCGCGTGTATGATCTCGGGCATCCCCAGCTGCTGGACTCCTGCACTCGATCAGGCATCTTATCCCCTATCCTTTGGATAGGGGATAAGATGTTTAAGCACCAGAGAACCCCTTTAAGGACCATATGTTTTTTTTTTTTTGCACTTTCATATTTTCAACCTCACCTTCTTAAAATCATTAAATGCTTAAAATTTTGCCCCTACAGACCCATATGAGGGCTTGTTTTTTGTGCCACCAACTGTACTTTGTAAAGACATCAATCATTTCACCACAAAATCTACGGTAAAGTTGACACCTTATTTTTATCTGTAGCTCCACACGATTACAATGATACCCAACTTATATAAGTTTTATTTTGTTTTACTTCTTTTAAAAAAGTATAACTTTTTGGATTAAAATTAGCATGTTTAAAAATGTCCTCTTCTATATAGGGGGCTGTATGAGGGCTAATTTTTCGCACTGTGATCTGATGTTTTCAATGGTGCCATTATTTTTTTTTGTTGTTACTTTTTAATGGTTTTTTTATACTTTTATTTTTACGGTATACAAAGTGACCAAAAATACTAAATTTTGGACTTTGGAATTTTTTTTACATGTACGCCCTTGACCGTGCGGTTTAATTAACATTATGCTTTTATAGTTTGGACATTTACACGCGGGACAGTACCACATATGATTATGTTTATTATTGTTTACATATTTTTTTTTTAATGGGAAAAGGGGGTGATTCAAACTTTTATTAGGGAAGGGGTTAAATCATATTTATTAACTTTTTTTAACTTTTTTACACTTTTTTAAGCCCCATAGGGGACCATTACATGCAATCCTTCGATTACATACACTGAACAATGCTATTCCATAGCGTAGCATTGATCAGTGTTATCTGTGCACAATTGCTCCAGCCTGCAGAGCCTGGATGGAGCATTCAGGGACAGATTGAATGGCAAGGAGGTAGGTAAGGGCCCTCCCGCCATCCTCTCAGCTGTTCAGGATGCCACGATTTTAATGCGATGGTCCCGAACAGTCCACTGAGCTGGCTGCGATGCGTTTTCTCCCATTTTAGACGCCATCTAAAGTGTTAATACAGGACATCAGCTTGATCAGCGATGTCCGGTATTAGCCGCAGGTGCTGGTTGCTGATAGCGACGGGGACACACCGGGTATAAAGGGCACTAAGGAGCTGAGCGCGCTTCAAATAACGGGAGCATAACATGGATATTAATATATTATATTTATGTCCATTGTCCTTAAGAGGTTAACTTCACACAATATTGAAGGTTCTATCAGAAAAAAATACAGTATTAGAAAAGAAAAACACATATTTGCTCTTCGCCCAGTGTCATGTTGACATCCAGTTATTTTCTATTTGGTAAAGTTTTCTAGGTCACTTGTCCTTGTTAAGTCTACAGGTCAGTATTTTAATGAAACATACTCAAAATGTACAGCATGAAGCATGTACTCAGGCTTCAGTAGTTTTACCACTATGTCTTTATGAAAAAAAACTAGGGGGGTATTTATCAAAGTATTTATGTGGTTTTTTTTTTCACGTAACTTTGGTGCAATACTTTGGCGCAGTGTCTTTTTGCACCAAAGTTTGGCGCATCTTCTCCACTGTCATTTTTACACCTTTTTTCAAAATCACACGGTCCTGTGTGTGATTTTAACTTTAGTCAGTAATTCATCATTTGCGTCAATCGATCTTTGGCGCAATTTTGTGCCTTTAGGGGTTTTTTTTTGGTGCAAATCACTGCCAAGAAATTTTGCACATGGAAAACACACATAGCAATGTCAGAAAATGTAAAGGTGTCAAAATACATAAAAAAAATGTTTGTGAAAGCAGCGACGCCTCCGGGGCTGCTCAATACTATCCTGCGACATAGTTGTCTCTGAGGAACCTTCACCCTCCATTGAGCCAGCATTGGACATGGCCACACAGGTTCAGGAAAGGTAAGCACTAAAGCAGTGGTCTCCAACCTGCAGACCTCCAGATGTTGCAAAACTACAACTCCCAGCATGCTGGGAATTGTAGTTTTGCAACATCTGGAGGTCCGCAGGTTGAAGACCACTGCACTAAAGTAACCAAAAATAAATAAAAATAAATACTCAAGTTGCAAATAAAATCCATTTCACATGGTGGCTATAAACCCCACAAAAGAAAATAACTCATGTCGCTTGCTGATATACTGCAGGAGGGACTCCGAAATGGCTGCTCTACAGGGTAAAATACGCGTCCTCTGTGGTGGTAAGTTCGGTGTAAACGGCGCTGTGAACAGCTGATTTCAGCATTTGAGCCAAAATAACTAACAACTTGCACCAAATGATAAATTTGGTGCATGTCCACGAAAACCAAAGTGAGAAAAAAAAGGGTAAAAAGAAACTTTCAACAGACACAATTTATAAATACCCCCCCCCCCCCCCATCCCTACATACTATATACTATATAATGTGTTCCCACTACAACCCTGAAATATGGCAGAGAAACCCTATGAACAATATATATATATGTGTATGGGCAGTGTACTGTGCATATACTGTACATGCACATTATGGTTAACCCAGCATCCTTGCTTCATATGAACTGCTCGAAGAATGTATAGATTTTATAATTAAACAGGAAAAATGGCTTTCTCAGCCAAATGACAAGGAAAATATTGACACAAATGTTCTTTAAACCAAATCATAGCATAAAACTATAAATATACATGAAGGAATTATATATCCAATAATCTACATGGACTTTGCTTTTAAAGTGGATTTTCAGCACATTAAAACACTCAACTAAAGGGAAGTGAAATTCCCTATTGCCTAGCAGCACAAACCATTCTGTCCATCATGCCTATGTTAATAAACTGCAGTTATGTATCTCATAGGAATGAACAACAAAGGAACGGATGGATTTGGCTTCAATTTACTTACTGCGCACCAAGTCTCTCTTTAATTAAAAGTAAAATTTGGAGTGGTGTGCTTTAGTCAAGTTCACCATTCACAGTGTTTCTATTGGCTCGTTACTATTACACTTTTTACTTTTTGCAATATGATTTTAAGTCACAGGATCCGAGTATTACATTATTTTAGCACCTGTTATTCTAGCTACTTTTAGTATTTCTTTTTCTATACTTTTAAAGGCACATAGTTTTAGAATGTTTTTGTTACACTATCTATATTAATAGTTAAATACCAGTGCATATTTTATGTAGGCAAAAAGTTATTGAACTCCTAATACAGAACTGCAGCCATATTTATCCATTGTCATTAAAGTGCCTCTGTGATGTTTTGTTAGCCTTGTTAAGCTAGTGACACATTTCAGTAGGTGATAACAACCTTATACCAGGCATATTTTTGGGGGTAATTTTGTTGCTGTCTATTCATAAAGAAATATTATATTTAATAACGTGACTGAGTGTCAGAAAGTTGTGAACAAGGGTCCGCTATACCCTGGGCCCTTAATGCCTCTCTCCGCTGATTAATTAAACGGATTCCTCCAAGGAACAAACCAGGATAGAGGCAGCGCACAGGACTTCAAAGGTAAAATGGTTTATTTACCCGGCATGCAATGTGTTTCGCTGGATAACCAGCTTCAT
This sequence comes from Hyla sarda, assembly GCF_029499605.1. NCBI lineage: Eukaryota > Metazoa > Chordata > Amphibia > Anura > Hylidae > Hyla > Hyla sarda. The sequence continues at coordinate 191,750,417 of NC_079193.1, read as the reverse complement.
CAGATGCCTGATGAAGCTGGTTATCCAGCGAAACGCGTTGCATGCCGGGTAAATAAACCATTTTACCTTTGAAGTCCTGTGCGCTGCCTCTATCCTGGTTTGTTCCTTGGAGGAATCCGTTTAATTACTTCGCCTGTGTGTCCAGGAGCAGCTGCCGTTCTTCGCCCGTTGCAGGGTCACTTCACACCTTCCCCATAGTTGTACTTGGTCACAGTACAACTATACTTGGTGAGCAAGTTTTCTTGTCTGTTTACATTATCTTTGCATTACGGTATCACACTAGGAGCGCTCTCCTTGTCTGTACATCTCTCCGCTGATGTCACATTTTGTTGATTGACCCACAGAGTTTGTCTGCCCACTACAGCCATGGGTAGTTAGCCAGCACATGTTCCCTCGATGGGTATTACAGCACATGTGCAGTGAGTCTGCCAGTGATTCTGAATTTCTCTGACTCACTTCAGAATTACTGGCAGACTCATCATGCATGCCCTGTGATACACATTGATGGTGCATGCACTGGCTTACTACACAAGCGCACCACGGGCAGACAAGCCCCATATGTCAATCAACAGTTCAGAAGGCTTCTATTCTTCCATTTTTTTGCATCAGCGGTCAGAGCCTGGATCAGAGCCCTATACAACACATAAAAAAACAAGGAAACTGAAACATTTCCATCAAGTTCAGAAAGTGAAAAAATTCTTTGAGCACCAGTTATGTGGGTGAAAATGCCTCATTTATGTCAGAGGTCAGAGGTGAATGGGCAGATTGGATTGAAATGGCAGAGAGGCAACAGTAACTCAAATAATGACTCATTACAACCAAGGTATGCAGAACACCATCTCTGAATGCACAACACAGCCAACCTTAAAGCAGATGGGCTACAGCAGCAGAAGATCACAGCAGGTGAAACACCAGTCAGCTAATTGAAGCTACAATTCGCACAGGCTCACCAATTTTGGACAATAGAAAACTGGAAGAACATAGCTTGGTCTGAGGAATCTCAATTCCAGATGCAGCATTCAGATACCAAGGGCAGAATTTGTTGTAAACACCATAAATGCATGGAACAATCCTGCCTTGTATCAACAGCTTAGGCTGGTGGTGGTGTAATTGTGTGGTGGGGCCTTTTCTTGGTGCACTTTGGGCCCCTTAGTACCAATTGAGCATGGCTTAAATGTTATAGTCTACCAAAGTATTGTTGCTTATTCATATCCCTTTATGTCCACAATGTACCAGTCTTCATATTGCAACTTCCAGCTGGATAATCCACCATGTCACAAAGTTACATCAAACTGGTTTCTTGAAAATGACAATAAATTCACTGTACTTCAATGGCCTCCATGGTCACTAGACCTCAATGTTATAGATCACTTTTGGGATGTTTTTGGAGCAGGAGATTTGCATCATGCATGTGCAGCCGACCAATCTGCAGCAACTGCGTGATGCCATCATGTCCATATGTGGCACAATCTCTTAGGAATGGTTCCAGCAGCTTGTAGGAAGCATGCTATGAAAAATGAAGGTTATTCTGAAACCAACAGGGGGTCCAAAATGATACTAGCAAGAGGTACCTAATAAAGTGGCCAGAATGTGTATGTCCATGCATAAAATGCAACATACACTGGTACAGTAATTGCAGAAGAAATCCTTTTATCCACTTACAAGTTTTGACCAATACTGTAAAAAGCACTTTTCATTTTGGTAAGTTTGGTGCTATATTTATTATAGGCTAAAACACTTAAAGGGTACTCCACTGGAAAACCTTATTTTATTTCATTTTATTTTTTTTAAATCAACCGGTGCCAGAAAGTTAAACAGATTTTTAAATTACTTCTATTACAAAATCTTAATCCTTCCAGTACTTATCAGCTGCTGTATGCTCCACAGGAAGTTCTTTTCTTTTTGAATTTTCTTTCTGTCTGACCACAGTGCGCTCTGCTGACACCTCTGTCCATTTTAGGAACTGTCCAGAGCAGGATATGTTTGCTATGGGGATTTGCTCCTTCTCTAGACAGTTCCTAAAATGGACAGAGGTGTCAGCAGAGAGCACTGTGGTCGGACAAAAAGGAAATCCCAAAAAACTTCCTCTGGAGCATACAGCAGTCGATTGAGTACTGGAAGGATTAAGATTTTTAATAGAAGTAATTTACAAATCTGTTTACCTTTCTGGCACCAGTTGATTTAAAAAAAAAAAAAAAGGCTTTTGAGTAGAGTACCCCTTTAACTCACATGTGTACGCTTTAGTGTGTATGGTTATGTCTTTTTCCATTGTACAGTATTTTCCATTGCTTTATTATTTTTTTATTTAACTCATCGTTCTTTATTTTCTTGTACCTCATTTTCTGTCCTGATATTACAATAAGAAGTGTGTCTCCTGATTTATTAACTTTAGTGTATTTATAAATATATTAAAGATTGTTTCCAGTTTTCATTCAGTTATAATTAAGATGCAAAACAAGTTAAATCTTTACGACTAATTCTTCAAGTATTATATTTTCCAGTGTCTGCGTCACTGTTGTAGTAACCGAGTGAAACATAGTTACACATACACAGTAGTAGCCTTTTATCTTAGAAAAGACTATCGCTAAGCAGCACTTTATCTTATGGAATCACATAAGCACTTAGATCCTCAGCCAGTAAAGTAATGACTTGGCACATTTAGCTCTTAAAAACCAGGATTGTATATTTCCTAAAACTTCACATGATAAGGTATCCTGCGGAGGGGGTTTCTTCTACCATTAATATAGATCTGGTATATAACTGATAACAATAGTCTCTAGTAAGGTTGAACGCCTTAATCCTTGACAAATGGTAATGTTCAGATAAAGCTGCGTTATTGCTGTGCACAAATACATATATCACATTACCTCTAGATCAATTAACAATGCCAACACACCCAGTAAGAGACACAGTTAGGCTATGTTCACACGACGGAATTTCTAAGCGGAAAAATTCCACTTGGAAATTCTGCTACAGTAGAGTCCCATTGATTTCATGGACATTCTGCATTATGCATGTGGCATCTGATGTGGAAATCCCTTTTTCAATGTTCGCAGAAACAATGAACAGGTTCATTGTTTTTGCAGATTCCACTCAAAATGCATTGCCGTCTACTGAGACGGTGCACCTCTGAGTGGTCCCAGTGTCGGCGGAACATGCAAATGTGTGGAATGTCGCCCGATGTTTTCCAGGCAGACATTCCCCACATTTTCCGCCATGTGAACATAGCCTTAGAGGGAAAATTCTAATGAGGTGTTTTTTTTTTTTGCTTTATAATACTTATAAATGATCAGTATATAATTGTAATACCAAATCAACAATACATTCTAGAAAAATACATTCAAAATAAGTTATAAATTGCATTTTACATAGTGAAATACAGTAAGTATTTGATCCCAATTAGCAAGATTTCTGGCTATCAGGTGTTTTACATACAGGTAATGAGCTAAGATCAGTGGCACTCTATTATAGGGATACTTTACCATTATACATCTTATCCCCTATCCAAATGATGTCTGATCACAGGGATCTCTGCGCAGCACCCGGTGTTCTGAACAAATGGAGGGGCGTGGCGTGACGCCATGACCACTGCCACTGGAACCCAGCATTTGTTCAGAACTCTGGGTGCTGCGCGGAGATTGTGGGGGTCCCAGCAGCAGGACCCACGTGATCAGACATCTTATCCCCTATCGTTTTGATAGGGGATATGATGCCTAGCAGTAAAGTACCCCTGTCAGGGATGAGATTGTAGATCTATACAAGGTTGGAATGGGCTACAAGACCAAGCAGCTTGTGAGAAGTTTACGCTTGTTGGTGTGATTATTTGCAAAACCAACAAAAAAAAAGGGAAAAAAAGGATGCAGTAGGGAAAAAATTTATTTAAAATTAATTTTTAATAGTGTGTGTTTACTTTTTTTTCTCTTTTTTTAAATTTTTTTTAGGTAGTATTACTACTTCCAGCATTGAACAGATTGTTTCATGATGGGAGTAGTAGTACCTGTACTAATAGACATATCGCCCAATGCGATCGTCCATAATATAGCAAAGTTAGTATGTTAAAATGTGTCCTATTCTGACACCTATAACTTTTTATTTTTCTATATACAGGGCCGTATGAGTGCTCATTTTTTGCGCGGTGATCCACAATTATTATTGGTATTGTTTTTGTTTAGATGGAACTTGTTGATATTTTATTTTATTTTATTTTTTTCAGACATATGATGTGACCATTGCATTTTTTGGCATTTATTATTTTTTTCCTCCAAAAAAAAGAAAGAAAATAAAAAAGAAACACTCCATAATGGTGCACACAAAAAAAATTATAATAATAATTCAATACTTTGTTAATTAAACATGATATAGAATACACTAAAACCCTCTAAAATCAATTAAAACATTTTATTTCTATGGCAAAAGGGGGGTGATTTTTCCCTCCACATGTATCAATGATACACAATTAGTACCAATCACCTGTTGCCCTCCCTTGCACCATTATTGATAAGTATTGGAAAGTGCTGAGACGTGCTCAAAGACATGACATTTTAAAGGGGTACTCCAGGGAACTAAACCCATAGCCCATCCTTTCCCTCTCACCAACCTATTCATTTGACTAAATATGATTCATTAGCTATATAGAGCAGTTTCCCTCTTTTAGCTGTCACTTACATGCAGGGAGTGAGAGAAAAATTTAATTTTCAGATCCTGCTTGTCTTGGTGTAAACCCCTAACTGAGATCTAGCCCCCACCCTCTCAAGACAAATACATGATTTCTGGCTTCACAGGCACACCTCCCCCTCCCTCTCCCTGTGTGCCAGCAGAGAAGCAATGTGAAGTTTCTGTCACAAATCAGCACATAACGCTGCTCTTTTCCTGTTGCAGATCGAATCACTGACTGCTGCCATTCAGAGCATGGCATGATTTATTGATGGCTAGAAGGATAGTCGAAAGAAAAGACCTGTACAGTGTGTGCTACTGACTGAAAACACAGCATTCACACAGAGAGTAAAAGCAATTGGCTGGCAGCCATTACACAGAGCTGCACTGACTTCTGGGAGTTGTAATCTGGGCTGAAAGCAAGGAAAATGAATATTAAGGAGACAACAGGGGTCACAAGAGCTGCCAAAACCACATGGATAACTGCAGGGGACAAAGAATAGGTATTGTGGTGGCTTTGGGGCATTTTTATTTTTCTTAACTTCCCCGGAGCACCCCTTTAAAGCAGTAACCCAGGAGGAGTGTAAGGTAGTCCAGTGGTATGGGCACTATCAGATACAAAAACTTTTTATATGTTGTACATCTTGGCAAAACATTAACCTTTCTAATATACTTCATAAGAAATTGTTATTTCCTTTTTATAGAAAGCATGGCTTATAAAATCGTGGCTTTATCCAAGCAGAAGCACAGACATGGACAAAGTCCAGTAAGTGAGGGTGGGCTAGCACTCGTCTGTGCTCTCCCATCAGATAGGACAGGAGAGAGCACAGAGGAATACTATCAGACAGGAGAGAGCACAGAGGAGTTCTAGCCCACCCTCACTTAAAGGAAATAACATTTTCTAATTAAGTCTATTTTAAAGGTTAATGTTTTGCCAAGATGTACAACATATAAAAAGTTTTCGTATCTGACAGTGCCCATTTAACTGAGTCATATTTTTTTCAAAGTAGTAAAATTAAATAAAACCTACATAAATTGGGCATCTTTGTAATTGTATGGGCCTAGAGAATAAAGATAAGGTGTTATTTTTACTGAAAAGTGAACTGCGTAGAAACGGAAGCCCCCAAAATTAACAAATTGGAGGTTTTTTTATATGTCTATAGGTGCAAAACTGAAACGTTATGATTTTTAGAAAGGGAGGAGAAAAAAACGAAAGTGCAAGAACGAAAATTGGGCTAGTCCTTAAAATGGACTTGGTCCTTAAAGGGGTACTATGCTGAAAACATCTTATCCCTTCTGCTGAGAATAGGGGATAAAATGTCTAATCACGGGGGGTCCGGCAGCAGTGGCATACAAAACACAGAAGCTTGGAGCTTCCGCGTTCGTGATGTCACACCACACCCCCTCCCTTCATGTCTATGGAAGGGGGCATAACAGCTAGTACGTAGCCATCACGCCTCCTCCCATAAATATGAATGGCGGGGGTGTGGCGGCTGTGTTCACCAATCATCGGCACGGAGCTTCGGATTCGTGATGTCACATAATTTCTTTGTGAAAAATTTTTACATTTCATGATAAATAAATAAATTAGCATTTTTCAAAATGTGAAACTCTCTGCTTTTAAGGAAAACAGTCATGCCCAAAAAATGACATATTGTTTCACATATACAATGGCCTTCATTTACTATTGCAAACCCGACATGTTTTGTCGGGTTGTGTACCAGATTCTGTCGCATTGCGCTAGAAATTCTGTCTGTGCCAGAATTTGCGCCAGAATTGAAAAAACCCGACTAACACTCCATTTTGCTAAAAAAAAAAAAAAAGAAAAGGGCATGGTCTCAGAAAAGGGCCGTGTTCCCGACATTTTCACAAAAACCCAACATATTTACTAAGGTTTCCACATAAAATGTGGTGGATTTGAGCTGAGGAAAACCCTACAGGTCAGAGCATGTGTAAAAAAAGCAAAGTGTAGGAAAGTGGAAAATGTAGAGTAACCTTAGTAAATACTGTGGAAAATAAATTGTAGGGAATAAAAACCCACAAAGAAACCTTCACAACACTCTTAGTAAATAAGGGCCAATATGTCTACTTTATGTTGTCATCATAAAATAGACATATTTTTACTTTTTGAAGACAATAGAGGGCTTCAAAGTTTAGCAGCAATTTTCCAAATTTTCACTAAATTGTCAAAATCTTAATTTTTCAGGGCCCAGTTCAATTTGAAGTAGATTTGAGGGGGCTATTTGTTATAAATTCCCAATAAATTGCCCCATTATAAAAACTGCACCCTAAAAGTATTCAAAAATTCAGAACGTTTGTTTACTCTTTAGGTGCTTCACAGGAATAGCAGCAAAAATTTTTTGCTCAAAAATGGTCATGTAGCCCCTAATTTGCCATCTTTACAAAGGGTTAACAGAAAAAAAAGCACCACAAAATTTGTGAACCTATTTCTCCAAATTCTGGAAATACCCCACATGTGGATGTAAAGTGCCATGCGGGTGCACTACAGGGCTCAGGAGGGAAGGAGCAACTTGGGATTTTGGAGAGAGGATTTGGCTGGAATGGAAGTCAGGGGTCATGTCACCCTTACAAAACTGCCCACATGTGACACTATTTGGGAAACTACACCCCTCCAAAAATGTAACAAAGGGTATGGTGAGGATAAACACCCCAAGGTGTTTGCAAATTTTTTGTTACAGTGCGTTGGAAAAATAAAAAATTAGAATTTTTACACTAAAATGATGGTGTAACCCCTCATTTTTCATTTTAACAATGGGTTAACAGAGAAAAGCACCACAAAATTTGTGTATCAATTTTTCCCGATTCTGAAAAATACCCCATATGTGGACGTATATTGTTGTGCAGGGGTGCACAACAGGGCTCAGGAGGGAAAAAGCAACTTTGGGATTTTGGAGAGAGGATTTGGCTGGAATGGAAGTCAGGGGGCCATGTCGCCTTTACAAAGTCCCCCAATGGTGACAGAACAGTGGATTCCCCCCCCCCCCCCCACACACATGTCACCCCATTTTGGAAACTAAACCCTTTAAGGAATGTACCAAGTGATGTAGTGAGCATTTACACCCCACAGATGTCTGACGGACTTTTGGAACATTTTTTATTTTCATGGCACACTGTTCAGAACCTCTGCAACTACCAGCCACTCCAATGCAAATCACCAACTTAGGCCTCAAATGTACATGCGCTCTCTCACTTCTGAGCGCTGTTGTCTGCCTGCAGAGCACTTCATGTCCACATATAGGGTATTGTCGTACTCGTGAGAAAATGAGTTACACCTTTTGTTTTTGGTTTTTCTCCTTTTATGAATAATTAAAATGAAAAATATTGTGCAACACCAGCATGTTAGTGTAAACAATTTAATTTCTTTCCACTAACATGCTGGTGTAGCCCCCAAGTTCTCCTTTTTATAAGTATGAAAATACCCCATATGTGGCCCTAATCTGTTGCCTTAAAATATGACAGGGCTCAAGAGGGAGAAAGCGCCATGTGCATTTGAGACAAAAAATGTGTAATTTGCACAGGGTAATTTGCACAGGGATGGCGGAAAGTTGCAGAGATTGTGAGGATTTCGCATGGAGGGGGTGTGCCGGCGGCGCGTCCTCCTTACATGTGACTTTAGGGAAGACTTGCAACACATAAAGTAGCAGAAATATACACCTCCTCTATAGGTGGTGAACATTTCTGTGACCGGTGCAAGGGCGTCCACGAAGCCACTGGACATACTTAAAAGTAAGCCCTTTTGATGGCCATTGCTTGTAAAGTATTGCCTAATATTATTTTTTTATTTTTTTTTTACTATGCCCATATACAGAACAAGCCCCCAATATGTCCTCATCTTGGCTGCATTGATGGGGGCCCATCTATTGGGTCTAGCCAAAAAAAAGCATCTGGGTGCTGGACAAACTGTGCGACGTCCTCACTGAAAAGAAAAGAAAAAGTAAAAAAAAAAAAATCCATTTCAGTGAGGACCGTGCAGTCAATTTGGATTCCTGGGGGGTTAACAAACCCAGGAATATGTGGCTCATAATCATCCAGAACTAAGGTCCAGATGAGGCACCTATATGGAGGACAGGGTCACTATTATGGGGTAAATTTGAGCAGGGGACATGGTTACTAGTATAGGTGACAGGAAAACTTGTACAGGGGGTGAAGGGTACAAGAGTCTTGATAGAATAATACAGATCTGTAATGTTGTATGATGTGTATCTTAATTCTGTAATCTTGTATGATATATCTTAATTCTGCCGTTTGTAACCGCAAGGCTCGTACCGTACTTCTCGTTTTCTCAACTGCTGATTCCTAACTGTTGTGCACGTACATCCTGTTCTTGTGTTCTGCTGACTTGTAACTATTAAGCAACATGGTATATATATATGAACGTTGGCAAATAGTAAAACAGAGCGTACTTAGACGGTATCCTGTGTGCATGTATTTTGTTCCACACCTGACAAGACGCTCTCCTGGCCAGTACAAGCCTTAAGCCAAATTGGACCTAGTACCAGGGGTACGGAAAAGACAGAGAACCAGTACCAGGGGTACTGAGTAGATTATAGAGAACCTTTCAGCTGGGGGCTCAGTCCGGGGTCGAGAGGGTCATCCTCCGGACCGGTAAGAACCATATTCTTGTGTGGTATTGTCGATCCGGGGGGCACTGGCCACCTCTCGATTCCAGTAAGTATAACAGTTACTTTAATTTCGTGTCTGGGACACAGTATTTGACTTCTGTTCAGGGAACAGGGGAAATGAGGAACTAAGAGTAATTTGACAATCCAGGGGGGTTGTCTTGTTTCAATTTGGCTTAACGCTTACAAAAACTTCTTGTATTTGTGTTTAGTTCTGTTTAGTGTTTTACTTGTAACTTCCTTTTTTCCTTTAAGCTTAAGAAGACACGTGAGTATACTAACATTGCTTTAATGTATAGAGTAAGGTGCATATAACTGTTATAATAATAATAATAATAATAGTAATAATCTGCTGGTTCTCAAAACATCTGTAAGACGCCCCACCCTCCCGGCTAGAGGAAACTTGTTGACCCGGGATGTGGTGAAAGCAAGTGACAGTTTGTTCAGAGATACCGTGCATGCTCAGTGATTGGTGCAATTAAATCAGAGAATCCCTAATCTGTTGAGAGGAATCCAAATCCAGAGATTGTGGTTTTGCACCAATTACTGAACATGGGTTCCAAATCATCTAAGTCATATCCTCCTCCCCTTCCCGGTGAAACATGTAAGGCTTATGTGGCCCGAGTTAGCCCTACAGGATGGGACTTAGTGAATCCGTGGGTAGATGATATAGTTGGTTGGTCAGAATTCATGAAGGACTCCAGCCCATTCCCAAGGGAGGGGGCCAATGATAAATACCACCTGACCCCCACTCTAACAACTACATTTGTAATCTCGAGAAGGGTAGAGAGCGTATATGGAGAGAATTAGAAGAGGAACCAAGTTTTCAAACAAAAATCATCACTGCCTATTGCTGTGGCATGCAAACAAAAAAACTAGGTGAAACTGTTACTGAATTTTTGGAAAAGGTTCACAGCATGTTGGCGTTATGATGCAGGGCTGTGTAAATTGTTTGATAGGATTAGAGATTGTTGTCAGAAATAGAGACTCAACGTTTTGGTGGAGAAGCAGGTGATTTGTGAAGGAGAAAGCATGTGAAGCAGTGTGAGGAATGTAGGATGAGCAGAGCTGACACTGCTGGAATAAATGAAGTGAAGATGAGTGTTCAATGCTATGGAATGGAGTGATGTGGTAAATCGCTAGGAAAGCCCTGTGTATGTGGTCATATGATGGCGTTTATAGGATGGTTCTTATGATATAAAGTATGTTATATATCTGTGAGGTGTATAGAATCAGGAGTGTATAGCAAATGACCAGTGAATGTTTTCCCTGTGAAGCTGTTTTTGTTGTAATGAAAATGGTGTTAAAAGAAAAATATATTCACGTGGTATTAAATTGAACTATTTGATGATATTTCATTAATTTCTTGCCTTCACAGTAACACAGGCTTGATGCCAAAAAAAATGAAATGTATCAGGAAATGCGATTAATTGTCTGATTATATTACAGGAGTAATAAGAGAAGAAATTTGGCAAAGAAGATAAAATAAATAAAAAAGTGATCACTATTTAATTGATAAACATTACTTTAGGCGTTTAAAATCAAGCTAATGGTTTACTGGATTATAAACAATGCGCATTGGAGATAATTATTTTTCAAATTTTTGAGAGAGCTGTGTACACTTTTATATCTTTGGTGAGAATGTGGGCCCTGTGTGTTGTACGATAAGTATTTGTAAATGTCGGTATTGTTACATGTTACATGTTTCTTGTATGTCTCTTGATGTAAAGTAACACTGTCAGTAACACCTGTGATAAGAGATGTTTCATGGTGACTAACCAGATTAGGGAAAGACAAGAAGCCAGACTCAAAGGGGAGGTGACTGGTGACAGAGGTTTGGGAGGAGTAAGGCGGGGTTTACAGGGAGCATGACAGTCTCTTCCTCTTCTTCGGATCTGGAGTAGTTTTGTTTTTCAGGGGATATGTATGTATGTGCATGTATATATATATGTGCGTATATATATATGTCTACTGTTTGAAATTGAGTATGTTCATAGTACCTGTATATACAATGTCCCGAGGGTGACCATTTAACCTTCTATTCCTTTCGCATCATACCTGAATGCCCTGTAAACCTCCTGAGAAGAGACCTCACATGTAAACTCAAATTACATATCACTGCATCCCCATCCAGGTTACATGTCACGTCTGACCTCGCACCCATAGTCACACCTGCAGGGTACTAACATTATCCTGTTATGTCCCCGACCCAAGTCCCACCTGAGGTAGACCCCATTGTCTGATCACATGGAGACCATGATGTGGGACACATTGACAGTACATCATACAAGGCAAGACTCAAACCAGACATTCTCCCGGTCTACCATAAACAGCACCACTTGTCACAGGAAACAAATCAAAGGTATCCGCCCTATAATCAAACATTTCCTACAAACTTGAGTTTTAGAACATACTGTCTCCAAACCCGATGGTACTGTCTGTTTTGTACAAGACCTGAGAGCCATCAACAGACTAATTGTGCCTATTGCCCCTATAGTTCCTGATGTCACCCAACTGTTGTCATCAATCCCAGCACAGGCAACTCATTTTTCTGTCCTCGATCTGAAGAATGCTTTCTTCTCGATCCCAGTGGACAAAGAGACCAGACTCCTTTTTGCTTTTTCCTTTGAGGGACTACAGTTAACCTGGTGTACAATGCCCCAGGGGTATGCTGATTCACCAGTTTTGTTCAGCATTGTCCTCCAAGCCTTTATAAAATCATGGCACGCCCCCCAGGGTTCTGTTCTCCTCCAATATGTTGATGATTTGTTAATGTGTAGTTTCTCTGAGGAGGCCTGCCTTGAGGATGGTGTTGTGAACAGGTTGAATATCTGGGTTTTGTTCTGCCAAAAGGGAAAAGGGAGTTGAGCAAGTCTAGAGTCCAGTCTGTAGCGGGCCTGGTCACCCCGCACGCCCAGAAGGAAATGCTATCTTTTCTGGGTATGATTAACTACTGCAGACAGTGGATTCCCGACTGCTCATAGAGATGCTACCCTATCAGGCAAACCAGATCTAATCAAATGGTCCTCATAAATGTACAAAGCTTTTAATGACAAGTCCAGGGCTAGGTCTCCCAGATTACAATTTGCCTTTCCACATGTATGCACGAGACAATTGTAAAACCATGGTGGGTGTGCGGATACAGTTTCATGGAGGTAAACTACGTCCTTGTGCCTTTTTTCTCAAAGGTGATGCCCGTCTCCGTACAGGGGATGCCGGCATGTCTGCGAGCTCTTGCTGCCTGTGCTAGGATTGTTGAACAAGCTATCACCCTTACTTTAGGACATGACACTACCTTGTACACTCCTCATGATGTTATCTCTCTCCTTAAAGGCCTACATACACAACACATGTAAACACAACGGCTCTCTGGAAATGAGGCAATTCTCCTCAGTAATCCATCCTTGAAAATGGTGTATGCCTCCCCTACATCTGGCCCTGCGCACTAGTTGGCCTGAAAATTCATATTGATGTGATGCCGGACATACATGACTGCTTGCAAGTCATCCACACTGACGCCTCACCCAGACCCGACCTCTCTTCAGTGCCCATACCTGATGCTCCAGAAGTCTTTGTAGATGGGTCATGTACACGCCCCAATGACAATGTTTACCATGCCAGTTATGCTATTGTCCAATTACCTGACATTGTCCTCAAGGCCCAGTCCATCCCCTATAAGTCTGCACAAGCTGCAGAACTCATCGCCCTCACAAGAGCCTGTACACTTTTTGCTAAGAAACCTGTCACCATTTACATGCATCATTCACTGCAGGACACACACACGTAGGACTGATCATATTTCAAAGGGCAATGCTCTAGCAGACCACACCGCCAAACTGGCTGCTACACAACAACCTACCTGTCTCACTGATGTTACCAGTTCTTACACCTCCTTCACTCGTAGACACACAACTTCTTCTCTCTCTTCAGTCCTCTGTTCCCAAACAAGAGGACTATGATTGGTGTTATCCGGTATTGCAGAAAAATCCTGTAACAGGATTGATCTGCAAAGAGGGGACACCATGCATACCCCAACACAGTGCCACAGTTTTATTGCTCATTTCCACGGAGTAGGCCACAGGGAGCACCTTTGAGAAGTGGAAACCAGTCCTTCCCATCATACTCTCAGAAATTAGAATGACCCCCCATAAGACTTTAAAACTCTCCCCTTTTGAGATTCTCATGGGTAGGCCTTTCCCGACTCCATGGGCCCAACGACCACTTATAACAGAAGAAGGGGACCTCGACCAGATAAGGGAACAATATGTCACAGACCTCATCCAAACCCTTGATAAAGTAGAACAAAATGTTGTCTGTAATTCTCCTTCTCTCCCACAGGAACCAACACACCAGTTCCAGGAAGGCGATACTGTCCTGGTTAAGACTCTGTCGAAAGGAAAGAAGCCCGGAGACTTCACCTTTGGACCCCCAACCACAGTTGTTGCCGTGACGAGGACGGCGGTTCTCACGGAAGACAGCCCTTCTTGGATCCACGCCTCTCGGATCAAACTCGTCCAACATCACCCAAAGGAGGTAATAACGGGGGCAGACAGCCCTGACCTTGAAAGCCTACCGAAAGATGTACTCGCTGATGCCCTGGCCTTGTTCTGGCAGATGGTTGAAGAAACTAAGTCTCATGATGTTTGCATTAATGACTTTATTGACTTTGATTCACCCCACGGTGACTCTGCAGAATGAATTAGAGAGACACCCAAACAATAAGTTCCTGAAACACCATATAATGTTAGCACAAAACCTCACTGCGAAGGATTGTTAAATATGCACCCATGCCCCTGTGTCTGCCCAAAGCATGCCCTACTTTGCTATCCCTGTGCCCTCATATGAATTATTTCAGGGAGACTGTTTTGACATGCTTGCTGACAATGAGGCACGATATGCAAAGAGCTGGAACACCTCAGTGGGAATTCCTATAGTAGGATGGGTGGGGCAGCCATGGTGGCAGGGAAACTTAAGCAGCCCAGGCCCAGGACCACACCAAATGTTGGTTTTCAAAGGGGGTTCCTGGGTAACTCGAGTAGTCACACATATACTAGACCTAGGAGCGATCCCCACGGAAGGGATAAAAGTTAGTTTCCACAGGACATCCACAAGTACTGATCTTCTTAAGCCCAGCCAGATAGAAAGGTACTTACATGACCCAAAATGGCCAAATAACACCCTCTTTACTCAGGCTACTCAAGACGTAGACTGCTATAATATAACAGGACACCAACCATGCAATGACACGTTAGAATACCAACTTACTGATCCAACATGTAATAACCCAGATGTGGGCTACTGCGGTAGATTAGGGCAGATACCTTCCTGGTGTTACTTAACAAATGCCTCTAGACTTATTGACATAGTTAATAAACTTATCAATCAACATTCCTCTTTCTGGGAGCTCCCACGAGACATCTATTGGGTATGTGGTAGGGAAGCCTACAAGTGGTTGCCGGTAGGGGTCAAAGGCACATGGACCCTAGCTAGACTTATCCCCTCCACCTTTGTCATATCCAACGACGACATTGACATGAGAGCAGCTCCTAAACATATGTTATACCGAAGAGCAGCAGATAACAAAGAAAGGGAAAACGGTAGGCCACATGTTGTACAAATGGAAATAACCAACAAGCTTTTTAGCACCATTTTTATATATCCAATGGTGATGCGAATATGGGATAAGTTAGTCGAAGCCACTAACTACCTCGACGACCAAATATATGACATTTTAGAAATTTCTTATACCTCTGTGTCCGTGCAAAATCAACTGATGATAGTGACTAACCAACACGCAATAGTCTTGGACTATCTCACAGCAGCTCAAGGAGGGATGTGTCAAATCATAGGTCCTACTTGTTGCCATTACATAGACACTTCAGGAACAATTCAGATGCACCACCAGCTTGAGAACATACAAAAATTGAGGGACAAATATGCCAAAGACAATGAAATCAACAGGGATAAGTGGTGGGGGGATACCTTTTCAATATTGAATCCCGCTACCTGGCTCAAGGGCGTAGGAGGATGGATAGGGGGCGTTCTGCAGCTCATAATACACATTACTGTCATTGCCCTTATAGTTTTCTTATGTATGAAACGCTGCAAGCCAAGACCTGCTGCAGATACTAAAATCCTCCTCTCCACCTCAACAGACACCCAAGTCCCTCTACTTCACCGTCACTTGGCAGAAGGCTATACTGCCTACATATACTGCCTACATAAAGACTTTTCAAAAGAAAATAGAATACAAGAAAAACCAAGTTGTCTAAAGTGACAACTGGTTTTAAGAGGGGATTGAAGGGTACAAGAGTCTTGATAGAATAATACAGATCTGTAATGTTGTATGATGTGTATCTTAATTCTGTAATGTTGTATGATATATCTTAATTCTGCCGTTTGTAACCGCAAGGCTCGTACCGTACTTCTCGTTTTCTCAACTGCTGATTCCTAACTGTTGTGCACGTACATCCTGTTCTTGTGTTCTGCTGACTTGTAACTATTAAGCAACATGGTATATATATATGAACGTTGGCAAATAGTAAAACAGAGCGTACTTAGACGGTATCCTGTGTGCATGTATTTTGTTCCACACCTGACAAGACGCTCTCCTGGCCAGTACAAGCCTTAAGCCAAATTGGACCTAGTACCAGGGGTACGGAAAAGACAGAGAACCAGTACCAGGGGTACTGAGTAGATTATAGAGAACCTTTCAGGGGGTCTCTTCTGGCAATGACCTGCAGCACTGCCTTACAGTGGGCTCATCATTGCTGGATAATAATGAGAGGGAGGAGGAAAAAAAGTGGGGTCTTCCTCTTCTCCCTCACTGGCTTACTCGGGGTCAGAGGCAAGCATGGCGTTTGCCGCTTTTACTGAAAATACCTTACGGCAGTGTCTCCCAAACAGGGAGCTCAAGCTGTTGCAAAACTACAAGTCCCAGCATGCCTGGACAATCAAAAGAGTTGGGAGTTGTAGTTTTGCAACAGTTGGAGGCTACCTGTTTAGGAAATGCTGCCCTATGGGCCATTTTTTTTTTTGTTGGGGGGGGGGGGAGGGGGAGAGTAACAGTGTGTGTGTGTGGGGGGGGGATGTAGTGTTTTCCTCTTTATTTACTGTAGGTATACTCTAGTGTAGTGTAGGTGTATGGCGGCCACTGGGTGTTGGTAGATGTACCTTGTTCACTTTGTGACGCCAGGGCACTGTTTATCCAATCCACGGTCCAAAGGATGGGAAGCAGTCTTCCTGGGCCAGACACGATGAGCCAATAAACACACCAACGTCAGGTTAAGGTTAACTGCTTTTACTGAGCTTGTGAAGTTGGTATATTAGAAACAGCTGGCCTCAGTGTGAGAGTGCAGTGTACCCCTTGCGAGCCTTGTTGCCATTCTGAGACTTGTGGTGCTTTTCACCGAACAGAATTGTAGAATTTGAGGTTCCGGTAGCTAGGGTCCTTCCAATGCACTGTAGACTATTCTGCAGGGGCCTGCAATCCTCCCGCGAGTGACACTTGTAGGATGACCAGTTGTGAATTGAAGTAGGCTTCTGCTTAAGACACACGACTCAGCCCACCTGAGCTTTGTTGTTGCTCGGGAGCACACAATCTGCGTGAACTAACTGTGTACAGACACCAGAGTGTACTAATTCCTCCTCTGCTCCACACTATACAGAGGGAGACTTTTGGGTTCTCATTGGCTCACATGGTCACATGGGGTTCACTGCACACAATTTTAAAGGCACAGTAACATTAAACTTTTATACATGGAACAATAACGACATTCATTTAAAGAAAATATATTACTCTTATTTTATAAAGTCCAAATAATTAATATACAAAAGAACATTAGTGGGCTCAATACTCTGTGCTGCCAGGCTGCACAAGTCAGTCCTCAACTACGAGACAGCCACTTGTGCTGGGACACCACAGGTGTAGTGCAGTGCTTTAAGAATACGGTCATGCGGCGGGATTACAGTCAGTTTCCTGCTACAAGTTCGAGCTGCAAAAAATCCACAGCAGATTCCATTTGACTTCAATGGTGTCTCCTGCGAAAAATGCGCAATAGAAAACCTAAATTGCAGCGGTGGGTTTTCTATGGCGCATTTTCCTAAAATAAATGTAACTTATTTTTCTGCATTGTTCCTAAATTTATATCAAAATAGTCTGTTTTGAAAACATATCTACTGTAGCAATACATGTATTCTGAAAATAAACCAGCAGATGTCACTACTACAGAGAAAAGCCATACAAAGAATATTTCAAGCTAAAAACATGGATTCTTAGACATAAAGGAATTTACCAGTAAAAACTTATTGGTGGCATATGCTCAGGTTATACCATCAATATCTGATCAGCGGGTGTTCGAACAACTGGCACCCCCAGCTGTCAGCTGTTCAGCAAAGCCATGGTGCCTACCTGCCTCAGGCTGGGTTCACACTACGTTTTGTCCCATACGGGAGCGCATACGGCAGGGGGGAGCTAAAAGCTCGCGCTCCCCTATGTCACCGTATGCGCTCCCGTATGTCATTCATTTCAATGAGCCGACCGGAGTGAAACGTTCGGTCCGGTCGGCTCATTTTTGCGCCGTATGCGCTTTTACAACCGGACCTAAAACTGTGGTGAACCACGGTTTTAGGTCCGGTTGTAAAAGCGCATACGGCGCAAAAATGAGCCGACTGGACCGAACGTTTCACTCCGGTCGGCTCATTGAAATGAATGACATACGGGAGCGCATACGGTGACATATGGGAGCGCGAGCTTTTGGCTCCCCCCTGCCGTATGCGCTCCCGTACGGGACAAAACGTAGTGTGAACCCAGCCTTACACAGTTAATGGATTTGGAATCAAAAGGTTCTGTACATTGTGCAGTGGCTGTTCTGGGTTACTGCAGCTCTCACTGAAATGTATTGAAGCTGAGGTGCATTAACCCTTCGCGGTCGCTACATGGTCCTGTTCACTGTAAATGCAGCAGACATGGGTTAGCCAAACACATCTTGATGTTATAATGTTTTCATTTGTAATTTTCCATTAGACTGTGTTTAAAGGGGTACTCCCATGGAAAACTTTTTTTTTTTTTTTTTTCTGTAAATCAATTGGTGCCAGAAAGTTAAACAGATTTGTAAATTATTTCTATAAAAAAAATCTTAATCCTTCCAGTACTTTTTAGGGGCTGTATACTAAAGAGAAATCCAAAAAGAAATGCATTTCCTGTGATGTCATGACCACAGTGCTCTCTGCTGACCTCTGCTGTCCATTTTAGGAACTGTCCAGAGAAGCATATGTTTGCTATGGGGATTTTCCTAAAGTGGACAGCAGAGGTCAGCAGAGAGCACTGTGGTCAGGCCATCACAGGAAATGCATTTCTTTTTTGGATTTCTCTATAGTATTCAGCCCCTAAAAAGTACTGGAAGGATTAAGATTTTTTAATAGAAGTGATTTACAAATCTGTTTAACTTTCTGGAACCAGTTGATTTAAAAAAAAAAATAAAAAAAAAAGGAGTACCCCTTTAACCCCTTAAGGACGCAGGACGTAAATGTACGTCCTGGTGAGGTGGTACTTAACGCACCAGGACGTACATTTACGTCCTAAGCATAACCGCGGGCATCGGAGCGATGCCCGTGTCATGCGCGGCTGATCCCGGCTGCTGATCGCAGCCAGGGACCCGCCGGCAATGGCCGACGCCCGCGATCTCGCGGGCGTCCGCCATTAACCCCTCAGGTGCCAGGATCAATACAGATCCCGGCATCTGCGGCAGTTCGCGATTAAAATGAACGATCGGATCGCCCGCAGCGCTGCTGCGGGGATCCGATCATTCATAACGCCGCACAGAGGTCCCCTCACCTTCCTCCGTGCGGCTCCCGGCGTCTCCTGCTCTGGTCTGTGATCGAGCAGACCAGAGCAGGAGATGACCGATAATACTGATCTGTTCTATGTCCTATACATAGAACAGATCAGTATTAGCAATCATGGTATTGCTATGAATAGTCCCCTATGGGGACTATTCAAGTGTAAAAAAAAATGTAAAAAAATGTAAAAGTAAAAGTAAAAAAAAAGTGAAAAATCCCCTCCCCCAATAAAAAAGTAAAACGTCCGTTTTTTCCTATTTTACCCCCAAAAAGCGTAAAAAACATTTTTTATAGACATATTTGGTATCGCCGCGTGCGTAAATGTCCGAACTATTAAAATAAAATGTTAATGATCCCGTACGGTGAACGGCGTGAACGAAAAAAAATTTAAAAAGTCCAAAATTCCTACTTTTTTAATACATTTTATTAAAAAAAAAATTATAAAAAATGTATTAAAAGTTTTTTATATGCAAATGTGGTATCAAAAAAAAGTACAGATCATGGCGCAAAAAATGAGCCCCCATATCGCCGCTTATACGGAAAAATAAAAAAGTTATAGGTCATCAAAATAAAGGGATTATAAACGTACTAATTTGGTTAAAAAGTTTGTGATTTTTTTTAAGCGTAACAATAATATAAAAGTATATAATAATGGGTATCATTTTAATCGTATTGACCCTCAGAATAAAGAACACACGTCATTTTTACCAGAAATTGTACGGCGTGAAAACAAAACCTTCCAAAATTAGCAAAATTGCGTTTTTCGTTTTAATTTCCCCACAAAAATAGTGTTTTTTGGTTGCGCCATACATTTTATGATATAATGAGTGATGTCATTACAAAGGACAACTGGTCGCGCAAAAAACAAGCCCTCATACTAGTCTGTGGATGAAAATATAAAAGAGTTATGATTTTTAGAAGGCGAGGAGGAAAAAATGAAAACGTAAAAATTAAATTGTCTGAGTCCTTAAGGCCAAAATGGGCTGAGTCCTTAAGGGGTTAAGCTGACTGCATTAACCTCTTCAGGACATAGGGCGTATGGATACGCCCTGCATCCCGAGTCCTTAAGGACCGAGGGCGTATCCATACGCCCGTGGGAATTCCGGCCCCCACCGCTAGCCGGTTGGGGACCGGAGCCGGATGCCTGCTGAAATCGTTCAGCAGGCATCCCGGCATATCGCCCAGGGGGGTCATTATGCCCCCCCATGTCGGCGATCGCCGCAGATCGCTGGACAATTCAGTCCAGCAATCTGCAGCGATTCCGGGTCAATCGGGTCTCCAGTGACCCGGTGACCCGCAATTACTGGCTGTTCGGGGCCGTCAGAGACAGCCAGAGCCTGCAGGGGTGAGGTGGCACTGGTGCCACCTCACGATCGCCCTGATTCGTCGGCCGGATTACCGGCCGACCAATCAGGGCGCCTGCTGCGGGTGTCACTCCCGCACCCGCTCCGCCCCTCTTCCGGAGGACGTGAGTGGGTGCGGGACGTGCACCCCGGGTGCTGGGGACCCCGATCCCCGGCGTCAATGTTGGGATCGGGGCCCCAGGAGCAGCGGCGGCGGTGACGACGAGGGACTGACTCTCCGGCGTGGATCATTGGAGGTGAGTGACAGCCTCCTGCTGTTGCTTAGCAACAGCTCCCAGCATGCAAAAAGGGCATGCTGGGAGCTGTAGTTATGCAACAGCAGGAGGCAGACCACCACAACTCCCAGCATTCCCTTATGGGCATGCTGGGACTTATGGTTTTGCAACAGCTGGAGGCACATTTTTTCTATGGAAAAGTGTACCTTCAGCTGTTGTATAACTACAACTCCCAGCTTGCACAAACAGCTAAAGTGCATGCTGGGAGTTGTAGTGGTGCATCTGCTGGTTGCATAACTACAACTCCCAGCATGCCCGTTGGCTGTCGGTGTTGGCTGTTACTGTAATCTTCCGCCCATGTGAGTGTACCCTGTACGTTCACATTGGGGGGGGGGGCATCCAGCTGTTGCATAACTACAACTCCCAGCATGCCCGTTGGCTGTCGGTGACTGCTGAGAGTTGTAGTTTTGCAACAGCTGAAGGCACACTGGTTGTGAAACTCAGAGTTTTTTTTATACCTAACTCAGTGTTTCACGACCGGTGTGCCTCCAGCTGTTGCAAACTACAACTCTCAGCAGTCACCGTACACCATGCACCGTACATGCTGGGAGTTGTAGTTTTGCAACAGCTGGAGGCACACTGGTTGTGAAACACTGAGTTAGCTCACAAACTCAGTGATACATAACCAGTGTGCCTACAGTTGTTGCAAAACTACAACTCTCAGCAGTCACCGACAGCCAACGGGCATGCTGGGAGTTGTAGTTATGCAACAGCTGGATGCCCCCCCCCAATGTGAACGTACAGGGTACACTCACATGGGCGGAGGATTACAGTAAGTATCTGGCTGCAAGTTTGAACTGCCGCAAACTTTCTGCTGCAGCTCAAACTGCCAGCGAGAAACTACTGTGAACCCCCGCCCGTGCGACTGTACCCTAAAAACACTACACTACACTAACACAAAAAATAAAATAAAAAGTAAAAAAACACTACGTATACACATACCCCTACACAGCCCCCCTCCCCTCCCCAATAAAAATGAAAAACGTCTGGTACGCCACTGTTTCCAGAACGGAGCCTCCAGCTGTTGCAAAACAACTCCCAGTATTGTCGGACAGCCGTTGACTGTCCAGGCATGCTGGGAGTTTTGCAACAGCTGGAGGCACCCTGTTTGGGAATCACTGGCGTAGAATTCCCCTATGTCCACCCCTATGCAAGTCCCTAATTTAGGCCTCAAATGCGCATGGCGCTCTCACTTTGGAGCCCTGTCGTATTTCAAGGCAACAGTTTAGGGCCACATATGGGGTATCGCCGTACTCGGGAGAAATTGTGTTACAAATTTTGGGGGGTATTTTCTGCTTTTACCCTTTTTACAAATGTAAAATATTTGGGAAAACAAGCATTTTAGGTAAAAAAAAATTTTTTTTTTTACATATGCAAAAGTCGTGAAACACCTGTGGGGTATAAAGGTTCACTTAACCCCTTGTTATGTTCCCCGAGGGGTCTAGTTTCCAAAATGATATGCCATGTGGTTTTTTTTTTGCTGTCCTGGCACCATAGGGGCTTCCTAAATGCGGCATGCCCCCAGAGCAAAATTTGCTTTCAAAAAGCCAAATGTGACTCCTTCTCTTCCGAGACCTGTAGTGCGCCAGCAGAGCACTCTTCACCCCCATATGGGGTGTTTTCTGAATCAGGAGAAATTGGGCTTCAAATTTTTAGGGGTATTTTCTGCTATTACCCTTTTAAAAAATAAAAAATTTTTGGGAAAACAAGCATTTTTTTTTAACATTTGCAAAAGTCGTGAAACACCTGTGGGGTATTAAGGTTCACTTTATCCCATGTTACATTCCCCGAGGGGTCTAGTTTCCAAAATGGTATGCCATGTGGTTTTTTTTTGCTGTTCTGGCACCATAAGGGCTTCCTAAAGGTGACATGCCCCCCAAAAACCATTTCAGAAAAACGTACTCTCCAAAATCCCCTTGTCGCTTCTTCTCTTCTGAGCCCTCCACTGCGCCCGCCGAACACTTTACATAGACATATGAGGTATGTGCTTACTCGAGAGAAATTGGGCTACAAATACAAGTAAAAATTTTGTCCTTTTACCCCTTGTAAAAATTCAAAAATTGGGTCTACAAGAACATGTAAGCACTTTGCTGCTATTCGTGTGAAACACCTAAAGGGTTAAAACACTTACTGAATGTCATTTTGAATACTTTGGGGGGTGTAGTTTTTATAATGGGGTCATTTATGGGGTATTTCTAATATGAAGACCCTTCAAATCCACTTCAAACCTGAACTGGTCCCTGAAAAATACTGAGTTTGAAAATTTTGTGAAAAATCGGAAAATTGCTGCTGAACTTTGAAGCCCTCTGGTGTCTTTCAAAAGTAAAAACTTGTCAATTTTATGATGCAAACATAAAGTAGACATATTGTATATGTGAACCAAAAAAAATGTATTCGTAATATCCATTTTCCTTACAAGCAGAGAGCTTCAAAGTTAGAAAAATGCAAAATTTTCAAATTTTTCATCAAATTTACGGATTTTTCACCAAGAAAGGATGCAAGTATCGACAAAAATTTACCACTATGTTAAAGTAGAATATGTCACGAAAAAACAATCTCGGAATCAGAATGATAACTAAAAGCATTCCAGAGTTATTAATGTTTAAAGTGACAGTGGTCAGATGTGCAAAAAACGCTCCGGTCCTTAAGGCCAAAATGGGCTCCATCCTGAAGGGGTTAAAACAAGTTGCATAGTAAATAAAGCCACAGGGTGCTCATAATTCATTTTTCACATTAAAGGGACAATGACAGCTGGTTCACCAGCACTAAACCCAATACACGGGTTTATAGTGCAGGAGAACCTGATAAAGATGATGTATAAATTACCCAGATCAGTGCCACCGTTTTGCAGATACAGGGTGTATTGTTGCGAATATCTAAATGTCATTCTTTCAGCAATGGAGGCAGGACCCAGAATACTCGGCATCCCTGCCTTCATCTGTTCAGCTCTGATATATCCGCACACCTCGTTAATATTCATGGGCCCCTTCTCCCATGTGAGCGTGAGGTGAGTGGGCATGTGGGAGCAAAAGAAGCGGAGGCAGGAAAGTTATATTCATCATTTTAATCCAGTTAATTCGCTCTATATACTTGTGTATTGGGTTTTGTAGGAGTAAATCAGCTGTCATTTCTCTTAAAAGAGTTAACCCAAAATTAAAAGTTATAACTAGGTGATAGGTGGTGGTCCAACCACTGGGGCCCGCATCGGTCATGAGATCAGTCGTAGCTGTACGTGTTGATCTTTAAAAGTCCCAGCTTCTTTTGGTGGGGGGTCCAACAATCTTCTTCTATCCTGTGGACACTTCACTTTTCACTTTTGCTTTCCATCTACTGTATCCCTATGCACTGGAAAGAACAACAGACTATGCTTTCCTCCAAAGTGAAAAAAGGTATGCCAATACATACCAGTAAGGGGTATATATAAAATAGGTCTGTAAGGTTTACCTTCTTTTTCAAAATACAGAATGGAACAGAGGCTATGGAAACCTGTAATGGAGTCAGAACACCATTGTGAACAGCTTAGCATTTCACCAAGGCAGGAGCTTTGAGGTTGATGTTGAGTATCTTCTCATTAGACTTAGTATATGCAAATATTTTTTTCTATACATACATGTAGTTCATGTAGTAATATGTAGTTTATATACTTAGATTTATAAATATTTATTACTACATACCCTGGAGCAGTGTTTTAAAGTATATTAGCATTTAATAAATTGTCAAGTCCTCTTGTGAAGCTATAAATAAAATGCTGCTATGAGCAGGGCAAAGTACAAAACAGTATATATATTGCAGGGGATCGGAGCGTGCCACCCATTCCCCTGGTTAATAGCTTATGATCTCATCAGGTCTCAGAAGTGTTACAATTATGTGCAAATTGATGAAAAAACTAAATAACTATCAATCTCCCTCTGTTGGGGGCTCCACATAACATTCTCACCTTGCAGCGTTCCAATGATCAGAGAACAGTAAGGAATCAGCCCAGAACTATATGGAAGGATCTTGTCAATCATCTCAAGGCAGCTAGGACTAAAGTCACTAAGAAAACAATTGGTAACACACTACACCATGAAGGACTGAAATCATGCAGTGCCCACAAAGTCCCCCTGCTAAAAAATAGTACATGGAGCACAAGGCCACAGAGGCCTCCAACAGACTCACAGCTGAAATGACAATTGATTGCTACCCCATAGGGGGTGTTAAAAGACATTTGCCTGCAGCATCCAGGTGGTAAATGGTTGCGATCACAGTTCTGTGATGCTGGCCACTGACAGTAGATGTCATCAGCATATAGCAGAACTAACCATTACAGCACTACCACAGACATCAGCCCCTGAAAATCCCACCACTAGGGGTCCTCATACCTACTGGGCCACTAACCAGTCCTGTAGCAGCTTTAGGCTTGTCCATGAGTCATGGACAAGAGATGACTCATGGACAAGAGCAGACACACCAATCGCCTCCCACTACCACAAGGGAGGGACACTTTCCCTTCTCCTGGGAGGATTCCTAACACTGTGAGCTAATGAAAAAGATGTATTTTTGTAATACATAGGTGATAGAGGCATAAAAATTTGACATATATGGTCAGGATTAAGTACTGAGTAACATACATATATTTTTTTGTTGCATCTGCAAGGTACTCTTTAACAACAGTGAAAACAGCAGGTCTTAACACTATTTACCCGGGTCATTACTTTTCAATCTCCGAATTTTATTAGACAAGAGAAAGAGATGGAACGTGGCAGCAGGCACTGGCTGCCAGGTTTAAACTCCCCCCTCCCCCCCTGAAATTTCCTGTATTTGCCCCTGAAGACAATGTGCTTCATTAAATTCTGAATTACTTTGTTGGCTTCTATGCAATTCATAACAAGTATTGCTGTGTTATGAAAAAAAATCTGTTTGCCAATGAAACCAAAAAAATTTAGCCTTGTTGGATATTTTAGCAATTTGGGTGGTCTATAGTTCTATCTAATAGGTCCAGTTAGTTTAACGTCAATTTATAAATGTACCCTACTTGGATTTCATCCAGGGCTATCTAGCGGAGCACACAACACTTTATAAAATTAAACTCATAGTATTCATATGTTCTCTGGAGCATAAACTATTGACTTAAGGACAAGGATACCAATAAACACACTTTCTGTGTGAGTCGCTTTTGGGTTTCTCATTTTATAGAACAGAAAAAATTGACCAATATCACCATAATTGTCTGCAAGGAGAAACTTATCATTACTATATAGATGAAGTCCACTAGTATTTATATGATACAATGACTTCACTAGGGTTTGTATTTCACCTGATGTGTAAGTAATTTATCCCTGTATAACACGAAATAACTATCTGACTACAGTAATTGAATTATACCACCATGTGATGACTGGATAGCACTGCCATACCAGGACTTAATAATAATACCATGCCATAAGTAGCACAACAAGAATACCAACATTTTTACCATACGAAGTCAGTACTATGGTCAGTACTATGGTAATATACCACACAGCAGAATATCACTACACTGCAGACAGGAGAAATGATTAACACCTTCCAAATTCAGCACATTCTAAGAACTATAAGAACCCTGAACAATAATCATTGGGAAGTGCACTATAACTGTTGTGGCAGTGTGGCAAGGAAAGGGTGTATTTCCTTGGCTCACCCTGCAGAAGCTCTCACCTGCTTCTTAAGTAATGAGGCAGGAGGGAAGGGAGGTGTATATGAGATGGAGACTCAGTCTAATGTGGGTTCTTCCTAGGAGACAGCATGTGGGCTGTAGGGAAGAGACGGAGCCTGCTGAGGAGTACACAGCCCGAGCCATGAGTGGCTCAAAGAGAGTGACATGAATTGTGAGTACAAGGTTGCAGGGGACATATGTTTAACCGGCTGATGGAAGCTCAGCGGTTGTTAGTCAGGACAAGCTGATCTGTTTAGTCAGTGACCAGACGGTCTAGGATTTTGTTTTGTTCCTGCTTTTTGTTTATTTCTTTCCCTGCAACCTGTCTAATAAAACTGGCAAGGTGCCAGATTTGCATTATAAGCGTTTGATTGCTGGGTTGTTGAGAAGAAACGCATCCTGTGGCGTGGTCCAGGACGATCCCAGAGCTAATCCCCAAGACGGATCGTCACACTGTCTAAGGAAAAGCATGCTTCATTGCACACACTGTTTCACAAATTTAAAGATTATGATAATGTACATTAAGAAATAAAAAATATTTCCGTTTTAATACTGATTTTGCAGCCATATTTTAGTTTTAATTTTATGGTGCATGAACCCAGTCCTTCATGTTGTAGTGTGTTACCAATAGTTTTTTTTAGTGACCATAGTCCCAGCTGTCTTGAGATCATCGACAAGATCCTCCCGTGTAGTTCTGGGCTGATTCTTCACCATTCTTATGATCATTGAAACTCTGTAAGTTAGAATCTTGTCTGGAGCCCCCAACCGTGGGAGATTGACAGTTATCTTGTTGCTTCCTCTATTTGCCAATGAACACACCAACTGTTGTAATTTCTTATCAAGCTGCTTAGCAATGGTCTTGTAGCCAATTCCAGCCTTGTGTAGGTCTAAAATCCTGACATCCTTTGACAGCTCTTTGGTCTTGCCCATGGTGGAGAGTTTGGAATCTTATTGATTGCTTCCATGGACAGGTGTCTTTTCTACAGGTAACAAGCTGAGAGTAGGAGCACTCACTTTAAGAGAGTGCTCCTAATCTTAGATCATTACCTTCATAAAAGACACCTGGTCAAATAGTTAAAATACAAATAAATTCTTAACTTATTTGAAATGCATTTTTCTGTGCATGAAACAGAGAGAGCGAGTGCTATCCACTGCCTATGGCCAGACCGCACTTCCTGAGTTTGGTGTCCTGCCAGTCCAGCAGGAGACCAAAGTCTGTACTTTTGAGCAGACAGAATGCGGTCTGGACCAGAAGGAAGACCCCTAGTGGCCAGATTTATAAGGCCATGAAAGTGACATAAAAAGAAATTTTTATAAATTAATAATTTTAATGACAGTGCCCCTTTAAGTATATTATCTATTTATTTACTAACCACAAGCACTAGTTTTTGGTTTATAGTGTATATAATCTCCATTGTATTGCAATAAAATAAAACTCTATAAAGAGGAATAAAACTTTAGTTATCTCATACTTTCAAATATTCTTTCTGAATCAGAATTTTGAGTTAAAATTTCTTATGACTGAATATGCATAATTAGAAGTTGGAACTAAATGTAGCTTTTCTAGCCCAAATGGTAAATCTAATCCTCATTTGCTATCAGATAGTGGAAATCTGTACAATTTTGGCACACCTGACAGTGATATTGAATCAACAAAATACTATAGTATAACTTGGCCAGGCTGCTACAAAAACTTGTTACTGACCAAAAAACAACAAATTTGTCTTAACCTCCTTACTACATATCCCAAGATCTGCTCAGGCAACTGGAAAAAGTACAATAATGCTTAATCCTAAGAATTGCTCATAAAGGTTCTAACATGGGCCTTTGTTCCCTTCATTCACTCTTTTTCCCTCTCTACTGCCTGACTGTTCTAAAGAAACTTGCATCATATTGCACTTTCCTCAACATGCATGTATTTTGAAAGGGGAGAGGGTATTAAGCTGCTGCCAGACATATCTGGTGACAATATATGTCCCCTGAACAGCAAAAATCATCACGTATGTTGAAATTCAACTCCCTGATCATTTTCTACCCTATTATCTGTAGATGGATCTTAAAATATGGTTCATATTGTTACAGTGGAATGGAATAAAAAAAAACACCCAGAAAAATAAGTTGAATGAGGCAATTAAGGGGACACATGATCTGTCACAGGATGCAGAACCACCAAGAAAGCAACTTGACCACCAAGGAGCTCTCCAACCAGCAAAGAGACAGAGATGTGGAGAAGAACATATCAGGGTTGGGTTATAAGACATATCCAAAACTTTGAACATCCAACGAAGCACCAATAGTTCCATTAAAACAACTACAAAAAAAATGGCGCAACTACAAACCTCATAGAAAAGGTAAGGAAGTCATTAATCTGAGATTCAGCAAAGACACCAATGAGACCACTATAGATCCATAGCAAAGAGAAGTATCTATCCTTAGGATGAATGTAAACCATATACTCCACAGACAGGAGCTTTATGGAAGGAGCTTTATGGAAGAGAAAAAAAAAATTGGTTAGAGAATAATATAAGAAAGCATGATTGAAGTTTGTCGAAAAGCATTTGCCAGACTGCCAAAACACATGAAACAAGGTTCCCTGGTCAAATGAGAAAAAAAAATGTTTTGGGTCATTATAGGAAACTTATGTGTGGCACAAATCTAACATTTTCCATTACCCCAAGAAATTGGTAGTTGCAGCATAATGCTGTGGGGATATACACTGCTCAAAAAATTAAGGAAACACTTAAACAACACAGTGTAACTCCAAGTCAATCACACATCTGTGAAATCACACTGTCCACTCAGGAAGCAACACTGATTGACAATCAATTTCACATGCTGTTGTACAAATAGAACAGACAACAGGTGGAAATTATAGGCAATTAGTAAGACACCACCAATGGAGTGGTTCTGCAGGTGGTCACCACAGACCACTTCTTAATTCCTATGCTTCCTGGCTGATGTTTTGGTCACTTTTGAATGTTGACAGTGCTTTCACTCTAGTGGTAGCATGAGACGGAGTCTACAACCCACACAAGTGGCTCAGGTAGTGCAGCTCATCCAGGATGGCACATCAACGCGAACTGTGGCAAGAAGGTTTGCTGTGTCTGTCAGCGTAGTGTCCAGAGCATGAAGGTGCTACCAGGAGATTTTGCCACAGCCCTGCAAAATGACCTCCAGCAGGCCACAAATGTGCATTTGTCCACTCAAGCAGTCAGAAACAGACTTCATGAGGGTGGTATGAGGGCCCGATGTCCACAGGTGAGGGTTGAGCTTACAGCCCAACACTGTGCAGGAATTGGAATTTGGAATTTGCCAGAGAACACCAAGATAGGCAAATTCGCCTCTGGCGCCCTGTGCTCTTCAAAGATGAAAGCAGGTTCACACGGAGCACATGTGACAGATGTGACAGAGTCTAGAGACGCCTTGGAGAACGTTCGGCTGCCTGCAACACATCCTCCAGCATGACCGGTTTGGCGGTGGGTCAGTAATGATGTGGGGTGGCATTTCTTTGGGGGGGCCACACAGCCCTCCATGTGCTTCCCAAAGGTAGCCTGACTGCCATAAGGTACCGAGATGAGCTCCTCAGACCCCTTGTGTGACCATATGCTGGTGCGGTTGGCCTTGGGTTCCTCCTAATGCAAGACAATGCTAGATCTCATGTGGCTGGAGTGTGTCAGCAGGAGGAAGGCATTGATGCTATGGACTGGCCCGCCCATTCCCCAGACCTGAATCCGATTTAGCACATCTGGGTCATCATGTCTCGCTCCATCCACCAACGCCACGTTGCACCACAGACTGTCCAGGAGTTGGCAGATGATTTTGTCCAGGTCTGGGAGGACATCCCTCAGGAGACCATCAGCCACCTCATCAGGAGCATGCCCAGGCATTGTAGGGAGGTCATACGGGCATGTGGAGGCCACACATACTACTGAGCCTCATTTTGACTTGTTTTAAGGAGATTACATCAAAGTTGGATCAGCCTGTAGTGTGGTTTTCCACTTTGAATTTGAGTGTGACTCCATATCCAGACCTCCATGGGTTGATAAATTTGATTTACATTGATCATTTTTGTATGATTTTGTTGTCAGCACATTCAACTATGTAAATACAAAAGTATTTCATATGATTAGTTCATTCATTCATTCAGATATAGGATGTGTTATCTCAGTGTTCCCTTTATGTTTTTGAACAGTGTATTTTGTACCGTCAAACTGTTGACATGCTGTGTAAATGAAAAGGTTCAAAATCCTCAAAAATCTATATTTTTTTCCAGGTTGTAATGTGGCAAATCAGGAAGTACACCAAGGGGGTGATAACTTTAATAAAGCATGGTATGTTTCTTGATCAACAGAGAACATTCAACAAAAGAAAGATTTCTAGCAATGGCCTAGTTTGGAGTTGTCAGTACTGTACAATTTATTTATTGATACTTTTGACCTATTTTACTACTTCACACCTTTATAAGAGTGCAGCTATTGTGGCAGTAAGAACACATGCTGAATTGAATTAAAACGAAAATAAGCTACTTTATTATTGACCAGCAAAGTACAATAAAATCATGTTTGAGGATTTAGAAATTTTCATATTTGTGCATAATATTAACCAACCCCACTTCTATAATATATATCCTTCACAGTAAAATATCTCTTATTTGCTTTCTCAAACACATTCTTACAGTAAAGGATTTAAAAGTTTTATATGGCTTTAGCCCTTAGCATTGTTTTTTCCCTGTGCTTGTTCCAAATATACTAAAAATAATAAGTACAAAAAAAAGCTACAAATAAAAAAAAAATTATAACAGAGACATGTAGCTGACTAGAGTAATGTACTACATTAATGTAGCTCAAATTATGCATTTAACCTGTTCAGGACCCAGGGCGTAATTTTACGCCCCGGCGCCCTGGTACTTAAGGACCCAGGGCGTAAACTTACGCCCTGGCGGTTTCCGGTCCCTGCCGCGCGCCGGGCAGAGATCGGAAGCGGATGCCTGCTGAAATGCTTCAGCAGGCATCCAGGGCAAACGCCGAGGGGGGCCATGTAGGCCCCCCATGTCGGTGATCGCCGCAAATCGCAAGGGAAATCACCCTTGCGATCTGCGGCGATACCGGGCTGATCGGGTCTCTGGGACCCGACCGCCCGGTAATTTCGCATGATTCCGGCTGTCACAGACAGCCAGGACCATGCTGAAGTATCGGAGCGAGCTGGCAAGCCGGTCACCTCCTCCTATTCCCTGCGATCCGTCGGTTAGTTAACCGACCAATCGCAGGGGGGGCGGTTACTTCCTCCCGCCCTGCCCGGCCCCTGAAAGTCCGGAGAGGACGGGAGGAAGACCGGAGGACGCGGCGGGGGACGGGGGAGTGCTGGGGACCGGCCCCGGTACTTACCTCGTCCCTGAAGACCCAGATCCCTGCGATAAAGATGGCGGCGGCGACAGGTGAGTAGATCTTCAGCCGCGGTCGGGCCCTTTACAGCAATGCACGTCGCCGTAAAGCGACATGCATTGCTGTAATGGGACCCTGTATACTACAACTCCCAGCATGCCCAGACAGCCCTTGGCGTCTGGGCATGCTGGGAGTTGCAGTTTTGCAACATCTGGAGGTCCACAGTTTGGAGACCACTGTGCCCTTCCAGATGTTGCAAAACTACACATCCTCAGCATGCCCTTACTGTCCAGGCATGCTGGGAGTTGTAGTTCTGTATAACATCTGGCCCTTCAGATGTTGCAGAACTACAACTCCAAGCATGCCTTGACAATTTTGGCATACTGGGAGTTGTAGTTTTGCAACATCTGGAAGGGCACAGATTGGGAACCACTGTATTAGTGGTCTGCAAACTGTAGTCCTCCAGATGTTGCAAAACTACAACTACAAGCATGCTGGGAGTTGTAGTTCGGCAACATCTGTCTCTAAAGATGTTGCCGAACTACTACTCCCAGCATGCCTGAGAATGCTGGGAGTTGTGGTTTTGCAACAACTGGAGGCACACTGGTTGGGAAACATTGTCTGTTTCCTAACTCAGTGTTTCCCAACCCGTGTGCCTCCAGCTGTTGCAAAACTATAACTACCAGCATGCACTGATAGACTGTGCATTCTGGGAGTTGTAGTTTTGCAACAGCTGGAGGTCCCCCCCTGTGAATGTACAGGATACATTCACATGGGCAGGGGGCTTACAGTGATTATCAGGCTGCAAGTTTGCGATGCAGCAAATTTTGCGCGGCAGCGGAAACTCGCTGTAATCCCCCGCCCGTGTGACTGTACCCTAAAAACACTACACTACACTAACACAAAATAAAATAAAAAGTAAAAAAACACTGCATATACACATACCCCTACACAGCCCCTCTCCCCTCCCCAATAAAAATGAAAAAAGTCTGGTACGCCACTGTTTCCAAAATGGAGCCTCCAGCTGTTGCAAAACAACAACTCCCAGTATTGCCGGACAGCCGTTGACTGTCCAAGCATGCTGGGAGTTTTGCAACAGCTGGAGGCACCCTGTTTGGGAATCACTGGCGTAGAATACCCCTATGTCCACCCCTATGCAAGTCCCTAATTCAGGCCTCAAATGCGCATGGCGCACTCTCACTTCGGAGCCCTGTCGTATTTCAAGGCAACAGTTTAGGGTCACATATGGGGTATAGCTGTACTCGGGAGAAATTGCCTAACAAATTTTGGGGGGCTTTTTCTCCTTTTACCCCTTATGAAAATGTGAAGTTGGGGTCTACACCAGCATGTTAGTGTAAAAAAATAAATTTTTTACACTAACATGCTGGTGTTGCCCTATACTTTTCATTTTGACAAGAGGTAAAAGGGAAAAAAGACCCCCAAAATTTGTAACACAATTTCTCCCGAGTACGGAGATACCCCATATGCGGGCGCAAAGTGCTCTGGGGGGCGCACAACAAGGCCCAGAAGGGAGAGTGCACCATGTACATTTGAGGGGATTTGCACAGGGGTGGCTGATTGTTACAGCGGTTTTGACAAACGCAAAAAAAAAAACCACATGTGACCCCATTTTGGAAACTACACCCCTCACGGAATGTAATGAGGGGTGCAGTGAGAATTTACACCCCACTGGTGTCTGACAGATCTTTGGAACAGTGGGCTGTGCAAATAAAACATTTTGTACAGCCCACTGTTTCAAAGATCTGACAGACACCAGTGGGTTGTACATGCTCACTGTACCCCTTGTTACGTTCCTCAAGGGGTCTAGTTTCCAAAATGGTATGCCATGT
Organism: Hyla sarda; assembly: GCF_029499605.1. Lineage (NCBI taxonomy): Eukaryota > Metazoa > Chordata > Amphibia > Anura > Hylidae > Hyla > Hyla sarda. Next base: position 191,716,740 of record NC_079193.1, on the reverse strand, counting down.
GGGGGTTATTTTTCTGTCCTGGCACCATAGGGGCTTCCTAAATGCGACATGCCCCCGAGCAAAATTTGCTCTCAAAAAGCCAAATATGACTCCTTCTCTTCTGAGCATTGTAGTTCGCCCGTAGTGCACTTCAGGTCAACTTATGGGGTACCTCCAAACTCAGAAGAGATGGGGTTACAAATTTTCGGGGGTATTTTCTGCTATTAACCCTTGCAAAAATGTGAAATTTGGGGGGGAAACACACATTTTAGTGAAAAAAATTATATATTTTTTTACATATGCAAAAGTCGTGAAACACCTGTAGGGTATTAAGGCTCACTTTATTCCTTGTTACGTTCCTCAAGGGGTCTAGTTTCCAAAATGGTATGCCATGTGGAGGGGTTTTGCTGTTCTGGCACCATAGGGGCTTCCTAAATGCAACATGCCCCCCAAAAACCATTTCAGAAAAACGTACACTCAAAATCCCCTTGTCGCTCCTTTGCTTCTGAGCCCTCTACTGCGCCCGCCGAACACTTTACATAGACATATGAGGTATGCGCTTACTCGAGAGAAATTGGGCTACAAAAATAACAATCCATTTTCTCCTTTTACCCCTTGTAAAAATTCAAAAATTTGGTCTACAAGAACATGCGAGTGTAAAAAATGAAGATTGGGAATTTTCTCCTTCACTTTGCTGCTATTCCTGTGAAACACCTAAAGGGTTAAAATGCTGACTGAATGTAATTTTGAATACTTTGGGTGGTGCAGTTTTTATAATGGGGTCATTTGTGGGGTATTTCTAAGATGAAGATCCTTCAAATCCACTTCAAACCTGAACTGGTCCCTGAAAAATTGTGATTTTGGAAATTTTGCGAAAAATTGGAAAATTGCTGCTGAACTTTGAAGCCCTCTGGTGTCTTCCAAAAGTAAAAACATATCAATTTTATGATGCAAACTTGAAGTAGACATATTGTATATGTGAATTAAAAAATATAATTATTTGGAATATCCATTTTCCTTACAAGCAGAGAGCTTCAAAGTTAGAAAAATGCTAAATTTTCTAATTTTTCATCAAATTTTGGGATTTTTCACCAAGACAGGATGCAAGTTACCACAAAATGTTACCACTATGTTAAAGTAGAATATGTCACGAAAAAACAATCTCGGAATCAGAATGATAACTAAAAGCATTCCAGAGTTATTAATGTTTAAAGTGACAGTGGTCAGATGTTCAAAAAATGGCCGGGTCCTAAGGTGTAAAATGGCTGGGTCCTTAAGGGGTTAATTTACAGTACATGGCTCCTGACTATGTACATAATTCTGTGAAATAAACATTTGCACTTTCAAATCTCCCCTATTTTTAGATTTCTCACATAAAACCTAATGTTAGATATTGGAATATGAGAATAAACTCAATAGTTTTAAAATGATTATGGTACAACATTCTACAAATACTGATTAATCACTTCCCAGGAAAATTACAGCATTTCCTCTCAGATGAAGTAGTAGCGCTGGAGTGAGCAGCAGTAAAGGATCACTTTCTTGACAGTACTGTAAGACTTTCTGCTTCCCGTTTAGGGTGGATCCTCCACATAGGTATGTACAGTGGTTGGGGAGAGCATTAATCTGCAATGATCTGCACTGATCCCTGCACTGATCACATGACACCTGCTGTATTTTATAGACTTAATAACATGCAAAACAGGCGGCTCTACTTTGCCATTGAGATGCCATGTACAATACCCCCCCCCCCCACACACACACACAGCTGGCACTAAGTAAAATCTGTTTTAAGGTGTCCCCACACAGTAAATAGTCTAATTTGCCCTAAATTAATTAAGAGAAAAAACAAACCTATCTTTCCTTGCTCCCACAATGTCCACGGCTGTAGCTGTTCCCTTTTACGCTGTAGGGCTAAAGCTGTCTGCAACCTCAACCTAGAAAGGAGAGTGCTGTCAAGTGACTCTGTCACTTGACAGCAGCACTGACCTGAGAATTTGGGGCAAGTAGCCCTGGAGTAGCCGCATGAAAAATTTTCATTTTGCTAGTTCATAGACCCTTGGGTGCCATGGACCACAGACATATGCCCTAACTGCTATATGATGTTATAATCTGCCACTCGTGGATAAACAATAGTGGATGGTGAGTTTACCACTAGCTTAAATGGGAACTCCTCTTGAAAACATTTTTTTTTAAACAACTGGTGCCAGAAAGTTAAACAGATTTGTAAATTACTTCTATTAAAAAATCGTAATCCTCCCAGTACTTATCAGCTGCTGTATGCTCCACAGGAAGTTCTTTTCTTTTTGAATTTCCTTTCTGTCTGACCATGGTGCTCTCTGCTTGACACCTCTGTCCGTGTCAGGAACTGTCCAGAGCAGGATAGGTTTGCTATGGTGATTTGCTCCTACTCTGGACAGTTCCTAAAATGGACAGAGGGGTCAGAAGAGTGCATTGTGGTCAGACAGAAAGGAAATTCAAAAAGAGAGGAACTTCCTCTGGAACATACAGCAGCTGATAAGTACTGGAAGAGTTAAGATTTTTAAATAGAAGTAATTTACAAATCCGTTTAACTTTCTGGCACCAGTTGATAAAAAAAAAATGTTTTCAAGTGGAGTATCCCTTTAAAGAGCACCTGTCACTAAATAAACTTTTCTAAACTAACTAAGGCTATGTTCCCTAACTGCTAATAACACTCCTCCCACCCTTAAAAAAAAATTCTGAGCTTTAAAAAGCTGTGTATATTACCTTTCTTTTTGCTCACATAGTGAAATCTTCCAGCAGAAGAAGATGGGTGTTTCCCAGCAGGCAAGACATCACTGAAGCCTGCTGATGGACCACTTCCGCCATCACATTGTTGCAGCGCTGTGATGAATAGAAGACCTTAATCTCTGTGCAGCAGCTTTCAATCTGTGCTTTTTTCAGTGAGGCTCTTTGCAGCTTTTAGTCTGTGCAGCTTAGGCCCCTTTCACACTACCATTATGCCCTGTCAATAACAACCATCAAACTCTTTTTTCTTTTTTTTAATTGGAGTTTGACGGCCGTCATTTTGATTGGTCGTAACTAGGGATGAGTGAATCGAATCTGTAAAGTCCGAATTTGTTGAGAATTTCAGGAAAAATTTGATTTGCAACAAATCCGAATATCGCCGTGATTCGATAGCACGAATCGCTTCATTAAACTCCATTTAGTGTGGTCCAGGCTCCAGGGCATCTAAGATGGCAGCTCCACATGTCAGGACAAGGGGCAAGGAAATCTGGGAAGGCGGCAAGCCGGGTAGGCGGGATGACCCTGGATCACATGCAGCATGCAGCCAGCCAGCCACCCCTGTCATGTCACAGCCCTATATAATGGGCAGCCAGCTTGCGGCCAGTCACTTCAGCATTTTATTGCAGAGAGCGACAGACAGAGAGCAGTGTGAGTTGCACAGAAAAGCATTTTTACAGCAGCGATTCACCTCAAGCCCAAATCCAGCGTAGAAGTACTGATAGGCAAGGGAGAGAGATTGAGAGAGAAAATGCAATTTTGGGTGTACCACACAGCGACTGTGTGCTGCAGCACCGGTGTGTACAACAACTGGAAAGCTAATAGTAGCCAGCCAGTTAGGGCGAGCAGAGCACTAAAAGCCATTATCACCTGCTATTAGTGCGTAATACAGGTTGCATAGCAGAGCGTATTGTCCTCTATTAAGTGTAACCTGTGCGTACATAGGTGGTGTACGGTCCCTGTTAAAGTCTTAAGGGCCTAGTTACTGTGAAAGGCCAGCGAAAAGTACACACCTGCTGCTATTCTAGACAAATACTGTTTTAAATGTAGTGAAGCATATTGTCCTCCCCTCATAAGTACATACCACGTATGTTCATCTACGTGGTGTACCATTTTGTTCCTGTTATAGTCCTAAGGGCCTAGTTACTGTGAAGGGCCAGCCAAAAGTACACACCTGCTGCTGCTCTAGACAAATACTGTTTTAAGTGCACTGGAGTATATTGTACTCTTTTCATAAGTGCATACCACGTACGTACATCTACGTGGTGTACCATTTTGCTCCTGTTATAGTCCTAATTGGTCTAGTTACTGTGAAAGGCCAGCCAAAAGTACACACCTGCTGCTGTTCTAGACAAATACTGTTTTAAGTGTAGTGGAGTATATTGAACTCTTTTCATAAGTGCATACCACGTACGTACATCTACGTGGTGTAGCATTTTGTTCCTGTTATAGTCCTAAGGGCCTAGTTACTGTGAAAGGCCAGCCAAAAGTACACATCTGCTGCTGTTCTAGACAAATACTGTTTTAAGCTTAGTGCAGCGTATTGTCCTCCCCTCATAAGTGCATACCACGTGTGTACATCTACCTGGTGTACCATTTTGTTGCTGTTATAGTCCTAAGGGCCTAGTTACTATGAAATTAATTTTGAAAGAGAATTAATAGGGTGAGAGTAGGGCCTTACAGGGGAAGCTTTTACCCCACCTGCTACAATGGACAATACATTGTTCCCTTCCACCTTTTCGAGGAAAGTGTTACTTGTCTTAAAAAGGGCAGCCCCAAACAGGAACCTCTCCCTATTTCCACATAAAAACCCTGGGAAATGACAGTGTTTGTAGGTGGAAATAGGGAGAGGTTCCTGTGTGGGGTCACCCTTTTAGGGCGAGTAACACTTGCCAAGTTGGGAATTAATACTGTGAGAGTAGGGCCTTACAGGGGAAGTTTTTACCCCCACCAGTTACAATGGACCATACGGTGTTCCCTTCCACCTTTTAGAGGTCTTTGCATCACATCAATACTTGGTGGTGTAGGTGGCACATGGTGTTGTTTGCACACCTTTCCTTTTGTTAAATAAATAAAAAAAATTGGGTACATATATTTTATCCTAAGAATATTATTAAAAGTTAAGTTTTATGTAATGCATATCCACAATACTTACTTGTGCACACTAACACTTTTACAAAAGAGACCAATTCTTCTGCCTACCTGCCTCAGCTACTATTCTAATCCTGCCACCCGCCTGATGCCACACATCTGATGCCAAGTTCTCCTTTTTTCACCCTCCTTCGTCACCGGGTACTGGTATTGCCACCCACCGCCCCACTCTGTCATCTGGTCACTTTCAGGACTCCTGATGCTGCTGATACCACCTCGAGGCTGTCTCATACTGCCACCATATGTTCTCATGCTGATCCCAGCTCCAGACTGTCTCATACTGCCACCATATGCTCTCTTCATGCTGATGCCAGCTCCAGGCTGTCTCATACTGCCACCATATGTTCTCCTCATGCTGATGCCAGCTCCAGGCTGTCTCATTCTGACACCATATGTTCTCCTCATGCTGATGCCAGCTCCAGGCTGTGTCATTCAGCCACTATATGGTCTCCTCTTGCTGCCGCCAACTCCAGGCTGTGTCATTCAGCCAATGTATGATCTACTCATGCTTCCGCCATCTCCAGGCTGTGTCATTCAGCCACTATATGGTCTCCTCATGCTGCCGCCAACTCCAGGCTGTGTCATTCAGCCACTATATGGTCTCCTCATGCTTCCGCCACCTTCAGGCTTAGTCGTTCTGCCACTATATGGTCTCTTCAGGCTGCTTCCACCTCCAGGCTAAGTCATTCAGCCACTATATGGTCTGCTCTTGCACCCGCCAACTCCAGGCTGTCATTCAGCCACTTTATGGTCTCCTCTGGCTGCCGCTAACTCCAGGCTGTGTAATTCAGCCACTATATGGTCTCCTCATGCTTCCGCCACCTTCAGGCTTAGTCGTTCTGCCACTATATGGTCTCTTCAGGCTGCTTCCACCTCCAGGCTAAGTCATTCAGCCACTATATGGTCTGCTCTTGCACCCGCCAACTCCAGGCTGTCATTCAGCCACTTTATGGTCTCCTCTGGCTGCCGCTAACTCCAGGCTGTGTAATTCTGCAAGATTATGGTCTCCTCATGCTGCTGCCACCTCCAGGCTGTGTCACTGTGCCGCCATGTGGTCTCCTCATGCTGCTGGCACATTCAATAAAACTTTTTAGGTTCATCAATTTGAAATCTTCAATTTAAATGTTAAAAAATATCTTTAATCTTTTCAATTGTGAGGCCCTATGGTCTTGTCAGGCTGTTACTACCTCAAAGCTGGGTCATCCAGCCACAATATGGTCTCCTTATGCTGTCGCCACCTCCACGCTGTGTCATTTAGCCACTATATGGTCCCCTCATGCTGCCGCCACCTCCATGTTGCGTCATTCAGCCACAATATGGTCTCCTCATACTGATGCCACCTCCAGACTCTGTCATTGTGCCACTCTGTGACAGTGATTCTAATAGCGATGCCTCTAATCTGCATGTCATACTGAATAACAGTATTATTTCACTAAAACAGCACACTCCCTATGCGTGCTACCGCAAGGCAAACCCCTATTGAGACTCTCTGTAGCCCAGAAATAGGCATTTTTAATAGCGATTCTCTGCAAATAAATTCGGACTGAACCAAATGTTTTCGGATTTGGCGAATCGGCTTAATCGAATTTTGAAAAAATTTGCTCATCTCTAGTTATAACGGCCAATAATGGGTCCTGATGGGCCCCATTATAGTCAATGAGGGTCCGACGGGCACCACTAATTCCAGAGAGAATAACCAGAGAAAAAGACAGTGGAAGCACTATTTTTTCTCCCGCTATTCGTGATTCGAAAATAATGGCCTTCACACTGCCAGAGACAAACAGCAGTGTGAATGTAGCCTTAGTCTGTGCAGCTTCTTTCAGTGAGGCTCTGTACAGCTGTCATTGAGACTCTTTGCAGCTGTCAATCAAGCTCAGTGCAGAGAAACACTTCCTGAGTTTGGTCTCCTGGCTTTACAAGCAGGAGACCAAAATCTGAGATTTTGACCCGACAGAATGTGTTCTGGCCAAAAAGGGAGACTCCTGGTGGCCAGAAGTATACAGCCAAAAAACTAGCATAAAACATTTTTCTTTTATGGAAGCCAATTACAAAAGTTATTTATTTGGCATAAGGAATCAGATATTAAAAATCATGTTTAATGACAGTACCCATATAAAGGGGTTATCCAGGAATAGAAAAAATAGCTACTTTCTTTCAAAAACTGCTCCACATCTGTCTCCAGGTTGGGTGTGGTTTTACAACTTGGCTCAACTTACTTTAATGGAACTCAGCTGCAGAACCACACCCAACCTGGAGACAGAAGGGAAGCATTTTTTGATAGAAAGTAGCTGTGTTTTTCTATTCCTGTTTGTTCCAAATGCTGAGCAGCGGAGTACCCCTTTAGGTAAAGAGTTTTGATGTCATAAATTTTGCCATAGTGGACTGTTAAGTTTGTTAACTGGGATTGATGTTTTGAAGGAGGTTTAACAGTACCAATGTTAAGATGTCTAAAACACTGTACATAAAACTGCAGAAAATTTTGCATGCTGAAAAACAGTTTGATCAAGTTTGTTCACTTATATTATACATTTCTAACTTTATCATTCCTACTTTAAATTCCAATGTGACAATATTTGTTGTAATTGAGAAAAATTTAATGAAAACAGAGAAATAATTAATCCATATGCTTCGAAGGCCTCTTAACTCATGCCCCTTAAAGGGGTACTCCGGCCCTAATACATCTTATCCCCTATCCAAAGGATAGGGGATAAGATGTATGATTGCAGGGGTCCTGCCGCTGGGGACCTCCCCCCACAATCTGTCATCCCGCATCCACCATTGTGAGCTCTCCGCAGCGCTGGAGGCTCCGAGTGTGAAGCGTGATGACTACGGGGCCGGAGTATCATGATGCTATGACTACGTCCCCGAGTGACATCACACCCCGCCCCCTCAATGCAAGTCTATGGGAGGGGGTAAAATGTATTAGGGCCGGAGTACCCCTTTAACTCATATAAAAAATTATTTACATTTTTTATAAATATTTTGTTATATATTATCAAGTGACAACACTAAGGAAATAACACTCTGCTACAATGTCAAGTAAGTGCACAGCCTGTATAATAATGTTAATGTTGCTGTCCCCTCAAATTTCCAAATTGGGCTTAATACAAGGTCTCAGGTGTGAATGGGGAGCAGGTTTCTTAATTTTGCTTAACGTTGCACATCATGGCAAAAAACTCTCTGAGGATCTGAAAAAAATAATCGTTGCTCTACATAAAGATTACCTAGGTTATAAGAAGATTGCCAAGACCCTGAAACTGTGCTGCAGCATGGTGGGCAATGTCATACAGTGTTTCACAGGACAAGTTTCACCCAGACCAGGCCTCCCCATGGTCAACGAAAGAAGTTGAGGGCACATGCTCAGCTTCATTTCTAGCGATTGCCTTTGTGAAATAGACATGTGAGTGCTGCCAATAGGAATAAGGGTTAAAAAAGAAGAAAATATAAACTATAAAGAATAGTGTGTATTTTATTTATAGGAGCACTTGACTGTTGTAAGCTACCATTGAGTTTTCTAAGTGACCAGAGTAAATTTTCATTTTATAATACCAAACAAAAAGTATCCATAGCCAAAAGTAGTTCAAATTCAGTTTTACCATGGTATTTCACAACATATTAGATTGCTAACAACCTAAGGGTGAAAACAGATGATCTGGTTGCATTGCATTTTCATAATAATGGAAGAATTTCATTGCGGTATCAGAAACTGCAATGCAACTGCAACACAACCTGATGGTGTGTTTTCACCCTTAGTTTTAAGCTGAAGCTTTATATGGTTAGATAATGTGTCTGCCTAGAAGCATAGTGCTCCCACTTGTTGGTCCTGGCTCAGTTTTCCATGCATCAGCACTTGGCATTTTGGTTACTCAGCCTATAGTGTTATTCTCTTCCATTTCCACAAAATTGTATCCTTGAGCTACTTCATTTTTCATTGCCTCATCAGGTAGATTTCAGCTAAAATTCAGGTTTTTATAGATTACAATTATTCTTTATTGAATGACATCGTCTGATAAATCATCCTTTCCCCCCGAGACACTCCATATAAGTTTGAAAAGTCAAGCTTAAATGTTTTCTGTTTTAACCCCTTAAAGGAGTAGTCCGGCACGCACTTTTCTTATTTTATCCGGTCCGGCCTGCAAAAAAAAAAGAAAACAAGGTCTGTATGCCCCTTAAAGGGCCTATTTTTTCAATCGGGGATGTCTGACTTTATTAGAGAATAACTCTGGTAACGTTTTGCCAATCACGATAATTCTGACATTGTTCTTTTTGTCACAAGTTGTCCTTCATGTACATAGTAAAAGTAAATTCTTTATTTGGGGATACCATTTTGGTAAGTCGCTTTTGAAATGGAGGAAATGCTGTTCATCCCAGGCTGGGCAGTACCCCCTTAAGTCCTATCTGGTTGCCTGGCTGCCCGGTAGGACCAAAAAGGAGGGGAGCCCGCTTTGGCTTTCAGGGCATAGTTATATGAATTATAGACCCTACTCCATGCCTGCAAAGGATCGGAGCTGTCAGAACAATACCGCACCCCTACAAGTGTATTGGCTACACCAGGGACCACTCTGATCGGTCCTTGGTCGGTTAGCAGTGGCGGATGGCTGTCTGTGACAGTTAAAGTTCCTGATGGATATATCCATCATGTTGTGGGAATAAGCACCCGCTAATGGCAAATATATCCATCACTGGGCATTAGAAAAGAAAAATTTGGATTTTTTTTAAATTTTGTTGGAGGGGAGTGGGGGTTGGGTGATAGTCCCCATTCATACTGTATTTCTGCAGTATTGGTGTCCGTTGGAGTCATGTCAAAAAAGGGATGCCAATGTATACTGTAACAGTCTCATTCAGAAATGAATGGAGCTGCTACAGTATACGTCAACAACACTTTTTTGACGTGATGCTGACAGATACCTCTAACATACTGCTGAAATGCAGTATGAACGGGACGCAGTGTAGGATCACATAAAGTGCATCCACAGCATATTTCACACCGCGGATGCCCCCCAGCAGTAACAAGGGTGATATCACTGCTGCAGCTGGGTAGCTCAGTATGTCCGTACATGGCTGCCGGTGAGAAATCCGCCGCTAGACGCCGCTAGAGTGGAAACACAAAGATACCGAGCCACAGCAGGGAGCTAATTACTGTGACTGCTGGCGGGCATGTGCTGTGTGATCCTACACATTATGCATTTTTATTATATTTATTTAATAAATGTATTTTTATTTAATTTCTTTACCCTTTTTTTTTTACACTTATTGTTTTTACACTTTTTTTTTTTTTAATGCTTTGGAATACTTAGTATTCCAAAGCATTGCTGTTATATGCTGCCTGCCTGTTTTACACTGGCAGGCAATATATCATGACGTGCCTCAGGCACGTCCTGACAGGTAATAACCGGGGAAGACCCGACTGCCCAGGTAACTAGCAGCACCCTGTGATCGTTGCGGGGTGCTACAGGAGAGAGACAGAGGGAGCCCCCTCCCTCTGACAAAATCCTTACAGCTCACGGTCGCTTCCGACTGTAAGGGTTAACCCCTTAATGACATTGCCTTCTTTGGCCTTTAGAGTGCAGCCCCCTTTTTGTATCTATCATGTGCCACTTTATGTAGGGAATAATTTAATAATTTAGTGAAGATTTTACTTATTTGATACTTGACTAATGACACACTACTTAATTGTGTGATCATTTTTTGGTATTTTGTGTTTAACCAGCAGAGGATGAAGGGCGTACAGGTATGTCCTTGCGTCCTGGTACTTAAGGACCGAGGGTGTACCTGTACACCCCGGTCCCTTTAACAGGGTTTAAACCATTCTCACAAGTGGAGAACGCTTTAAAACCGGTGGGTCCCGATTGCTATGGTCAGCCAGGACCCAGGGTTAATGCCGGGCACCGCCGATCGGGCCGATGCCTGACATTAAAGGGGTACTCCGACGCTAAGACATCTTATCGACAGCTGGTGCAAGGTTTTTTTCCACCCTGGGCCAAACCCCATTTTGCTGCCCATTGGCTCTGCCCTTTTGGTCCCGGCCCTTTGGTGCATCTTTTTTGCGCTATAATTACTATACAGAGATCAATATTCCCACATACAGTGACAATATATAAATCGACCGTATAAGTGCGTATGGTTACATGTAGGGACCCACAGGTGACGATTGGAGTCACTTTTCTATTTCTTCCTGGCCAAGGCATCATAAAGAGTTCTCCAGCCACGACTCCTCTTCACAGAATCTGCCGAACAAACATTTTAGACTCCTCATTCCAGCATACTTCTCACCTCCATGCAAACTATCCATGTGCATTACTCTACACAATAATAGTGCCCACTTTCTTTCCCCAGATAGCAAGCCCCCTTATATTGCCTCCATGCCCCTCCCACATTGCCCCTCTCACATTGCCCCCAGACACTGTGGGCACAGGAAGCGCTGCCTGACTGCACAGGATGGAGTCGCGAGGCTCCGCCCTGTTCCGGCAAACAGACATGATCGCCTAGGAGCCCCATCACTGCAGACTTTAGCTGGGGGCTGTTTGGAGGTGCGCAATGTTAGGATGCAGGACCTGACCTGAGTGATGCGCCTGTCTGCCTCGGAGGAAGGTAGGGGCTGCTGGGGTGAGCAATGGTGGAGTCAGTTAGTGATAATATAACTTTCTTGTGGTGTGCAGAGTGGCGCCCCATCAAGAGGGCGCTCTAGGCAACTGCCTATTTTGTCTAGCCAGCCTTGAGTAGCCAGCTCAAGGCTGGCTAGACAAAAGAAGGTACAAAAAGTTGTAACATGAAATTAAAGTTCTAAAATATTGTGGCATACAAGTCAGAACAAAAATTTGTGGAAAACTATTTTGGAAAAATTGTGAAACAAAATGCATTCTAAAATTGTGTACTAACAGTAATCTTCCTACAGAAACAAACTGGTAGTAAGTTGATTGCACACAAAAGACCTGAGAAAGAAAGCAAGAAAAAAAAAACAGTTTTCCTCGTATAAATGCTGTGACTGGTCAGTTAGCATGGACTAACAAAACAAAGTGATAGCCAGAAATAGGCTGCTCTGATCCCCCGACACAGAAGAATTTACATACTGTTATTAATGGAAGCCATCAATATGTTGTCACTCTGAACACAAATGTAAGGTATTTATGTGAAAGTTGTACTCCAGTGGAAAACATTATTTTTTAAATCAACTGGTGCCAGAAAGTTAAACAGATTTGTAAATTACTCCTATTAAAAATCTTTACCCTTCCAGTACTTTTTAGCAGCAGTATGCTACAGAGGAAATTCTTTTCTTTTTGAATTTCCTTTTTTGTCTTGTCCACAGTGCTCTCTGCTGTCCAGAGCAGGAGAAAATCCCCATAGCAAACCTATGCTGCTCTGGACAGTTCCTGACACGGAAAGAGGTGTCAGCAGAGAGCACTGTGGACAAGACAAACAAGAAATTCGAAAAGAAAATAATTTCCTCTGTAGCATGCAGCTGCTAAAAAGTACTGGAAGGGTAAATATTTTTTAATAGAAGTAATTTACAAATCTAAAGAAAAAGAATAAGTGCAGCTCACAATTAATACACTAATCCGAGGTTAAATTGGGTAGGCACCTATACCCTAGGTGCAGAAAAGAGGATTCTATAGCAAAAATATTTACCCAGAACCTCAAGGAAGGTGTATATTGAATAATAAATGGAATAGACCGTGCTTCAATTATCAGTAATATTTAATATAATATCATATCAATTATAAAAAGAGATTAAGATGATCCCCTCACAGGACCCTATGGGGGGATTGAACAAATGAAATAAAATACAGTAAAATAATTCCTGATGCTTCTGGTGTGCATTCATATAACAGATAAAATATATCTTAACAATAGATGATACTGTGTGAAAAAATGAGTATGATAAATCGTGGAGTTGGCGTGTGACGTCACTGGGAGCTCTGCTGGAACAACGGCCTCACCGGAGTAGAGGTGGAGGTGGAACAGGAGCCGCAGATGTTCGACTGCAAAGATTCTTTGCAAGGTCTATTAGGTAAAACTGCAACTGCCAGGTATAAAATTGCACACAAGGGTGGCATCTGCTTCCTATTAGGAAGCAGATGCCATCCTTGTGTGCGATTTTATACCTGGCAGTTGCAGTTTTACCTAATACACCTTGCAGAGAATCTTTGCGGTCGAACATCTGCGGCTCCTGTTCTACCTCCACCTCTACTCCGGTGAGGCCGTTGTTCCAGCAGAGCTCCCAGTGACGTCACACGCCAACTCCATGAGGCTGACTACTGGAGTACATCAGAGAACCGGCAAACAGCCTTGCCCCTGATCGGATCTCAACGTGGACTGCCTAAACATCAGATACCGGTGAGCGCATTATTTCTACCCTTAAAGCGCTTTTACAATCCTGTACATACAGACGGGCAGCTTAATACAACGGGTCCGGTGCTGTCCGGACCAGCTGCCACTACCACCGGCAATATCGCTAGTCAGCGCCTGCCAGCGCAGACCAACATCGGCATTATAGTCCACAGACTTTTTATTGAATTTAATACTGCTGGAACTTTTAACATCTGAACTTTTAAACATCTCTGCTTTTAGCGGAATTACCGCAATTCTGATATCTTTATACCAAAAGGATAACACTGCAACACCGTTCCATAATAACTGCCATTAATATTCATTACCATCCATCCTTTTTGAAAGTACAGTTTTTTGTGATTTATCATACTCATTTTTTCACAAGGTATCATCTATTGTTAAGATATATTTTATCTGTTATATGAACGCACACCAGAAGCATCAGGAATTATTTTACTGTATTTTATTTCATTTGTTCGATCCCCCCATAGGGCCCTGTGAGGGGATCATCTTAATCTCTTTTTATAATTGATATGATATTATATTAAATATTACTGATAATTGAAGCACGGTCTATTCCATTTATTATTCAATATACACCTTCCTTGAGGTTCTGGGTAAATATTTTTGCTATATAATTTACAAATCTGTTTAAAGGAGTACTCCGGCGTGCACTTTTTTCCTTTTATCCCGTCCGGGCTGCAAAATAAAAGAAAACAAACTTTCTCTTACCTGCCAACGAGCCCCCGAAGCTCCGGTACAGGTGTTCGGTCCCCGGCCTGTATTCTTCTTACTTCCTGTTAGCCCGGCACGTCACACGGAGCTTCAGCCTATCACTGGCCGAGGCGGGACATCGCTGCGGCCAGTGATAGGCTGAAGCTCCGTGTGACGTAAGGAAGTAAGAAGAATACAGCCCGGGGACCGAACACCTGTACCAGAGCTCCGGGGGCTCGTTGGCAGGTAAGAGAAAGTGTGTTTTCTTTAATTTTGCAGCCCGGACGGAATAAAAGGAAAAAAGTGTGCGCCGGAGTACTCCTTTAACTTTCTGGTATCAGTTCATTAAAAAAAAAAAAAGTTTTCCCCCGGAGTACCCCTTTAACTATAGTCCCACTGTGCTGTACAGCGCAAGGTGGGAATGGGTTAAAATTTTGTGTAAAAGTGTGAACAAATGCTATTTTCTCATCTTTGAGCAGCAAAACTGTTGACAAGTCACATGCAGAATATGTTTGTTGGCTGTGTTATACTGTATATGGGATATTTGTGTTATATATAGGATCTTTGCAATTGATAAAGGCTACTGTAACACATCTGCTCTGTAGTCACAGGACTACAAAACTGCTGTTAAAAGGGTTCTTATTTTAAAACTTGGTGGCATATTGCTGTGATACACCTTAAATTTCTGACTCCTGATCAAGCGTTGGGACCCAAAATGATCACTAGAAAGCAGTGGCAGCAGTACTAAAGATAGTGCGATGCCCCTCTATTCCTACAGGTTTTACGCCGATTGTTTTAGTTAACCACACGTATGCCCCTTACAGCTAAGAGCCATCCATACACCCACTTTAAGTAGAGTGGACCTAGCAGATGAACTGTCTCAAACCTTTCCTACTGCTGCTGCGACTTTGATCTAACAATGAACAGGGTGCACAGTGGTTGGACCGACTAACTGGACACTGGTGGAATATCTGTTATAAATGTTTGATAAGAGAAAAATCTCTTTAAAGGGGTATTCCAGGAAAAAACTGTTTTTAATATATCAACTGGCTCCAGAAAGTTAAACAGATTTGTAAATTACTTCTATTTAAAAATCTTAATCCTTTCAGTACTTATTAGCTTCTGAAGTTAAGGTTGTTCTTTTCTGTCTAAGTGCTCTCTGATGACACGTGTCTCGGGAACCGCCCAGTTTAGAAGAGGTTTGCTATGGGGATTTGCTTCTAAACTGGGTGGTTCCCAAGACATGTGTCATTAGAGAGCACTTAGACAGAAAAGAACAACCTTAACTTCAGAAGCTCATAAGTACTGAAAGGATTAAGATTTTTTAATC
Source organism: Hyla sarda (assembly GCF_029499605.1). Lineage (NCBI taxonomy): Eukaryota > Metazoa > Chordata > Amphibia > Anura > Hylidae > Hyla > Hyla sarda. The sequence goes on along the minus strand of NC_079193.1, from coordinate 191,701,472 downwards.
TGTTTAACTTTCTGGAGCCAGTTGATATATATATAAAAGTTTTTTCCTGGATAACCCCTTTAAGGTCCTGGAGACAGAACATGAGACAAAATATATGGGGTCATACCCTTTGGTTCCTTACATATTTACTCTCACACCTCCCTCCTCTTTCTATGCTAAAGCCCCAGGGAGAATCAGGGTTGCTGTCAAAAAGAATCTAAGAACAACACTGGTGATGGTTCATCAATGAGACAAATGTGTTAAAGAAGGCTGGCTAGAGGAGTCCTCACCTTCCCTCATGGTCCCGACTCCCCAATTACTAACCCTACTTGTCAATGTCAATATCAAGGACATTTTGATCATAGGAGACGAGGACTGACAAGCACATTTTATAGTTAGAACACTGATCACTGCTTTTTAAACAGTCATTCTACATCGCATTATACACTAAGAAGAAAACATTTAGGTTAAATGACACTCTAACAAGCTATAGATATTGCTAACATGGTATTTATTGCTATTGTTTGCCAAATAATTAACAAAGTACCGTAAGTCACCCATATTTACATGACCTATTTTAGTGTATGGAAGATAATACAGCAGGCCTCCAATAAGGACCATCTATATTTGCCAGTTCAGTACGTCACTGCAAAAAATAGTAGTAGCAGCCGATTGTCCCCAGCAGCCGGATTCCTTCCAATCAGTTACTATAGGGAAACCTGCTAGTTCAAAGTGGTATTCATTTTATTGTACTTCATTCCATTGTGTAAGGCCATGTTCAAACCACGGAACTTCCATGCGGAATTCCGCATTGGAATTCTGCACGGAGATTCTGCTGCAGCAAAGTCCCATTCACTTCAATGGGATTCTGCTGCACTGTGCACACATTATCTGCGCTGTGCCAAATGTTTCTGGCATGGAAATTCCCATTTCCATGTCTGCAGAAAGAATGAACATGTTCATTCTTTCTGCAGACTCCGCACGGAATACGTAGCCGTCTAATTCAACAGGATTCTGCTACGCTGTGCACACGGTGGAATTTCTGCGCCAGATGTTTCTGGAACAGAGATTCCGATTTCCATGTCTGCAGAAAGAATAAACATGCTCATGTTGTGATGGTGCATTCCCGTGTAGTCCTAGCGTGGGCATATTATGCCGGCACCCACAGGTTGCAAAATGTCCGCATGGAGATTTTCCGTGCGGACATTCTGAGGTGTGAACATAGCCTAATTGTTTACTTACTAAACAACCTTGGGGTTAGATAACACTGGATATTCAAGTAATTTGTCCAGCTGTCAATTGCTGATCACTAGTAAAGTATCATCTATATCACTTAAGGCTCCTTTCACACTATGAGTATTCATCCGTTATTAAACATCCATTTTCTGTGTAAAAGACTCCCACAGCCGAGACTACTACTACTCCCATCATGGAACATACTTGTTTCCATGATGGGAATAGTAGTTCCCCGGCTGCGGGAGTCTGCCGGGGGCTGGGGAGGCTGCATTAGTGTTTGTACTACTACCCCCATCATGGAGGTTGTAGTACAGGGGCTGAGGGATTGCTCGCACTGGATCTCACTTCTGAAGTCTGATGCGATTATAAGGTATTAAACAGGGGAGCGGGCGGTATGCTCCACTCCCCTGCGATGTACAATGTATTTTACTTTCATTTTAAATTCCCCGCTGGGAACCGGCAGGGTTTTCAAATAGAAGCACTGCGGTGAGGAAAGATACATAGAATTGCTGGTGGGGGGTATATGTCTGGCCCCCGCAGCGCTTCTATATATTTTGCCCCCCGCAACGCATTTATATATTTCCCCCTGCAGGACATTATTATATTCCCCCCTCCCCACCTGCAGCGCTATCATAAGCCCCCGAAAGTGCTTTGAATGAATGAATCCAGCTGGCCCAATGCGCTGCTGAAAGAATACTTGTTTTTCATAGCACTGCGGTGGCATATGTACATAGAAGCACTGTGGGGGCCAGATAACGCTACATGTCTGGCCCCCACAGCACTTCTATAATCATATGCCTTCGCCAGATGTGCTGTTGTTAGAATACTTTTCATTCATAGCGCTGCAGAGGCATATGATTATAGAAGCGCTGTGGGGCCAGACATATGGACATATGTCTGACCTCTGCAGCGCATCTATATACAGATGCCGCTGCAGCGCTATGAATGACAAGTATTCTTTCAGCAGCGCATCAGGCCGGCCAGATGCGCTGCTGTTAGAATACTTTTCATTCATAGCGCTGCAGAGGCATATGATTATAAAGTGCTGTGGGGGCCAGACATATAGCATTATCTGGCCCCCACAGTGCTTCTATGTACATATGCTGCCGTAGGCCTATGAAAAACAAGTATTCTTTCAGCAGCGCATCCGGCCAGCTGGCTTCCGGGCCCGATGCGCTACTAATAAAATACTTTTCATTAATAGCACTGCTGGCAGCTTATGATAGCGCTGTGGGGGGAAAATATAATATTGCACAGAAGGGGGCAAGATAGATAGAAGCGCTGCGGGGCCAGACATATACCCCCCCCCCCCCCACTAGCGATTCTATATATATTTCCCTACTGCAGTGCTTCTATTTGAAACCCTGTTTGGAGCCCAGTACTGGCCATTCAGGGCTCCTGGTGGGGAATTTAAAAATGAAAATAAAATACATCATACATCGCAGGGAAGTGGAGCATGCCACCCGCTCCCCTGTTTAATAACTTCTAAGTGGGATCCTTCAGGCCTCCGGTGTGCGTCCCCTGCGTCGTTGCTATGCACGTCATTGCGCCTCGCCGTGCAGTGCATAGCAATGACCCATGGGACGCACACCGAAGGCCTGAAGCAGCGCGGACCCGACCCCGGCAACAGGTAATTATACAACCGGGGATGGGGGAGGCAACGGGGCAGCAGCGCCGGCAATGGGTGCCGCTGCCCCTTCTCTCCCCCTGTCTGTTGGCGCCGGCAATGGGGCAGCGGCACCAATAGCCAGGGGGAGAGAACAGGCAGCGGCACCGATAGCCAGGGGGAGAGAAGGGCCGGAAGCAGGGCTCTAGACCCCAGGACAGGCAAGGGCAGAGAAGCCGGCAGCGACGGCAGGTCTCTACACCTGCAAAGCCGCTGCAGTTCATTGATTTAAAGTGCCCGCTTTAAATTATTGAACTGCAGCGGCTTATCGGCGTATAACACGCAGGTAGACTTTAGGCTAAAAATTTTAGCCTAAAAAGTGTGTGTTATACGCCGATAAATGCGGTATTTATTTATTTGTTCATTTTTTTCTGTCAGGCTGTTTGAGGTTTTATCATATGCTTCTTGATCTGTATTTTTGGTTTTGGAACCATTTTGATTTAGATGGAACTTTTTGATTACTTTTAATACATTTTTTTCCTGATATATGAAGTGGCCAAAAATCATCAATTCTGTTTTTTTTGTTTTTTTTCCGGTTTATGCTGTTCACTTTACAGAATCAATAATATATTTTAATAGGACAGACAATTCCACAATTCCGCAATACCAAAGATGTTTACTTTTCTTGTATTTTTATTTTTTTTAATACAAAAAAATGGGGAGTGTTCTTTTTTTTATTGTGGAATTTGAATTTTTATATTTAAAAAATATTGATTTTATTTCTTTATAATACTTTTAAGGTTTTAGATAGATCAACGTTCCGCTAGAGTTTGATTTTGTCTGAGGCAGATTCTATCAGGAAATTGACTCGGGACCAGCATGGAGGTATCCAGGAGGACTCCGGCTGGCATGTAAACCAATCAAATTGATGCAGGGGAGCCAATTAGGCACCCCGACCCATCATTAAGGCTCTTTAGTGCCATTAGAGGTATTGATCACAGCACTGAAGAGGTTAATGGAGAACATGAGCGCTCCCCAATGTCCGTCATTGACTGTGAGTTTCTGCTGCTGATAGCTGACAGCTCCTGCTCTTGCTTCATAGACTTGTGGTGTGCCAGCACCAAAGGCTGCCCTGTGGGCTGCGGATTTCCTCAGGCAGGTCTGCTGCTCCTGTGATGGGCCCACTGTTCCATTGTTTACTGTGCTTATGCACTTAGCTGAATTTACTGTATTCTTGTATTGTTTATGTACTGTACCCTTAAGAAGGAGATGGAGAGTGACCAGGTGACCCCTGTTAGCCAATGTTAATCCACAAATTGTCCTGTATATAATGTAGGGCGGGAGGAGTTGACCCAGTTGGCATTTGAGTTAGTAGCTGCTGTGTGCAGAGCTCCATGTGAGCTACAGTGTGGAAAGTAGTTGGAAGAATAATGAAGTGATTCCAAGGGAGACCTAAAGAAAAGCTCTTAATCAAATCAGTCCGCCATTCTGAAAGTGTTCCCCACACAGGAGTTGTTGGTGAGTCATACCCTGGCAGTGTCAGAAATTGGACCTTAGTAGAACCCTAGTCAGTGTGGGATATCTCTTAATCTCCAGGGTGATCAAGTGGGTGAAAAGCACCATAAGTCCCAGCAAGGAAACAGGGCTTCCAAGGGTTACACTGCATCCCTTCTACTCTGCTCTGTACTGTGAGTGTTGTGCCATCTCCTCCTGCCTCAGTAAAATATAGTTATCCATAATTTGGCGTTGGTGTGTTTATTGCCCCGTGCCTGGCCCAGGAGAGGCTGTCTCCACCTCGGACCGTCTATCGGCTAACGGTGCTGTAATACTCACGTTTCTGAAGAAAGGAACTCCAGTGTATGTGGATCCGCTGGACCTGTGTGGCAGATGACTCGGACCGTGCCAGGGAGAAGAGTCTAAGGTGCCGCTGGTCTTCACCAGAGCCGCAAAGCAGGATGGGCTTGCAGCTGCAGGCGACACCCAGGTCGCAACCCCCGTCAACGGCTCGACCCTACAGGCGGCTGAGGAGATGCGAAGCACAGAAGGGATGAGACAACTCGTAGTCAGGATAGCTGTAGGTCAGGGCAGGCAGCACAGTAGCGTAGTCGGGACATAGCAGAAGTTCAGTAGGCAGGCAGCAGAGAAGCAAGCTCAAGGTCACAAGAGCAGGAGATCTGGTACACGGCAAGGCAATACAAAGGAACGCTTTCTCTAGGGCACAAGGCAACAAAGATCCAGCAGAGAACTGAGGAGGGTGGTGGAATTTATCAACAAGACACAGGTGGTTACACTAATGAGCGTACTGGCCCTTTAAATCTTAAAGCTCCAGCGCACGCCCTAAGGGACGGGGACACACGTGCCGGAGAAGAGAGGCGGAGGCAGAGGCAGGGGAAACACCCGGAGAGTGACGGACTGGGGCTCGCATGCGGGTGCATCCCGCAATGCGAGTCCCAGCCCCGTCGGCAGCAGAAGGTAAGGGCACCATGCGCTCACGGCCAGCGTGTGAGGCAGGAGCGCATAGCGTAACAGTACCCCCCCCCCCCCTTTGGTCTCCCCCTCCTTTTACGAGAGAGGAAACTCCTGAGAAGGTCACGGTCCAGGATATTCTCCTCAGGTTCCCAAGATCTCTCCTCAGGACTGTTACCCTCCCAGTCGACCAAAAAAAAGTTTACCTCTCACAGTTTTTGCAGAAAGGATCTGTTTAACTTTGTAGACATCAGAGGAGCAAGAGACAAGTGTTGGAAGAGGATTCTTCTGAGAAAACCGGTTTACAACAAGAGGCTTGAGGAGAGAGATGTCGAAGGAATTGGGAATACGTAATGTAGCAGGTAGACAGAGTTTGTAGGAGACAGGATTGATCTTTTGTAGAATCTGGAAGGGACCAAAGTAGCGGACACCGAGCTTGTAACAGGGGATCATGAAGCGGATGTATTTGGATGAAAGCCACACCATGCCACCAGGAGAGAAGGACGGAGGAGGTCTTCTACCTTTATCCGCTTGCGCCTTCATGCGTGAAGAAGCCTGGGACAATGATTGTCGGGTCTGTTGCCAGATGGTGGAGAAGTCACGGACCAGCTCATCAACAGCAGGCACACCAGAGGAGACTGGGAGAGGAAAAGGAGGACAGAGATGGAGTCCGTAGACAACAAAAAAGGGAGACAACCTCGTGGACTCGGAATCCTTAACATTATATGAGAATTCAGACCAGGGGAGAAGGTCAACCCAATCATCTTGGCGAGCTGAAACAAAATGCTGAAGATAAGTCTCAAGGATTTGATTGACCCTTTCCACCTGACTGTTGGACTGAGGGTGGTAGGCCGAGGAGAAGTCCAGATTGATGTCCAGACGGTTACAAAGGGCTCGCCAGAACTTAGAAATAAACTGCACACCTCGATCCGAAACTATATGCTGTGGAAGACCATGTAAACGAAAGACATGCGACAAGAAGTACTTCGCCAGCTGCGGAGCAGAAGGAAGACCTGGTAGAGGAATGAAGTGAGCCATCTTTGAAAACCGATCTACCACGACCCAGATGATGGTGTTATTATGAGAAGGTGGCAGATCGGTGATGAAATCCATGGCGTAATGGGACCAGGGAGTCTCTGGAATGGGTAAAGGCTGTAAGAGGCCTTCAGGTCTTTGCCGAGGAGTTTTGGCATAAATTACACAGGACCGAACAAAATCAGAAACATCCCGTTCAAGATGGGGCCACCAGTAGTGCCGGGAAATAAGAAGTAGGGTCTTGCGTATTCCAGGATGTCCTGTTGTCAAAGAAGAATGACCCCATTTCAAGACCTTGAGTCTCAATCTGGTGGGCACAAAGGATTTTCCAGGAGGAACTTGCTGAATCTCGGCAGGAGCGGCAGGAATCAAACGGTCAGGAGGAATAATGTGCCTAGGCGTGGAGTCCAAACCAATGACGTCAGAGGACCTGGAGAGTGCATCAGCCCTGATGTTCTTGTCTGCAGGACGGAAGTGAATGAAGAAGTTGAAACGGGAAAAGAACAGTGATCATCTTGCCTGGCGGGGTTCAAACGCTGAACAGACTGAAGGTATAGAAGATTCTTATGATCGGAGTAGATGCTGACCGGATGAGAAGAACCTTCCAGTAAATGTCGCCATTCCTCCAAAGCTAGCTTCACCCCTTAAGGACCCAGCCCAAATATACCTTAAGGACCCGGCAATTTTTTTAACATCTGACCACTGTCACTTCAAGCATTAATAACTCTGGGATACTTTTACCTTTCATTCTGATTCCGAGAATGTTTTTTCGTGACATATTCTACTTTATGTTAGCGGTAACATTTTGTCGATACTTGTATCATTTCTTTCGAAAGTTGATGAAAAAAATGAAAATGTTGCATTTTTTTTTACTTTGAAGCTCTCTGCTTATAAGGAAAATAAATATTCCAAATAAATTATATATTGATTCACATATACAATATGTCTACTTTATGTTTGCATCATAAAGTTGACATGTTTTTACTTTTGAAAGACATCAGAGGGCTTCAAAGTTCAGCAGCAATTTTCCAATTTTTCACAAAATTTTCAAAATCGGATTTTTTCAGGGACCAGTTCTGTTTAGAAGTGGATTTGAGGGGCCTTCTTATTAGAAATACCCCATAAATGACACCATTATAAAAACTTCACCCCTCAAAGTATTCAAAATGACGTTCAAAAGGTTTGTTAACCCTTTTGGTGTTTCACAGGAATAGCCGAAAGTTGAAGGAGAAAATTCAAAATCTTCATTTTTTAAACTCGCATGTCCTTGTGAACCCAGTTTTTGCATTTTTACAAGGGGTAAAAAGAGAGAAATTTTCTTAAAATGTGTAACCCAATTTCTGTCGAGTAAGGAAATACCTCATATGTGTATGTCAAGTGTTCGGCGGGCGCAGTAGAGGGCTCATAAGGGAAGGAGCGACAGTGGGATTTTGGAGAGAGAGAGTTTTTCTGAAATGGTTTTTGGGGGGCATGTCACATTTAGGAAGCCCCTATTGTGCCAAAACAGCAAAAAAAAAAAAAAACACATGGCATACCATTTTGGAAACTAGATCCCTTGAGGAACGTAACAAGGAATAAAGTGAGCCTTAATACCGCACAGGGGTTTTACGACTTTTGCATATGTAAAAAAAAAATATATTTTTTTTTTTCACTAAAATGTGTGTTTCCCCCCAAATTTAAATTTTTTGCAAGGGTTAATAGCAGAAAATACCCCCCAAAATTTGTAACCCCATCTCTTCTGAGTATGGAGGTAACCCATAAGTTGACCTGAAGTGCACTACGGGCAAACTACAATGCTCAGAAGAGAAGGAGTCATATTTGGCTTTGTGAGAGCAAATTTTGCTCGGGGGGCATGTCGCATTTAGGAAGCCCCTATGGTGCCAGAACAGCAAGAAAAAAACACATGGCATACCATTTTGGAAACTAGACCCCTTGAGGAACGTAACAAGGAATAAAGTGAGCCTTAATACCCCACAGGGGTTTCACGACTTTTGCATATGTAAAAAAATATATATATATTTTTCACTAAAATGTGTGTTTCCCCTCCAAATTTCACATTTTTGCAAGAGTTAATAGCAGAAAATACCCCCCAAAATTTGTAACCCCATCTCTTCTGAGTATGGAGGTACCCCATAAGTTGACCTGAAGTGCACTACGGGCGAACTACAATGCTCAGAAGAGAAGGAGTCACATTTGGCTTTTTGAGAGCAAATTTTGCTCGGGGAGCATGTCGCATTTAGGAAGCCCCTATGGTGCCAGAACAGCAAAAAAAAACACATGGCATACCATTTTGGAAACTAGACTCCTTGAGGAACGTAACAAGGAATAAAGTGAGCCTTAATACCCCACAGGGGTTTCACGACTTTTGCATATGTAAAAAAAAGATATATTTTTTTCACTAAAATGTGTGTTTCCCCCAAAATTTCACATTTTTGCAAGGGTTAATAGCAGAAAATACCCCCCAAAATTTGTAACCCCATCTCTTCTGAGTATGGAGGTACCCCATAAGTGGACGTCAAATGCACTGCAGGAGCGCTACAATGCTCAGAAGAGAAGGAGTCACATTTGCTAATTTTGCTGAAATGGGGGGGGCGGCCGCATGTATGTCGCATTTACTGCCAGAAAAGCAAATAAAAATTTAATTTGTAAATACATTTCTTTGGAAAAAGGACATACCTCATATCTGGGCGTAAAACGGATCTCCGGGTGCACACTGGTCACGGAGAAACAGGAGGGCAGTCAGGGGCCTTGAGCTTCTGCCTATGGAGCCAGAACAGTGGGACCCCCCCCCCCCTCAAGGGGCATTATATGGGGTACACTAATAACTAACAAGGGGTACAGTGGGACATAAAAGGATAAAACAGGTTATGTTCCCAGAATGATGACCCAGAGCATAGCCAAAACTATAAAATATGCCCACCCCAAACCCTATTGTCACGATGCCGGCTGGCAGGTAGTGGATCCTCTGTGCCAGAGAGGGATTGGCGTGGACCGTGCTAGTGGATCGGTTCTAAGTCACTACTGGTTTTCACCAGAGCCCGCCGCAAAGAGGGATGGTCTTGCTGCGGCGGTAGTGACCAGGTCGTATCCACTAGCAACGGCTCAACCTCTCTGACTGCTGAAGATAGGCGCGGTACAAGGGAGTAGACAGAAGCAAGGTCGGACGTAGCAGAAGGTCGGGGCAGGCAGCAAGGATCGTAGTCAGGGGCAACGGCAGCAGGTCTGGAACACAGGCTAGGAACACACAAGGAAACGCTTTCACTGGCACAATGGCAACAAGATCCGGCGAGGGAGTGAAGGGGAAGTGAGGTATAAATAGGGAGTGCACAGGTGAACACACTAATTGGAACCACTGCGCCAATCAGCGGCGCAGTGGCCCTTTAAATCGCAGAGACCCGGCGCGCGCGCGCCCTAGGGAGCGGGTCCGCGCGCGACGGGACAGGACAGACGGAGAGCGAGTCAGGTACGGGAGCCGGGATGCGCATCGCGAACGGGCGCTACCCGCATCGCGAATCGCATCCCGGCTGGAGACGGTATCGCAGCGCACCGGGTCAGTGGAGCTGCCCGGAGCGCTGCGGTAGCGAGAGAGAAGCGAGCGCTCCGGGGAGGAGCGGGGACCCGGAGCGCTCGGCGTAACAGTACCCCCCCCCTTGGGTCTCCCCCTCTTCTTAGAGCCTGAGAACCTGAGGAGCAGACTTTTGTCTAGGATGTTGTCCTCAGGTTCCCAGGATCTCTCTTCAGGTCCACAGCCCTCCCAATCCACTAAAAAGAACCTTTTTCCTCTGACCGTCTTGGAGGCCAGTATCTCTTTCACTGAGAAGACGTCAGAAGAACCGGAGACAGGAGTGGGAGAAACTAATTTGGGAGAGAAACGGTTGATGATGAGTGGTTTAAGAAGAGAGACATGAAAGGCATTAGGAATACGGAGAGAAGGAGGAAGAAGAAGTTTGTAAGAGACAGGATTAATTTGGCACAAGACTTTGAAAGGACCAAGATAGCGTGGACCCAGTTTGTAACTGGGGACACGAAAGCGGACATATTTAGCGGAGAGCCATACCTTGTCTCCGGGAGCAAAAATGGGGGGAGCTCTTCTTTTCTTATCGGCAAACTTTTTCATGCGAGATGAAGCCTGTAAAAGAGAATCTTGGGTCTCTTTCCATATGGTGGAAAGATCACGAGTCACTTCATCTACAGCGGGCAAACCAGAGGGCAAGGGAGTAGGGAGGGGGGGAAGAGGGTGACGGCCGTACACCACGAAAAATGGGGATTTGGAGGAAGATTCAGAGACTCTAAAGTTATACGAGAATTCGGCCCATGGTAGAAGATCTGCCCAATCATCCTGGCGGGAGGAAACAAAATGTCGTAAATAATCACCCAAGACCTGGTTAATTCTTTCTACTTGTCCATTGGATTGAGGATGATATGCAGAAGAAAAGTTTAATTTAATCTTGAGTTGTTTACAGAGAGCCCTCCAGAATTTTGACACAAATTGGACGCCTCTATCCGAGACTATCTGTGTGGGCAACCCGTGAAGACGAAAAATGTGTACAAAAAATTGTTTAGCCAACTGAGGCGCTGAAGGAAGACCAGGAAGAGGGATGAAATGTGCCATCTTGGAGAATCGATCAACGACCACCCAAACAACAGTGTTGCCACGGGATGGGGGTAGGTCTGTAATAAAATCCATACCAATCAGAGACCAAGGCTGTTCGGGGACAGGCAGAGGATGAAGAAAACCAGCGGGCTTCTGGCGAGGAGTCTTATCCCGGGCACAGACAGTGCAGGCTCGCACAAAGTCCACGACATCCGTCTCCAGAGTCGGCCACCAATAGAAGCGAGAGATGAGTTGCACAGATTTCTTGATGCCTGCATGGCCTGCGAGATGGGAGGAGTGACCCCATTTGAGGATTCCGAGGCGTTGGCGTGGAGTGACGAAGGTCTTCCCTGGAGGAGTTTGCCTGATGGAGGCTGGAGAAGTGGAAATCAGGCAGTCAGGAGGAATGATGTGTTGCGGAGAGAGTTCAACTTCCGAGGCATCCGAGGAACGAGAGAGAGCATCGGCCCTAATGTTCTTATCGGCAGGCCGAAAGTGAATTTCAAAATTAAATCGGGCAAAGAACAGAGACCACCTGGCCTGGCGAGGATTCAGCCGTTGGGCAGACTGGAGATAGGAGAGGTTCTTGTGATCGGTGTAAATAATAACTGGAAATCTTGATCCCTCCATCAGATGCCTCCATTCCTCAAGTGCTAATTTAATGGCTAGAAGCTCTCGATCCCCGATGGAGTAGTTCCTCTCCGCCGGAGAGAAGGTCCTAGAAAAAAAACCACAAGTAACAGCATGCCCGGAAGAATTTTTTTGTAGAAGGACCGCTCCAGCTCCTACAGAGGAGGCATCAACCTCCAATAGGAAGGGTTTAGATGGGTCAGGTCTGGAGAGCACAGGAGCCGAAGAAAAGGCAGACTTGAGCCGTTTAAAGGCGTCTTCCGCTTGAGGAGGCCAAGACTTGGGATTGGCATTTTTTTTGGTTAAAGCCACGATAGGGGCCACAACGGTAGAAAAATGTGGAATAAATTGCCTGTAATAATTGGCGAACCCCAAAAAACGTTGGATAGCACGGAGTCCGGAGGGGCGTGGCCAATCTAAGACAGCAGAGAGTTTGTCTGGATCCATTTGTAGTCCCTGGCCAGAGACCAAGTATCCTAGGAAAGGAAGAGATTGGCATTCAAACAGACATTTCTCTATCTTGGCATAAAGTTGATTGTCACGAAGTCTCTGAAGAACCATACGGACATGCTGGCGGTGTTCTTCTAGATTGGCAGAAAAAATCAGGATATCGTCCAGATATACAACAACACAGGAGTATAAGAGATCACGAAAAATTTCATTAACAAAGTCTTGGAAGACGGCAGGGGCGTTGCACAGGCCAAAGGGCATGACCAGATACTCAAAGTGTCCATCTCTAGTGTTAAATGCCGTTTTCCATTCATCCCCCTCTCTGATGCGGATGAGATTATAAGCACCTCTTAAGTCCAGTTTGGTAAAGATGTGGGCACCTTGGAGGCGATCAAAGAGTTCAGAGATGAGGGGTAGGGGGTAGCGGTTCTTTACCGTGATTTTATTAAGACCGCGGTAGTCAATGCAAGGACGTAGAGAGCCATCTTTTTTGGACACAAAGAAAAATCCGGCTCCGGCAGGAGAGGAGGATTTACGGATAAAGCCTTTTTTTAAATTTTCCTGGATGTACTCCGACATAGCAAGAGTCTCTGGGGCGGACAGAGGATAGATTCTGCCCCGGGGTGGAGTAGTGCCCGGGAGGAGGTCAATAGGACAATCATAAGGCCTGTGAGGAGGTAGAGTCTCAGCTTGTTTTTTGCAAAAAACATCCGCAAAGTCCATATAGGCCTTAGGGAGACCGGTTACAGGGGGAACCACAGAGTCACGGCAAGGGGTACTGGGAACCGGTTTTAGGCAGTCCTTGAAACAAGAGGGCCCCCAACTCTTGATCTCCCCAGTGGACCAATCCAGGGTTGGGGAATGGAGTTGAAGCCAGGGTAGTCCAAGGAGGATTTCGGAAGTGCAATTGGGGAGGACCAAAAATTCAATCTTCTCGTGATGAGGTCCGATGCACATTAGAAGGGGCTCCGTGCGGAGACGTATGGTACAGTCCAATCTTTCATTGTTTACACAATTGATGTAGAGGGGTCTGGCGAGACTGGTCACTGGGATGTTGAACCTGTTGACGAGAGAGGCCAAAATAAAATTTCCTGCAGATCCGGAATCCAAGAAGGCCATAGTAGAGAAGGAGAAGGCAGAGGCAGATATCCGCACAGGCACAGTAAGACGTGGAGAAGCAGAGTAGACATCAAGGACTGTCTCACCTTTGTGCGGAGTCAGCGTACGTCTTTCCAGGCGGGGAGGACGGATAGGACAATCCTTCAGGAAGTGTTCGGTACTGGCACAGTACAAGCAGAGATTCTCCATGCGGCGTCGTGTCCTCTCTTGAGGTGTCAGGCGAGACCGGTCGACCTGCATAGCCTCCACGGCGGGAGGCACAGGAACGGATTGCAGGGGACCAGAGGAGAGAGGAGCCGGGGAGAAAAAACCCCTTGTTGCGCTATCTGTTGTGACTGCTGGGCGACCACCGTGGTGAGGTCGGCGACAACTGGCAGAGGAACTTCAGCGGGATCCATGGCCGGATCTACTGTCACGATGCCGGCTGGCAGGTAGTGGATCCTCTGTGCCAGAGAGGGATTGGCGTGGACCGTGCTAGTGGATCGGTTCTAAGTCACTACTGGTTTTCACCAGAGCCCGCCGCAAAGCGGGATGGTCTTGCTGCGGCGGTAGTGACCAGGTCGTATCCACTAGCAACGGCTCAACCTCTCTGACTGCTGAAGATAGGCGCGGTACAAGGGAGTAGACAGAAGCAAGGTCGGACGTAGCAGAAGGTCGGGGCAGGCAGCAAGGATCGTAGTCAGGGGCAACGGCAGGAGGTCTGGAACACAGGCTAGGAACACACAAGGAAACGCTTTCACTGGCACAATGGCAACAAGATCCGGCGAGGGAGTGAAGGGGAAGTGAGGTATAAATAGGGAGTGCACAGGTGAACACACTAATTGGAACCACTGCGCCAATCAGCGGCGCAGTGGCCCTTTAAATCGCAGAGACCCGGCGCGCGCGCGCCCTAGGGAGCGGGGCCGCGCGCGCCGGGACAGGACAGACGGAGAGCGAGACAGGTACGGGAGCCGGGATGCGCATCGCGAGCGGGCGCTACCCGCATCGCGAATCGCATCCCGGCTGGAGACTGTATCGCAGCGCAGCGGGTCAGTGGAGCTGCCCGGAGCGCTGCGGTAGCGAGAGAGAAGCGAGCGCTCCGGGGAGGAGCGGGGACCCGGAGCGCTCGGCGTAACACCTATGCTCTGAATCATCATTCTGGTAATGTGATGTGTGTGGCCGTCCCTAACTTGTTGCCTCAAATGCGCACCCCGCTCAGGTGGAGAGAGAGCGCTGCGCATTTGAGGCAACATAAAAAGTCCTCGATGATAGTGACTCAGTGACCCATGACCCAGAGAAAAAAAATACCCCCAGAGGTCTTATCAGTTTTATTTTTTTTTATGAGAGTTTTTTGGGCAATTTAGTGGTTTTATGGGGTTAAAACTTGGAATGTACTCTGGACTTGGTACATTGGGGTCAAATTATGGAAAATTAAAATGAAAAGGGAAAATTTAGTACTGCATGGAAGTGTGATACTCCCTGAAGCAGTTTTTAATGCAGAGGCCCGGATGATCAGGGCAAGTGTCACATTGATAGGTGGTGTCCTTCCGAATCCCCCTCCTGTTACACACTCTGCATTTTTTCTGGGATCGTCCCTTCTTTGCAGTGTGGGGGACCTCACCTGGAAAGTGTTGGCCTGGGACGATCCTGGCACCTATAACTTCAGTTCCTTGGGAAGTCCGGCCTGCTCTTTCCCGGTCAGCAAAGATCAGGACCTTTAGGACTTCTTCTTGGAACTGAAGGTATGTCCCTGTGTTGCCAGCGTTCTGGTACAGTACAAAAGAGTTGTACATGGCAACCTGTACCAAGTAGACCGCAACTTTCTTGTACCATACACGTGTTTTCCGCATGGCATTATATGGCTTCAGGATTTAATCAGAAAGATCAACTCCCCCCATATACCGATTGTAGTCCAGAATACAATCGGGCTTGAGGACCGTTGTTGTGGTACCTCGCACAGGGACAGGTGACCATGAATAGTGGTCAGCATAAGGACATCCCTCTTATCCTTATACTTGACCAGCAACAGGTTTTCATGGGTAAGGGCAGGGGACTCACCCTTGGGCATAGGTGTCTGAACAAAATTTTAAGGGAGGCCTCTCTGATTCTTCCGCACGGTCCCACAAGCGGACGTCGATCTGTCAGCAAGGGATGTGAAGAGAGGGATGCTGGTATAAAAGTTGTCCACGTACACGTGGTAACCCTTATCCAGCAATGGGTACATAAGGTCCCAAACGATTTTCCCGTTAACACCCAGAGTGGGTGAACAATCTGGGGGTTCAATACGGGAATCTCGTCCCTCATACACCCTAAACTTGAGAGTGTACCCGGAGGTACTCTCACAAAGTTTATATAGCTTCACGCCATATCGCGCCCGCTTCGAGGGAATATACTGGCGGAAGATGAGTCTCCCCTTAAAACTGATGAGAGACTCATCTACAGAGAGCTCCCTAAGCGGTACATAGGCCTCCAAAAATTTGGCCCCAAAGTGATCGATGACCGGCCTCACTTTGTAAAGCCGGTCATAGGTGGGATCATTTCGGGGTGGACATGCCGCATTATCTGCATAATGCAGGCATTTCCAAATGGCCTCGAACCGCTTCCGTGCCATGGCCGTACTGTACAGCGGGGTCTGGTATAGGACGTCCCCGCTCCAGTACTGCCTGACACTTGGCTTTTTGACCAGGCCCATGTTCAGCACGAGGCCCCAAAATGTCCTCATTTCGGCTGCACTGACGGCGTACCATTCATTGGACCTGGCCAAAAAAGAATCAAGGTGGTGGGCGATGAACTGCCTGGCGTACAGATTCGTCTGCTCCACCATGTGATTGACCAGGCTGTCACTGAAAAAATAACTGAAAAAGTCAAATTCAATGAACCCAGCCGTGTCAATCCGGATTCCAGAGTCGCCAACAAACTCCGGAATCCGTGGCTGATAACCCTCTGGGGGTCTCCAGACAGGTTCACCGGAAGGGAGCTCCGGTAAAATCGCCTGGGAGGTCGGACTCCTAGTACGAGCGGCATCACCACTCGCACTAGTGCCAGCCACTGGGGCACTTTCATGGGGGGTGCGTGGCCTCGCCTGGCGGCGTCTCCGCCACCGTGCAGGGGGCTCATCATCAGTACTAGATGATGAGGAGGACTATGAAGAACACAGGAATGTTGGATCTTCATCGTCCTCACTGACAGATTCGGAGTCGGAGGCAAGAAAAGCGTATGCCTCCCCTACCGAAAATGCCCGGCGAGCCATCGCCTTTTCTACGGTGGCAGGGGGCGGTGGCGGGGGGGAGGGGGTGTGTGTGGGGGGTGGCGGGGATGTATGTAGTGTGTGTGCTTGGTGTATACTATATATGACGGTGTGTCAGTAGAAATCACACACCGTTATATGAACCAAAATAAAAAGCTGCGGCCAAAAAAAAATGGGGGGCCAAATGCAGTGCCCTGAACCCCTAATAGGGCCCGGGTCAAGCTAAAAAATCTCAGGCAGACCCTTGGGGACCTATTAGGGGGTCAGGGGGGGGGGATTTATTTTTTTACTTTTACTTTACTGTTTTACACTATTTTTTCCTACCTTTCCCTGGGGGGGGTTCTGTCCCTGCTCTATGGGGGATCGTCGGTCCTGAGGGGGCTCCAATCCTCACAGGGGGGGTCCCTGGCACCTTCGGGCAGCTTTGCCCGCTGACTGAACTCAGCTAACGGGCAGAGCTGCAAGAAGATGCAGTTTACCCCTCCCCCGCCGGCTGCTATTGGCTGGACGATCGTCCAGCCAATTGCAGCGCTCCTGGGGGGGTGACGAAATCGCCACCTCCCCATAGATACAGTGGGTGATAGGGGGTGTATTGTACACCCCCGATCACCTTGTATCTTCGGGTCAGCGGGTCACACGTGACCCATATGACCCGAATCGCGGTAGATCGTTAGTGTGAATTCACCAACGATCTGCCGCGATCGCCGACATGGGGGGGTCTGATAACCCCCCTGGGCATTTGCGCGGGATGCCTGCTGAATGATAAATTCCCACAGGCGTATGGATACGCCCTGGGTCCTTAAGTACCAGGACGTCAATGCGTATCCATACGCCCTAGGTCCTTAAGTGGTTAATAGCGAGGAGTTCACGATCTCCAATGGAGTCATTCCTCTCAGCAGGAAAGAAAGTCTTGGAGAAGAACCCACAAGTTACACTCTTGCCCTTGGCGTTTTTCTGTGTGAGGACGACACTCGCTCCAATAGATGAGGCATCAACCTCCAACGCAAAGGGCCTCTCTGGATCAGGTCTTGTAAGCACGGGAGCAGAGGCAAACGCAGACTTTAAACGGGAGAAGGTCTCTTCAGCCTCTCTAGATCAAGACTTAGGATTGGATGCTTTTTTTTTTTTTTTTTGCAATATATTTTTATTCAACATTTTCAGAATAACACAAAAACATATCAGAAATATCACGATCCCCATCTGGGAAAATAACGGACCGCGATCCAACATACAATACAATAACTGTCTTAAAAATGACAAATACTGAGGTGCTGTAGTGAAGTGATGCAGGATTCCCTCTCTCCCCAAGGATTCAACAAGCTTAATCCTTACAGTCTAAACTGAATCAGGAAGCTGTAATGCCCCCAACGTCCCTTTCAATGATTCCGTAAGGTACCATGTGGTGTGTCTAAAAGGATATACAATGTCGGCTACCTCCCGGGGATTATAGTGTGTAATAATGAACGGTGTCCACTTTTCGAAGAAACGTGCTGTGCCAGAGTTGCAATGGCGTTCAGCATCCAATCTGTCTACCCCTAAAAAGAACTTCAATTGAGTTATCAATAATTGCAGGTCCGGTACCCGGTCCTCCAACCACCGGAGAAACAAGCATCGGAGAGCAACCAGCCAGACCACATGTATTATTTTAGGGATCCTCTGGATCCCCGTCCGATCCTCCTCCGGAGGACGAAGCTGGTGAAATATAAGGGTCTGAACCTTAAAAGGAAGACTTACCCGCCAGTGGTCTCTGATGTAGGAGCAGATCGAGCGCCAGTAGCCAGCCGAGTGAGCACAGTCCCAGATCCCGTGAAAAAGATTTGTCATAGGTGTAAGACATTTGGGGCAGTGTGTTATACGCTCAGGGAAACAAGGCGACGGTGGGATATTAAAGCCGTACAAGGCTGCGTGGGAAACTTTAAAATAGGTCTCCCTCCATCGTTCATTGATAACCTGTTTACAAACCGCTTCCCATCCCGTAAGTATAGTCTCATGAATGTCTGGGTCCCCAGTCCATCTCTCCCATGTGGTAAACAGGAGTTTTGGGTCGAATTTTAAAAGTCTCCCCCGTAAAGCTAGGTATAATTGGGAAATGGAAGTCTTCCTCGGACCATCCCCTACTATGTCATCAAAAGAGTGGATAGGGGCTTCCACTGTCAGGTTCCTAAGTCGGGTCGAACAAAAGGAGTATAATTGATTTGCATAGATCAATTGAGTTTGGGGTAAAGAGAATTTTGTTACCATCTCTGCAGGTGAAAGCCATGACCTTCGATCCTCGTCCCACAAATCACTAGCCCTCAAAACCCCCTCCCTCTCCCAAAGAGCAAGCCAGGTAGATGAAGTCCCTTGAGAGAATTCAGGGTGTCCTCTGAGTGGCATTCGCTTGGATAACAAGTGCGATAGGCCAAAAGTCTTACGGAGTTCCTTCCATGTAATAATGGTATCCCTAAGGACCTGCGAGCTCTTGACCTGCGGGGGTAGCTTAGTGTAGGAAGTATGTAGTAGGGCTGTCAATGACCACGGTGCCGCCAGCTCTCGCTCAATCAATAGGTTAGAGAAGTATGATGAATCATGCAACCAATCCATCACATTGCGGAACAAGCATACCAAGTTGTAACCCCTCACATTGGGAAGGTTGACCCCCCCTTCCATCCTACACAGCATCAACTTTTTAAGCGCAATTCTGGGTCTCTTCCTATGCCATATGAATTTAGTGAATGCTGCGTTGAGTGTCCTGACATCTACGTGCTTCAGCAATATTGGGAGTGTCTGCAGAGGGTAAAGTAGCCTGGGAAAACTTATCATCTTCACCAGATGACAACGTCCCATAAAGGACAGCGGAAGGTCTTTCCACCGTGCCAACTCGTCCACTATCTTCTTAATCACCGGGGTAAAATTCAACGCATATAGTGTATCCGCGGTTCTCCCTATCCTAATCCCCAGGTAGAGAATGGAAGAAGTGCTATAAGTGATCCCTAAATCCCCAGCCATCCGCTCCCAGTGAGGCGGGCCCTTCCCCAAAGGAAGGAGCACACTTTTGGATGCGTTCACTTTATAGCCCATGAAACCTTCCACCCCGGCTAGAAAAGACAATACCTTGGGAACATCCCGCCCTGGGTCATCCAAGAACATTAGCACATCATCTGCAAACAAGGATATTTTGAGTTCTCTGGAACCCACCGCTATACCCTTGTACGTGTCCGAAGCGAGCAAAAAGCGCGCCAAGGGTTCAATTGCTAAATCAAACAAAAGGGGCGATAGAGGACACCCCTGTCGTGTCCCTCTATGCAGTTGGATATATGGAGACAAAAAGCCCGGGGTATACACCCTGGCTGCCAGGCCAGAATAGAGGTTTTCCAGGAAACCACTGAACCTCCCTGTGATACCAAAGCGTTCTAGAACCAAATGCAACCAATCCCACCGGACATTATCGAACGCTTTTTCCGCATCTAGAGCGAGCAGTGCAGGGTGGGGCATAACCGCAGGCCTTCTGCCTACACTATCCATGACCGCTAGAACCTTCCGTATGTTCGTGACAGCTGAACGCGTTTTTACAAAACCCACTTGATGATCCCCTATCAACTCGGGCAACAGTTTCGCTAACCGGTCCGCTAATATTTTGGTAAGTAATTTAACATCCTGATTAATAAGTGATATTGGACGATAGGAGCCAGGATCCAGCGGATCCTTGCCCGGCTTGGGGAGAACCTTAATGAAGGCTAGTTTTGCTCCCGCCGACAAGTTTCCACCAGACAGGACACCATTAAAGTAAGCCGTCAGGGCAGGAGTGACCTGATCAACTAGGGGTTTATAAAATTCCCCCGGATAACCGTCCGGTCCCGGGGCCTTCCCATTGGCTAGAGATCTGATAGCCCCCCTAACCTCTTCTACTGTGATGGCTATGTTCAGCTCTCGTCGTTGGTCCTCAGACAACTTTGGGAGACTCACTTTGTCCAAAAAGTCCCGGCCCTCTGTACCTGCGTCAGGTGGAGCGGAGTACAAGTCCGCATAGTAAGCACCCAATAGAGCACTTACAGCCTTCGGGTCTCTACTAATTTGGCCCTGGGTGTCCTTCAGAGCAAGCACATACGCTGATGAATGTGGGCCCTTCGCTAGTCTAGCCAGCAAGCGACCTGCCTTGTTTCCCTGTTTAAACAGCTGGAGATCGTAATGTGAGCGATAAACTCGCTCCCTCCTGTCTAACCATAGTTCATAGTCGGCACGCGCTGTCTGCCACGCCAGTTTATTGGGGGGGGTCGAGGAAGATACAAACTTGGAATATGCTGCGGCTAAGCGAGAACTGGCGGCCGCATGTCCCTCTTGCGACTTACGCTTTAACGTGGAATGATAGGCCATTATTTTACCTCTCAGGACTACCTTGGCTGTCTCCCAGAAAAGGGCAGGGTCCCCTTCATGTTGGGCATTGTCAGTTTGAAATTCCAGCCACCACCCCCGAAGAAGATCTTGAAAAGACTCATCCTTCGCTAAATAAGAAGGGAAGCGCCACAAAAAGTCAGTCCCCTTCGGGTGTGATTGCCGAAACTCCAACACTACAGGGGAGTGGTCAGAAATGATCAGGTCAGAGATGTCCGTTACAGTCACCCTAGGGCAAAGGGAAGGACTAATCATGAGGTAATCAATTCGGGACCAGGAATTGTGTGTGTGGGAGTAGTGCGTATACTCACGACCATCGGGATGAAAATGTCTCCAGGCATCCACCAAGCCTGTACTGGACAGAAACGGTTGCAGGACCCTGTCACTCTGTCGGATGGCCACTGGCGTCGATGTCGCCCCTCTCCTGTCCACCAGAGGATCCACCACCGAGTTCAGGTCACCTCCAACCACTACCTGCAGACCTGCTGAACTAGTTAACTCATCTGTTAGGGAACGAAAGAAAGAGGCGTTATCTCCATTCGGTGCATATACATTATAAATAGCATAAGATTGCTCGCCATGTATTAAGGAAATATGGGAAAGACGTCCCGCATCATCATGTGTATGGGAGATCAAATGGTGTTGGAAAGCCTTGTGTATCAGAATCAATACACCCGCCTTTCGGTCCACCGCCGGGGAACCATACACACTACCCACCCACAACTTCCTCATTCTAGGGAAATCGGTTGCGGTCAGATGTGTCTCCTGCAAAAGAACCACATCCGGCCTCAAGCGCTTGAGATATCGAAGGATGGACATTCTCTTCTGAGGTGATCTTAGACCCTTCACATTCCACGAAACAATTCTACACATCGTGAATACAGTGAGGAAGGGTAACAGTAATGCACAGGGAGACGTAGGGACACAACACAAAAACCCACCCAAGGGAAACTCCCAGGACTATGGGCAGACAGGGGAAGAGCAGGGATCGCCAGCGCAAGTTATCGAAGTACCTCAGCACATGACAAGAGCTCGCAGAAGGGGAGCGCCACAGTAATCCTGAACCTTTCAACGTAGAGTGTGCCCCTGCCTGCGCAGCTCGTAAGAAAAAAACATTTAAATTATAAAAAAAACATGAAAAAACCATATCTGTAACTCCAACAGTGAGGGAAGCCCTGTGTGGAAAAATGGCAACCCCCTGACTGGATGTGGACTTCACTTTTTTCAGACATGAGAGGAGACAGGAACACCCCTCCCCACACCCACCCGTACACATGACCCCGCCCCACTCCCGAAACATAACCATTAACGATATACAAAGAGCCGCCATGGTCCAATCTGTAATAATGGAACAGTCCCCTCAAAATAATATGGCCAATAACTCAAAATCTCAAGTCCCAAGAGTCAAGCACGGGGGATAAGGATGAACAATACCCGTTATACAGTGCAGTCCTATATTCTCAGCCGTGGTAGAAATGAGAGTAGCTTCTATGATGTCATCCTGGATCAGCTGCTCTGCAAGACCGCATGTCCGTGTACTTTATCGGAAGCTGGGGGAAAAGAAAGAAAAAAGAGAGGGGGGGTGCGTGGAAACAATAGCCGGAAGACCGGGATTCAGTCCGGTGACGAGGATCTGCTACTACGGCTTCTGCTCCTCCGTTTTGGAGACTTCTTTCTCTTCCTTCCCTCTGCAGGTGATCGGTCCCTCCCCTCCTTACGACGGGCGGGTCTCTGTGCCAGGGGACCTTGATCTCTTGAGGGGTCCTGGCGGGCAGGTGAATGTCTTGGGTGTCTCTGGTGGTCCGCTAGCACATCTCGCAGTTCCGCCTCGGCTGCTGACGGAGTCTGGTAGGAGCGAAAAGATCCATCCGGCATGTGCACTTTTAATGTGGCTGGGTATTGCAGTTGAAAGCGGCGTTTGGCATTGTATAAGGCAGTGCAAACATTGCTGAAAGCTTTCCTTCTCTTCGCTACATCAGCCGAAAAATCTTCAAATATCAGCATCTTCTTGTTACGGAATGTCAGAGGTGTTGTGCGCTTTCGAAACGCTCTCAGGATGCTAACCTTGTCGTTGTAGTCGAGCAGTTTAAATATGACTTGACGCGGACGGCTATCTACACCCGCCTTGGAAGCAACATTACGGTCAGGCAATTTGCCTATACGGTGTGCCCTCTCCACCCTGCATTTGTGTGGCAGACCCAGCGCCTTAGGTAGATCACTCTCGCAAAAGTCTTGAAGGTCCGCAGGAAGGAGCGACTCAGTAACGCCTACCAAACGCAGATTGCTGCGCCGTGAACGGTTCTCTAAATCTTCCAGCTTTCCGCTAACATAGCATAAATCTGTGTTCATTTGGCGCAATTTAGTAGCCAGGCCGCTGTTCTCATCCTCAAGCGCAACAATTCTATGCTCCATCTCGCCAATGCGGCCCTCCTGAGCGCCCAAATCCGTGCGTATCTGCGTTAGGGTGTCACGTATGGTATTTTCTAAAGTTCTCTGTATCGTGGGGGTGATGAGAGAAACTAGCGCTGCGGCCAGTGCCTGTAGATCAGGGTGGGCCGGTAAACCCCCCACAGAGGGTCCTGCGGCCATGGCATCTGCGAGCTGGACCCCCAGACCAGGGGACTCTGCAAGTTGAGAGAACAGGAGTTGGCTACCAGTCACTTCCATTGCAGCAGAAATAGAGGCGCCGTTTGTGGTCTCGTGCTGAGGGGTAGGGGGGCGGGGGGGCCCAGAGGGCGCAGGAGATGCGTGCAATCCAGAGACCGCCGGGCCCTGAGGTCCCTTGTGGACAAATTTATCCATGACTTGGCTGTTATGTCCGTTATGTAGTCACTCCCTATAGCCAGTGTGGGAATGCCCTGTTGCAATAGCAGCTCAGCAGGGGACAGGGAAGAATAGTCAGTGGTGGCTCAGAGGGGCCAAGATGGCGCTGAGTGGCGCTGTGTAGGTAACCAGCTGAGTGCACCCGATGAGGGCCCCCTCTACCCGCCCCGGGGCTTGTCCTGACTGCGGGCACCAGTTTTTGTGCTCACCGGGTTTTCCGCAGTCTTCTTCAGGCCGCCCAGCTGTAATCCCGGCGCCCACTATCGCATTCAGCTTCCGGAACTCCGAGATCGCTGCGCTGTCCGGTAAAGCACGGGGAGTGAGATCTCCGCTGCTGGCTGGTCTCCGGAGCCCTCACGGGGGAGCAGGTCCGTGCAGGGACCGCGAGCGGGGCAAAGTCGCCCGGTACTGTGCCGTTCTGGGGTGTGGGGTACAGGAGCTCCGTCCCTCCGCTCCTCACATGGCCGCGCCGGAACCGGAAGTCGGATTGGATGCTTTTTTAGTGAGAGTCAAAAATAGGAGCAACCAAGGATGAAAAATGTGGGATAAACTGACGATAATAGTTAGCGAATCCCAGAAAGCGTTGAATTGCACGTAGACCCGAGGGACGAGGCCAATCCAAAACTGCAGATAACTTATCTGGATCCATCTGCAGGCTCTGATGAGAGACAATGTAGCCCAGAAATGGAAGGCTAGACTTTTCGAACAGGCATTTCTCCAATTTGGCGTAGAGATGATTCTTCCGTAGTCTCTGAAGAACCAGACGAACATGAGCACAATGCTCCTCTAAGTTGGAAGAGAAGATCAGGATGTCATCAAGGTATACGACAACACAGGTGTAAAGAAGATCACGAAATATCATTAACGAACTCCTGGAAAACGTCTGGAGCATTGCAGAGACCAAAAGGCATAACAAGATACTCAAAATGTCAGTCACGAGTATTGAAGGCCGTTTTCCATTCATCTCCCTTGCGGATACGAATGAGGTTATACGCACCGCGTAAGTCCAGCTTGGAGAAGACCCTGGCACCACATAAACGGTCAAAAAGTTCTGAGATAAGAGGTAGAGGATAACAGTTCTTGACCGTGATTTTGTTAAGTCCCATCTATTCAATGCATGGACGGAGTGAGCCATCCTTCTTCCCTACAAAAAAGAAACCTGCTCCAGCAGGAGAAGAGGACTTACGGATAAATCCCTTTTGGAGATTCTCCTGTATATACTCAGCCATGGCTTTGTCTCAGGAACTGAAAAAGCATATATCCTCCCACGAGGAGGAGTGGTACCAGGCAAAAGATCAATAGGGCAGTCGTAAGGACAATGTGGAGGCAGAGATTCAGCCTGTTTCTTGCAGAAGACATCCGAGAAATCTTGGTAAGGTGGCGGCAGTCCAAAAATGCTGCAGTGCTGAAGGAAGACTTGGCTGAAGCGAAGACGTGTACAGGAATAGTTAAGCGTGGAGAGGTAGTATTCACACCCAGGGATGCCTCTCCCACATACCCTAGGTGCGGACGAACGGTACAGTCCTTGAGAAAGTGCTCCGGGCTAGCACAGTACAAACAAATTTTCATTGCGTCGTCATGACCTCTCCTGCTGCGTAAGATGAGGATGATCTCCTTGTATAACCTCTTTGGCAAGAGGCGCAAGAAACAGAAGAGGAGAACGTTGGGACACAGGTGTTAGACGGGCAGATTCCCTCTCAAAGCGCAATTCCTCCTGCCTTTTGGCAAAATGCACATCAATGCGTGTGGCCAAATGGATAAGTTCAGACAAAGAAGATGGAGAATCTCGTGCTGCAAGGGCATCTTTAATCCTGCTTGAAAGTCCTTTTTTAAATGTGGCACACAAGGCCTCATCATTCCAGGCAAGTTCAGAGGCTGGAATGCGGAACTGAACCGCGTAGTCACCAACGGTAGAATCTCCTTGACATAGATTCAGCAACGCCATCTCAGCTGAAGAGGCATGTGCGGGTTCCTCAAAGACACTGCAAAATTCGGCCAAGAATGCCAACAAATTAGAGGATACTGGATCACCACGGTGCCAAAGGGGTGTAGCTCAAGCCAGGGCTTTTCCAGAAAGTAGACTAATGACAAATGCCACCTTACTACGTTCAGTCGGAAACAGTTCAGATATGAGCTCCAAATGCATGGAGCACTGTGTAACAAAGCCTCTGCATGACTTGGAATCCCCATCATACTTGGAAGGCAAAGGCAGGTGCAGCTGGGAGCCAGGAGAGACTGCAGGAGCTGGAGGAGGGCGTGGGCCAGATTGTGGTACCTGCTGCTGTTGCAAGGCCAAAAGCTGTTGCATCATGGCTGCAAGTTGAGAAAATTGCTGCGCCTGTCGGGACAACTGCTGTGAGTGACGTATCACAACAGAGGAAAGATCCGCAACTTCGGCAGGGGTTCCTCAGCGGGGAAACACCTGGAGAGTGACGGACTGGGGCTCGCATGAGGGTGCGTTCCGCAATGCAAGTCCCAGCCCGTCGGCAGCAGAAGGTAAGGGGACCATGCGTTCATGGCCAGCGTGTGCGGCAGGAGCGCATAGCGTAACAGGTGCCCTGGCGTCACAACCTGACAGATGTATCTTGCACCCTATGTCACCACAGACTTACTGCAGTGCATATCGTAAATGTTTTTCAAGGAGCACCAGGTACCTGGCGGCCATTCTGTACATTTACATCTTGAGTCTCCTATGGGTTAAGGAATGTCTACATTTCAATTTTGTGTCTGCACTTGTCCGATTCACCACTGGCATTTCAAGAACCTTAAAATATTGCATCAAGTCAATAAGTATCCTCAAACACTTTCTAAAGTGACAATACACCATATGTCTTCAGTTAACGTGTGTTTTTCTTTTAGTTTAATAATGGAAGAATTAATTGATTTGGCTTCTAGCTGTAACATCATCACAAACCAGATTGCTTCTTTATTCGTAATGCCTTTCTATTTTCTAAGGAGAAATGTATTTTCGCCAAATGCACCAGACATCACAACATAGACTAGGCTCTTTAAACTGATCTGTCTGCAGTCGCCGGAAAAGGAGATTCAGATAAATCTATTTTCTCAGTATTTTATAGTGAAAAACAACAGCAGATATAGGTATATAAATCTTACTGTATGGAAGCACGGGCCTAAGGATTGTCAGCTCTCCTCCCCTGACGTGTTTGTGTAGTCTGGCTCTGTGGTAACTGCGGAGATGGCAAGATGTCCGAAAATTCCTCACTATGCTCTTGCTTGTGGTTTTATTAGGATATGCAATACCTTCAGGAAAAAGAATTTAACAAAACACCAAAACAGATACACACCTCGGAAAAGAGTGCTATACTCATAAAAGGAAATATAGTATATTTAACCCCTTAATGACACAGCCCATTTTTGCTTAAAAGACACAGACAATTTCATTTTTGCATTTTCATTTTTTTTTTCTCCTTCAGGGTATGTTCACACTGAAGGTTTGGAGAGGAATTTCCGCGAGTAATTCTGCTCGCTTATTCCTCTCCAATTCATTCAGCAGTGAAAAACCCCATAGTATGTAATTACATTTCTGCTCCTCAGTTCACACAGAGGAATTACCCCTAGCGGAATTCTGTCACTGAATTCCGTTCCGTATGAAGAATGAACATGTTCATGAGGAATTCGCTTCCTAACCCAATAGAACTCAATGTAAAAAAAAATGTCAGTCCGCCACACTTTTGCGCGGACTTTGTGCGGAATTCACGCAGAATTTGTGCAAATTTTGTGCGGAATTCCCGCAGAATTCGTGCAACCTTTTTTTTTAATAATGTCTCCTATGCCGTGCTGAATTCCGCACTGATTTCTGTGCGGAATTCTGCACACATTCCGCGCAGATTCCGCACGGAAAAAAACGGTCATTTCTGAGCAGATTTTTTCAGTGAGAATTCCGTGCAAATATTAATCAGTGTGAACATACCCTCAGACCCATATGAGGGCTTGTTTTTTGCATGACCAATTGTACTTTGTGATGTCACCTTTCATTTTGTATGTACGGCACAAACGAAAAAAAATATTATGTGTGTGTGGGAAAATTGAAAAGAAAACTGCAACTTTCCTAATTTTGGGTTTTTTTTTTTCATGCTGTACATTTTACTGTAAAACTGACATGTTCACTATATTCTGTGGGTCAATGTGACTAACACGAAACCCATGTTTACATGCTTTTCTATTATTGTTCTGCTTTTAAAAATAGAATTAGTATGTTTAAAATTGCCCTTATCGGACCCTATAACTTTCTTACAGCCCTGTAGATAGGGGATATGTTACTTTTCACTGCATGACCCCTTTAAACTCCAACTACATTGTACATTACTGCTACTGAATATTATATCTAAGATTTTTCATTGTCTTCTAAATTTTGAATAAAGGGAATGTGTCACCATTTTTGTTTTTAAATAAAACGGTGTATTTATAGCATTTTATTACTTTTTTAGTATTTGGCTACTGTATTAACAATAATATCAGTTAATAATGTGTGCACAGGGGGCTGCGATTACCATAGCTTCTGTGTATGATGCCACTTTTCAGTGCTTACACAAATGCTTCACGGTGGGCACAGGGCATATGAGAATGAAGTTGGCTGGGGTCTGATGGATTTACATTAGTGATTATAGGCTTTGTACTGAGGATGTGCAAAACACAGCGAAAAGAAAAACTTGGGGGAGCTGGCTGCCATTTTACTGAGGTCTGGAAGCCACCACTCTGATCAGAGCAGTGGTTTCCAGGAACAGAGCAGCGAGAAAGCTAAGTTTTCACTTGTTTTTTTTTCTGGCAGTTTTTGGATATCTGCCACTGCAGTTTTTGAGCCAAAGCCAGAAGTGTATTCAGAAGGAATAGGACATATAAAGGAAGAACTTACACTTCTCCTCCCTTATGGATCCACTTCTGACTTTGGCTCAAAAACTGCAGTGGCAGATATCCAAATACTGCCAGAAAAAAAACCAAGTGGAAACAGCCTTAGGATGCACCTCACTGACTGTTTCAGGGCGGCACCCCAATGGGACCGGTATGAGAGAAGACGGGAAACAACAGCAGGCTGTAAAAAAAGGAACGGACCAAGAGAGTCCAAGGACCAAGAGGACAAAATAAAGTTGTACTAGGTTTTTTCTTTGCTGGCAGTAATTGAAGACTCTGGACCAGCATACACCCTCATCTCTGCAATGTTTATTTAACTATACAGTGGTCCCTCAACATACGATGGTAATCCGTTCCAAATGGACCATCGTTTGTTGAAACCATTGTATGTTGAGGGATCCGTGCAATGTAAAGTATAGGACAGTGGTCTACAACCTGCGGACCTCCAGATGTTGGCCGTACTCACCTGTCCCCGTCGCTCCGGACCGTCACCGCTCGTCACCGCTGCCCTGGATGTTGCCTTACATTGCTGTCACCGCGTCCCCGACGCTCCGGCAAGGCCTCTGCTTCCCCAGCATCCTCGCTCTCCGTCGCCGCTCTCCGTCGCCGCCATCACGTCGCTACGCACGCCGCTCCTATTGGATGACGGGACGGCGTACGCAGCGACGTGATGATGACGATGGAGAGTGCCGACGATGGAGGGGATCCCGAAGAGGACGCGCCGGAGCCCCGAGGACAGGTAAGTGATCATCAGCGGACCAGACGGGGCACCGTAAACGGCTATCCGGTGGCAGCTGAAGCAGTCTGCGCTGCCGGATAGCCGTTTATGCGATGGCCCCGACATACAAAAGCTTTGTATGTTGATGCTACCTTCAACATGCGATGGCCTCTGAGAGGCCATCGCATGTTGAAATTATCGTATGTCGGGGCCATCGTAGGTCGGGGGGTGACTGTACTGCTCTGCTGATTTCAAATCATATAAATGCATACAGAGCAGATTCCAGTCCACCCTGCTCTCCTTCCTGTTGGACATTACTAGCTCTTCCTTGATTTTTACACAGCCACTTCTGCAGCAAGGAGCAGGTGAGGAATCCTGGTGGTTAGGACTGCCTATAGTCAGGTGATAGTGGAGTTGCTGACAGCTGGGAGGTCGGTGCTGTGTTTATGTGGCCTCTGCTGGTGTGGAGAAGTGCATCACAGGGGGAGTTGTGTGCAGCAGTCATTGACAGTGAGTCTGTGTACACACAGGAGAAGATCTGTTGTGTAGATATAGGTCAACTTCTATGCCCCTCTGCCCACACATGCATTGCCCCCTCTGCCCACACCATGCAGTGTCCCCTCTACTCACACCATGGAGTGCCCCCTCTGCCTACACCATGCAGTGCCCTCTCCTGTTCCCCCTCTGTCCACACCAGGCAGTGCCCCCTCTACCCACACCATGCAGTGCCCCCTTTTGCTCACACCATGCAGTGCCCCTTTCTGTTGCCTGCAACCCCGGGATAACTTTCCCAACCATCAGTTCCTGTCTCCTCTTTGCCCTGGAGGGAGGAAGGAAAAGACAGACATGTGCAACACTGGGAGTTGTAGTCTGCTGAAGGGGATACTTCACTTCAAGTGGCAGTGGGATGTGTGACTGTGACACATGAAGGGAAGATGTCTATAAGGCTAGGTTTCCACTTGTTTTTTTTGTCTATACTGACAGGAGTCCCTGCTCCTAGCGGGGCTGAGCTGTGCCTACAAGTATACAGTCACTGGTACAGATCATCCTAGGCAGAGGTATACATTGTATATCTCCTGCCCAGGAAGAATATACAGTAAACCATTGATTTGTATAGATGGTTGTTTTACTGTAAGCCCCTACAGGGCTGAGCGCTGACCCAGCATTTAAAGAGTTCGGTTGAGCTGCTAAGAAGCGCTTGTTAACGCCTTGGGGGGGGGGGGGGCATACAGTATACATCCATCTGTGGTGTCCTGGTACCGTATTTCATACGTTACCTTTGTAGAGGTCCCCATAGTCAGAGTCCCTAGGAACGTCGGGGTCCCTCTCCTATAGTTATCCCCTTGTCACCCCTCAGTTAGTCTATGACTGTATAGAAGTTCTTATAAATATAAGTATAAATGTGTATATATTTAATTGCCTACCTGTTCAGCGTAGCAGGACCTGTGGGTCAAGTGATTAGGTTAAAACTCTATGGTTTTGCTACAGGACCTTTGGAGGTTCCCATGACGTGTTCACCCACAATGCCATGTAACGGTGAGTGACAGTTGTTATGGACCAATCCAAAACGGCCAGCCCCTGCCCATATAAGGAAGCTGCGCCATCTTGATCGCTCTCTTGGGTTGCTGATTCTGGAAGAGGTAGGACCTCCCCAGCTTACAAGACGATTTACTAGGCCAAAGCCTTGCGGCCTCGACCTCTAACATTGCAGATATACTAAGCAATTTCCCGCTACTCACCGCAAGATCACTGGACCTAAACCCACCCTTAAATCCAGCGGATCTATGCTACAAAATCCCTAAGAAGCTAAATTGAGCTTATCTGATCCCAACCAACTGTCAATCGCTGCTCAGCTATGTCTATAGATACTCTGTTATCTGGACTGTTACTATTGCTGCATGTACAGAAATTCTTCAGTAAAAGTTCCTGCAAGTTTTCAGATAGCAGTGGTTGTGGACAATCCTTTATTTCTGCATCACCTATTGCTCTTGGGAAGGGTGGCAATAGGCCTATCAAGATTACAGAATTTAACCCTCACCCTGGTGTCACAAGTGACAAGGGTTAACAGCGCCCTTTACTATACTGAACAGCAACACCCTAACTACCCTACACCCCACAAGGCTTTATCCCCTAATGCTACCACAATGCCTTTTTGGCATCATGAACAGGATTCGGGTGTGTGCCTACTGCCGTTGCCACTAGTGAAAGTGTACTCCCCCCAGAAAGTAACGGACTTTATTCATGTGTTGCAGACCGCATTACAGTCTACAAGAGCGGTGCGTGTGGTGCAAGTTGCAAGGGTGCCACGTGAAAAGTAAGGGGGGAGGCGAAGATTTATTTGCTGCAATGTGTAAACTGCGAAATGAATTTATGCTACGATCCTCTGGTCTGGTCGGCACAGGAAGAGTTAACCTGCTACCAGAGAAGCGCGCGAAAAAGGCCCATGCTGCGCCACATCCAGCCCCTGGGCGTGGCTATCAAGTTGCTGTGTCGCAGCCGAAAGGGAACTTGGAAACAGAGGAGTCGTTTCTGGGAGGACAGGAAGTCGGGGCTGCACCGATGACGTCCTTTCTGCCAGCCGCCATTTTGGGGAAGCCCACAATAAAAGACATCACGCACAGCGACCTCTTCATTCTGCACAGAGAGCCGTAGCGTACAGACATGGGGGAGAGCAGCGTTCCACATGGTGAAGAAAGCAAAATGGCGCCGGAATAGCGGAAAGTTGTGGCAGTTGCAGCCTGACTTTTCCAAGAAATTGCTGACCGTCTGCAGCGGTTGTCATTAGACGAAGAGGGGGCCTGCAATCTTCCCCCACTGCCTGATGATGACGACGATTGGCCAGACACACCTCCAGCAGCGAGCGCAGGGACACCTGGAGGTGCATCACCGGTGAGATTGTCCCCTCACCACAGAACTTGGGGCTCGTGGGCCGAAATCCCATCGGAGGAGTCTGTAGTGAGTACACCGCCAGAGGCAGCCTTTTCTTCCTCCCCCAGCCCTGAAGCTAAAATACCCCTATCTACTTTGCCAAGTGCACGACCGTGCTCACCAGATTTGCCCCAGTGGATCTTTAGGGACGAGCCAGGACTCATCGAGTATATGCACACGGTTCTACAACCTATACCTGGGAAGCCACTCCCACCAATTCCAGCTGCACAAAGGGAAATGGCCCGTCAAGAAGCCAAGCTGGCTGAACTGATGGATAAATAAAAGGCCCGACAAAGAGAACTGTACGCCCCTAAGCATGTGCATTTGCCTCCTGAGGAAAGAATTTGTTACCAGGAAATGGAAGAATTATTCATCCGCAAATGGGACCATCCCTGAGAAGGGGAGGAGCCTCTAGAACGACGAAGAGCAACTGTGGCCAAGTTCGACAAGTTCTGCACAGGTACCAACATATGTACCAAGGCCCTCTTCCGACGTGGAGAGTTTGCCTGCTTCCAGGGTACCGACGAAAGTGTTTTGGCCCACTCCTGGCATGGAGATGGTGTTAAAACCTTATGCACCCACTTTGATCCCGACCAGTAAGCCTCTGGTCACTTTGAGTCCTACTGTTACCCATTCTAATGAATACCAAAGTCCTAAAAAAATGCACCATACACTCCCATGTGCCCCAATGACACCCATAGGGGAGTGTGTACTAATCCTGTCAAGGACAGGGGAACTCCATAAATGAATGTATACAGAGAAATTGGAGTTATAACACCACCTTAAGTATAAACGTATAAATCTTTATTGAAAATGTTTTACATAAAAAACATATAGATGCAAAAAAGTGAAGTATTGCAATGGAAATCCAACACAGAAATATCTGGCGCAGAGTAAGAATAGTACATACAAATGAGTACATAAAAATTGTCCACACACTATATATAGTAATCTATGGAATAACACAGTTTAGCCACTATGGGCTATCCATACAAATGGTGCATAATAATGTATCAAGATTAGCTAGTAATATAGCCTAGAACTGGTGTATAGCCAGGTCTGAGAGTGCATAGTGAAATACAATGATATTGAGGACAACATATCTAAGTACTCAGTAAAAATCAATGTGTAACCTACCCATGTGGGATAGCGAACTCTGCGACCGACTCCTACGATCGTTTCGGTTTCCCTTTTTCAAGAGGTACTGACTATGTGAGTGGTGTGGTGGTTTATATGTGTTGCCATAATGATATAAATTACCAACAGCGGTGTGGAGATTCCATCGGCGCCTGCGCCATGTCCCGCCGGAACAAAGGCTGGCCCCACTTCCGGTGTCTACGTCCATCTGCGCAGGACCGAGAAACAGTGTTCCCAGGCATGCGCACCGGACTCCAGTCGCTTCGGAGGGCCGCGTCACTGGCGAAGAACACGGCGCAGGCGCACTTGACATCGCACCGCTGAGAAGAATGTCCTGAGTAATCACTGCATTCACTATACACTCGCTTACATACCTGGAGGATCATAAAAATATACAAGTGAGAAAAAGACATAAAATAACATGATCACAAAATCATATTAGTGTGACAAAATACAAAATACAAGAAAAACTGGTTATAACCAATCAAGTGCAAAAATTATATAAAAAAGATAAAAATAAAAATAAAAAATAATAAAATAAGATGTATATTATAATGTGTGATGGTGAATATTAAATGTGATACACATGAAGATCCAAACTGTGATCATATAATAATATAAGTGTCTCAACCACTAAAATATATGTAGCTGACTAATGAAAAATATACTATAATAAATAGTGAAATTAATGTGTACCGTGAATACACCAAGCTGCAAGCGAAAAAGAGAGTGAATGCAAGGAATATAATATTTTCATATCCACTGATGGTTCCTTATGGACCAAATGGGTAATACAGTATTGCCAACATCTAAACCAACCAAGCCACCATGTAGAACCATGTAAGATGGGTCCTAGAAAATAAACTCAAAAATGTTCTGTTAACAAACAAACTGTTAAAAATGGACACACATGGTAAAAGATATATTAAAAACAAATTGGAGACAGACGGATATAGTTTGCCTATATATTTAACCCCTTAAGGACCCGGGCTTTTTCCGTTTTTTCATTTTCAATTTTTCCTCCTTAACTTTAAAAAATCATAACTCTTAAAAATTTTCACCTAAAATTATATATAATGGCTTAATGTTTGCGTCACTAATTCTACTTTGTAATGAC
The DNA here is from genome assembly GCF_029499605.1 of Hyla sarda. Taxonomy (NCBI): domain Eukaryota; kingdom Metazoa; phylum Chordata; class Amphibia; order Anura; family Hylidae; genus Hyla; species Hyla sarda. The sequence goes on along the minus strand of NC_079193.1, from coordinate 191,667,168 downwards.
ATTAGTCATTTTACCCAAAAATCTATGGTGAAACGGGAAAAAAAATCAATGTGCGACAAAATTGATGAAAAAACACTATTTTGTAAGTTTTGGGGGCTTCTATTTTTACGCAGTACATTTTTTGTCAAAAATGATACCTTATCTTTATTCTGTAGGTCCATACGATTAAAATGATACCCTACTTATATAGGTTTGAATTTGTATCACTTCCGAAAAAAATCATGAATACATGCAGGAAAATTTATATGTTTAAAATGGTCATCTTTTGACCCCTATAACTTTTTATTTTTCTGTGTTCAGGGCGCTTTGAGGACTCATTTTTTGCGCCGTCATCTGAAGTTTTTAGCGGTACCATTTTTGTTCTGATCAGACTTTTTGATCACTTTTTATTCACTTTTTTGTGGTATAAAAAGTGATCAAAAATGCGCTATTTTGGACTTTGGAATTTTTTTGCGCGTACGCCATTGAACGATCGGTTTAAAAAGCAGTATATTTTTATAAATCGGACATTTCCGCACGCGGCGATACCACATATGTTTATTTTTATTATTATTTACATAATGTTTTTTTTATTTTTGGAAATGCCGGGTGATTTAAACTTTTATTAGGGGAAGGGATAATTGAAAGGGTTAATGATTTTTTTACACTTTTCTTATGCAACATTATAGCTCCCATAAGGGGCTATAACATTGCATTTACTGATCTTTTACACTGATTGATCCATCTCCATAGGAATGGATCAATCAGTGTTTTCGGCGATTGAATGCTCAAGCCTGGATCTCAGGCTTGAAGCATTCATTCGGCGATCGGACAGCACAAGAGAAGGTAAGAAGACCTCCTCCTGTGCTACAGCTGTTCGGGATGCCGCGATTATACCGCGGCGATCCCGAACAGCTCCCTGAGCTAGCCGGGCACTTTTACTTTCGTTTTTAGCCGCGCGGCTCAGCTTTGAGCGCGCGGCTAAAGGGTTAATAGCGCGCGGCACAGCGATCAGTGCCGTGCGCTATTAGAGGCGGGTCCCGGCTTCACTATGACGCCGGGCCCGCCGCGATATGATGCGGGGTCACCGTGTGACCCCGCGTTATATCGTAGGACCGGGACCCATGACGTATGCATACGTCATGGGTCCTTAAGAGGTTAAATAAGGGACGCTGCACAATATATCCTATGCTAATATACATGACACCCCGAATATATCCTGGGGTATACAAAGTATGGAGTTGAATCAAAAAGATTAAATTAATTGAGTATACCCTATCTGGGGAATTAAATCGGCCATAAATTTACTATGACTAATAGATATGGAGGTTTTAAGCTGCAAGCCAAGAGAGTACAAACAAAACCATCTACCACTGGGAGAGAGATGCCACTATAGAGACTCTATATCTAAGAATAATAATAATGATAATCCCTATCCTATAAAAAGGGGGAAAAGCTCAATTGCTCATTGAGTCCATTAGGGACCATCGTATCCAGCATAATGATCCAGCGGCACTCCTTTTGCGCCAAAGTTTTTTTCAAATTACCACCACGAATATTACCTTGAATTTTTTCTATACCTCTAAACCCGTTTGGGTCACAATTATATTTTTCTTTAAAGTGTCTTGGTATCGTTACCCTCACCAATGTGGTGTGGGAGAGTTACATTAACTCCTCGCCTGCTGCAGATATTGGGAGGTATAGAGGATCTACAAGAGGCACAAGAAGATTCCGGAGAAATGTCTTTTGAAGGACTGTAAAGTAATGTTTATTGCTTTTCTATGCTAACCACTTTTGTTTTTCAGTAACCAAGTTCAAGACATGTGCCTCGCAGGACTGTGCTAAGATTGTTCCAGTTTCAAGTTCAGCAACGTAACCATCAAGCTTTGTGCCTGACCATCAGGTCAAGAGACTCCTAGCCAGTAGGAGATTTGTAAGTTTTGTGCATGGTTGATTTGGGGCAACCGTGAAATATAGACTCCTAGTATAGGTGGACTGCAGATCCTTACACGTCCGTTCTATGTACATAACCCTATATTTATAGGACTCTCTTGCTAAAATTTGCACTTATCAGGTGTATGGGCCTGAACCTTGTTGGAGTGTTAATAAATGTGTAAGCTTGTATAATAAAAATGTATATGGTTCCTGTACACAGAAAAATAGCTTTGTGTCTGTGTACATAAAAAGTAAGTAAAGATTGTACAAGTAAAATTGTCCGTTAGATGCACGTGTACACCAAAAACAAAAAACGTAAATAATTCTTGTATACATGTACTGTAGCATTACAGTCACCAATCGCTAGCACCTGTCTCAACAAAAATAATAGTGTAAACTACCCTTAAGGTACCAAGACTCACATTCAGTACCTGCACACATAGTGCCTTCAATAACTCACTTCAATGTACTACCTATATCTTTTCAGTACACCAAATTACTCACTTAAAGGAAAACTGTAGTGGTACCGTTTTACATATGCCCGTGCCCGGGCCTCAAAAATAAACAAAATGAACTCATGCATACCTTCTTACGAGTCCGCGTTGGTCCGGCACAGGCCTCACGGTCCGGCAGTGCTGACGTCATTCCACTTCCTGGGGACGGGGACGCCGCAGAGCCATCGGCGTACCACCAGCCGTAGCGATGTCCCGCCCTGGCTGGTGATAGGCTGAGCCGACTGTCATGTAAGGAGCTCTAGCCGGCTTCTTACATGACAGTCGGCTCAGCCTATCACCAGCCGGGCGGGACATCGCTGCGGCCAGTGATACGCCGACGGCTCTGCGGCTTCCCTGTCCCCAGGAAGTGGAATGACGTCAGCACTGCCAGATCGTGAGGCCTGTGCCGGACCAACGGGGGCTCGTAGGAAGGTATGTATGAGTTCATTTTGTTTATTTTTGAGGCCCGGGCACGGGCATATGTAAAACGATACCACAACAGTTGTCCTTTAAATGTACTACCTCAATCTTCTTCAGTACATAAACAAAAATATATCTCACATTCAAGAAACACTTAGGAATTGTAGCCTATTGATATCCAATTCCTGCCACTGTTAGGTACACTCATATTTCTCTTCTCTGTATTACGTGTGTGAGATGCTCTACCTGGCCAGTAAGTGCTCTTGCGAGCTTGACATTAAACTTGTATTTCTAAAGGTAACCTAGGTAGGTTATACTGTTGTGTTCTAGGGGTAAGTAGCATGTAGCCGATAGACCGTAGTAGCTAACCTTATTGGTAGAGAGCCTCGGGCAAGCCAAGATACCCTTCTGTGTACTCACAGGTGACTCATCGTAGCAAAAAGAAAAAATGTGGTTAGATTTCAGAAATGTTTAGTCAGCTTGAAACTAAATGTATAGAGAGCTGTACTAATGTATAGTTAGCCTCATAAATGTTATAGAGAGCTATAAAAAATTGATTGCTGTAAACAGTAATCAGAAGTCTGCATCTTCTCACCAAGCCTGACTTTTAAGATCACTGGTAGCAATGATTTAATGGGCTGTTACCATTAGATTGCTGCTACCTTTCACAGCTAACCTTTGCTGCCAAAATACAGTGAAAATGTGTGAAAAAATAAAAAAATGAAGCTGGTGTCTCTTCAAGCGTACATGTGTACCTGACTGTACTGAGTGTGTGTACCTGATTGTATTAAGCATGCATCTGTGTGTTTGTCTCTGTACTGCGCGTACGTCTGTACCTGACTGAACTGAGCATGCTTGTGTCTCTGTACTCGTGAACCTAACTGTACAGAGTGTGTGTGTGTCCCTGAAGCATGCATGTGCATGTGTCTCTGTACTGAGCATACGTGTGTGTACCTGGTTGTATTGAACATGCATGTGCATGTGTCCCTGTACTGAGCATACGTGTGTGTACCTGGTTGTTTTGAACATGCATATGCATGTGTCTCTGTACTGAGCATACGTGTGTGTACATGATTGTACTAAAAGTGCATGTACGTGTGTCTCTGTACTGAGTGTGTACGTGACTGTACTAAGCGTGCGTGTGTTTCTATACTGAATGTACGCATGTAACTTACTGGACTGAGCGTGCATGTGCTAGTGTCTCTATACTGCACATACGGGTATCGCTGACTGTATTGAGCATGCACATGCATATGTCTCTGTACTAAGCATGCATGTGTCTCTGTACTGAGCGTGCATGTGCATGTGTCTCTGTACTGAGCATACCTGACTGTACTGAGTGTACGTGTGTTCCTGACTGAACAGAGCGTATGTGAGTACCTGACTGTACTGAGTGTGCATGTGTGTCTCTCTATTGAGCATACATGTGTACTTTACCGTGCTGAGCGTGCACGAGCATGTCTCTGTACTGAGCACACATGTGCACCTGACTGTACTAAGCATGCATGTACCTTTGTACTAAGCATACATCTACTGTGTCTCTGTACTGAGCATACGTGTGTACCTGAGTGCAGTGAACATGCGTGTGTCTCTGTAATAAATCTCCCCCCAATGACCCTAGGCACACAGCCAAGACAACACAGGATTGGCTATGGGCAATTCTATGTTCTTGAGTGGGCCAGCCAGAGCCCTGACTTGAACCCCATTTAACATCTCTGGAAAAACCTGAAAATGGCTGTCCACTGAAGGTCCCCATCTGATATCATGGAGAGGATCTGCAGAGAAAAACTGCAGAAAATCCCCAAATCCAGATGTGCAATCCTTGTGGCATCATACAATAGAAGACTAGAGGCTGTAATCGCTGCCACAGGAAAGGGTCTGAATTTTAATGTAATATTTTAATAATACAATTTTTTTTTTTCAATAAATTAGCTAAGATTTTTAACATTCTGTTTGACTTTGTCTTTATGAGGTATTGACTGATGGGAAAACCTTTATTTCTTTAAATGTTTTACTTTCATCACAAAGCCGCAACATAACAAAAAAGTGAAAGGGTCTGAAGGCACCTGGGAAAGCAACAGAGAGCTGTAGGACTGCAATGGATGCCACATTGAGTGTAAACCAACAGTTACACTGATTCTTTATAGCATACACACATATAGGTACATACAAGTGTTAGGTATTCTAAATAGCCTCTTCTGCCCTGGCATTGACCACATGGGTATTGAAGTGAATGGGCACCTGGTTTTCTTGAGTTTCAGGATTTGACATTGAGCTCACACTCATGAACATAGAGAGACATCAGCCAGTCCCCAGCCAATGATGGAATAAATGATGTATATTTTTGCTTGCAATATTCTTGGTAAATATCTTAATGTAATAAATTCCATGAAGTCTTGAACTTTTATTATACTTGTTTTTCCATCTATTCTCTGTATTTTTCAATTTTTTAGCGTCCCTTTAATCAAACGATGAGTGGAAACTTGCAGGAGTTGTGCTGTCCTCCGCACCACCCTGTTTGCCAGAGTGGAAGTACCCTCTGGGGCAAACATGCATACTTATGGCATATGTTGTGGTCCTGTGTTGCAGGCATATGTCTTCCTTGATGGCATTAACCCCTTAAGGACTGGGGGGTTTTCCGTTTTTGCATTTTCGTTTTTTGCTCCTTGCCTTTAAAAAATCATAACTCTTTAAATTTTGCACCTAAAAATCCATATGATGGCTTATTTTTTGCGCCACCAATTCTACTTTGTAATGACGTCAGTCATTTTGCCCAAAAATCTACGGTGAAATGGGAAAAAAAATCATTGTGCGACAAAATTGAAAAAAAAACGCTGTTTTGTAAATTTTGGGGGCTTCCATTTCTACGTAGTACATTTTTCGGTAAAAATGACACCTGATATTTATTCTGTAGGTCCATACGATTAAAATGATACCCTCCTTATATAGGTTTGATTTTGTCGGACTTCTGGAAAAAATCATAACTACATGCAGGAAAATTTATACGTTTAAAATTGTCATCTTCTGACCCCTATAACTTTTTATTTTTCCGTGTATGGGGCGGTATGAGGGCTCATTTTTTGCGCCGTGATCTGAAGTTTTTAACGGTACCATTTTTGCATTGATAGGACTTATTGATCTTTTTATTCATTTTTAAATTATATAAAAAGTGACCAAAAATGCACTATTTTGGAATTTGGAATTTTTTTGCGCGCACGCCATTGACCGAGCGGTTTAATTAATGATATATTTTTATAATTCGGACATTTCCACACACGGTGATACCATATATGTTTATTTTTATTTTTATTTACACTGTGTTTTTTTTTTATTGGAAAAGGGGGGTGATTCAAACTTTTAATAGGGGAGGAGTTAAATGATCTTTATTCACTTTTTTTTTCCACTTTTTTTTGCAGTGTTATAGGTCCCATAGGGACCTATAACACTGCACACACTGATCTCCTATGCTGATCACTGGTTTCTCATAAGAAACCAGTGATTAGCGATTCTGCCGCATGACTGCTCATGCCTGGATCTCAGGCACTGAGCAGTCATTCGGCGATCGGACAGTGAGGAGGCAGGTAGGGGCCCTCCCGCTGTCCTGTCAGCTGTTTGGGATGCCGCGATTAGCCGCGGCTATCCCGAACAGCCCGACTGAGCTAGCCGGCAACTTTCACTTTCACTTTTAAATTAACTAAAGGGTTAATAGCGCACGGCGCACGGCGCTGCGATCGGTGCTGCGCACTATTAGAGGCGGGTCCCGGCTTCACTATGACGCCGGGCCCACCGTGATATGACGCGGGGTTACTGTGTAACCCCGTGTTATATCAGGAGAGCAGGACCAAGGACGTACCGGTACGTCCTTAATCCTTAAGGGGTTAAATTTGTCATGAGCCCCCATCTCCCAAACAAAATAAATGAAACCAAAGAACGCAAAATAAACACACAACACATTGTAATCAGGTGTCAAATCGTCACAATTTTCTTTAAAATGACATGACACTGAAAATGGCAAACCCTCGATTCATGAAGAGTCACCCTCAAGTACTTCTGTGGAGGAGGAAATCTTGAAGGAGCCATGATTGGAGAGTTGCCCCTCCCTTGGGCTTAGAGGCAGGGGCGGACATATCGCCTGTGCAGCCGGTTCAGCTGCACAGGGGCCCAGCGTGAGAGGGGGCCCGCTGCCCTCTCCAGGTCCGGCCCCAGAGGCGACCATTAGGCCACATACCACCGCATACTCCCCGACCACAGCAAGTTTGACAGCACCCGGATGGATGCTGCGTTCAACCACCCCTTAGTGGGGCCAGAGGGGGCCACGGCCCCCCCTACATCATGATTGCCCCCCCCCTTGTGCCCCCCCTAGCACCAGTAGGTCACTAGCAGCTCTCATGGCCACCAGTAAGGGGCCCGAGCCCCCGCTGCACCCCCCACCCCCCGGAGCCATCTACTCCGCCATCCTTTTTTTAAATAAACCTTCAGCCAGCTGCCCTGTCACCACGCAGGGGCCGCACTATGCAGACTGGGAAGAGCAGACAGGAAGCTCCTCCCCCTCTCTCACTCCCCTGTATACTGGACCTTGTGGAGCAGGCCCGCTGTGTGTATACAAGCCCGGACACCACCAGTATGGAAGACTTACCTGCCCAGTACCCACTGCTCATGCTGCCCTTTTAAAGTAAGTAACTTGCTTGGGTGAGAGGGGGAAAGTTGTAGGAGACAGTGGGAGGTAGTTCAGTGTTTCCCAACCAGGGGTCCTCCAGCTGTTGCAAAACTACAACTCCCAGCATTCCTTTGGCTTTATGAGCATACTGGGAGTTGTAGTTTTGCAACAGCTGGAGGCCCCCAGGTTGGGAAACACTGATCTATCTATCTATCAATCTATTATATATATATCTCCTATCTATCTATCTATCTATCTATCTATCTCATATCTATCCATCCATCCATCTATCTATATCCATCTATTTATGCATCTATCTATCTATCTTTCTCATATCTATCTATCTATCCTCATATCTATCTCATATCTATCTATCTATCTATCTCATATCTATCTATCTCATATCTATCTATCTATCTCATATCTATCTATCTCATATCTATCTATCTATCTCATATCTATCTATCTCATATCTATCTATCTTTCTCATATCTATCTATGTTTCTATCTATCTATCTATCCTCATATCTATCTCATATCTATCTATCTAATATCTATCTATCTCATATCTATCTATCTCAAATCTATCTATCTATCTATCTATCTCATATCTATCTATCTCATATCTATCTATCTATCTATCTATCTATCTATCTAACTCAGATAGATGAGAGATAGATAGATAAATAGACATGAGAGATAGATAGGTAGATGGATGATATATAGATAGATAGTTATATATATATATATATAGATAGATAGATAGATAGATAGATAGATAGATAGATAGCAAAAAGATAAAGGCAGCACCTCAGTCGTCCAGAGTAGGAGAAGAAAATGAAAAAGAAGATGGGGTGCCCGCATTCCTGGAACCTGGGTCACTTGAGAAAGCCAGTGAGAGACTGGTGAAACGTTGTCTTTGCACATGCTGGAATAAATACCACCTTATGCATAATTGTGGAGTGCTGCATCATTTTTACTTTTCTAGATAGATAGATAGATAGATAGATATGAGATAGATAGAAAGATAGATAAATAGATTGTTACGCCGAGCGCTCCGGGTCCCCGCTCCTCCCCGGAGCGCTCGCTTCTCTCTCGCTACCGCAGCGCTCCGGGCAGCTCCACTGACCCGGTGCGCTGCGATACCGTCTCCAGCCGGGATGCGATTCGCGATGCGGGTAGCGCCCGCTCGCGATGCGCATCCCGGCTCCCGTACCTGACTCGCTCTCCGTCTGTCCTGTCCCGGCGCGCGCGCCCTAGGCGCGCCGGGTCTCTGCGATTTAAAGGGCCACTGCGCCGCTGATTGGCGCAGTGGTTCCAATTAGTGTGTTCACCTGTGCACTCCCTATTTATACCTCACTTCCCCTTCACTCCCTCGCCGGATCTTGTTGCCATTGTGCCAGTGAAAGCGTTTCCTTGTGTGTTCCTAGCCTGTGTTCCAGACCTCCTGCCGTTGCCCCCGACTACGATCCTTGCTGCCTGCCCCGACCTTCTGCTACGTCCGACCTTGCTTCTGTCTACTCCCTTGTACCGCGCCTATCTTCAGCAGTCAGAGAGGTTGAGCCGTTGCTAGTGGATACGACCTGGTCACTACCGCCGCAGCAAGACCATCCCGCTTTGCGGCGGGCTCTGGTGAAAACCAGTAGTGACTTAGAACCGATCCACTAGCACGGTCCACGCCAATCCCTCTCTGGCACAGAGGATCCACTACCTGCCAGCCGGCATCGTGACAGTAGATCCGGCCATGGATCCCGCTGAAGTTCCTCTGCCAGTTGTCGCCGACCTCACCACGGTGGTCGCCCAGCAGTCACAACAGATAGCGCAACAAGGCCAACAGCTGTCTCAACTGACCGTGATGCTACAGCAGCTACTACCACAGCTTCAGCAATCATCTCCTCCGCCAGCTCCTGCACCTCCTCCGCAGCGAGTGGCCGCTTCTGGGCTACGACTATCCTTGCCGGATAAATTTGATGGGGACTCTAAATTCTGCCGTGGCTTTCTTTCCCAATGTTCCCTGCACTTGTAGATGATGTCGGACCAGTTCCCTACTGAAAGGTCTAAGGTGGCTTTCGTAGTCAGCCTTTTGTCTGGAAAAGCTCTGTCATGGGCCACACCGCTCTGGGACCGCAATGACCCCGTCACTGCCTCTATACACTCCTTCTTCTCGGAAATTCAAAGTGTCTTTGAGGAACCTGCCCGAGCCTCTTCTGCTGAGACTGCCCTGTTGAACCTGGTCCAGGGTAATTCTTCCGTTGGCGAGTACGCCGTACAATTCCGTACTCTTGCTTCCCTGGAATAATGAGGCCCTCTGCGCGACCTTTAAAAAAGGCCTATCCAGCAACATTAAAGATGTTCTGGCCGCACGAGAAATCCCTGCTAACCTACATGAACTCATCCATCTTGCCACTCGCATTGACATGCGTTTTTCCGAAAGGCGTCAGGAGCTCCGCCAGGATATGGACTTTGTTCGCACAAGGCGTTTTTTCTCCCCGGCTCCTCTCTCCTCTGGTCCCCTGCAATCCGTTCCTGTGCCTCCCGCCGTGGAGGCTATGCAGGTCGACCGGTCTCGCCTGACACCTCAAGAGAGGACACGACGCCGCATGGAGAATCTCTGCCTGTACTGTGCCAGTACCGAACACTTCCTGAAGGATTGTCCTATCCGTCCTCCCCGCCTGGAAAGACGTACGCTGACTCCGCACAAAGGTGAGACAGTCCTTGATGTCTACTCTGCTTCTCCACGTCTTACTGTGCCTGTGCGGATATCTGCCTCTGCCTTCTCCTTCTCTACTATGGCCTTCTTGGATTCCGGATCTGCAGGAAATTTTATTTTGGCCTCTCTCGTCAACAGGTTCAACATCCCAGTGACCAGTCTCGCCAGACCCCTCTACATCAATTGTGTAAACAATGAAAGATTGGACTGTACCATACGTTTCCGCACGGAGCCCCTTCTAATGTGCATCGGACCTCATCACGAGAAGATTGAATTTTTGGTCCTCCCCAATTGCACTTCCGAAATCCTCCTTGGACTACCCTGGCTTCAACTCCATTCCCCAACCCTGGATTGGTCCACTGGAGAGATCAAGAGTTGGGGGCCCTCTTGTTTCAAGGACTGCCTAAAACCGGTTCCCAGTACCCCTTGCCGTGACTCTGTGGTTCCCCCTGTAACCGGTCTCCCTAAGGCCTATATGGACTTTGCGGATGTTTTTTGCAAAAAACAAGCTGAGACTCTACCTCCTCACAGGCCTTATGATTGTCCTATTGACCTCCTCCCGGGCACTACTCCACCCCGGGGCAGAATCTATCCTCTGTCCGCCCCAGAGACTCTTGCTATGTCGGAGTACATCCAGGAAAATTTAAAAAAAAGGCTTTATCCGTAAATCCTCCTCTCCTGCCGGAGCCGGATTTTTCTTTGTGTCCAAAAAAGATGGCTCTCTACGTCCTTGCATTGACTACCGCGGTCTTAATAAAATCACGATAAAGAACCGCTACCCCCTACCCCTCATCTCTGAACTCTTTGATCGCCTCCAAGGTGCCCACATCTTTACCAAACTGGACTTAAGAGGTGCTTATAATCTCATCCGCATCAGAGAGGGGGATGAATGGAAAACGGCATTTAACACTAGAGATGGACACTTTGAGTATCTGGTCATGCCCTTTGGCCTGTGCAACGCCCCTGCCGTCTTCCAAGACTTTGTTAATGAAATTTTTCGTGATCTCTTATACTCCTGTGTTGTTGTATATCTGGACGATATCCTGATTTTTTTCTGCCAATCTAGAAGAACACCGCCAGCATGTCCGTATGGTTCTTCAGAGACTTCGTGACAATCAACTTTATGCCAAGATAGAGAAATGTCTGTTTGAATGCCAATCTCTTCCTTTCCTAGGATACTTGGTCTCTGGCCAGGGACTACAAATGGATCCAGACAAACTCTCTGCCGTCTTAGATTGGCCACGCCCCTCCGGACTCCGTGCTATCCAACGTTTTTTGGGGTTCGCCAATTATTACAGGCAATTTATTCCACATTTTTCTACCGTTGTGGCCCCTATCGTGGCTTTAACCAAAAAAAATGCCAATCCCAAGTCTTGGCCTCCTCAAGCGGAAGACGCCTTTAAACGGCTCAAGTCTGCCTTTTCTTCGGCTCCCGTGCTCTCCAGACCTGACCCATCTAAACCCTTCCTATTGGAGGTTGATGCCTCCTCTGTAGGAGCTGGAGCGGTCCTTCTACAAAAAAATTCTTCCGGGCATGCTGTTACTTGTGGTTTTTTTTCTAGGACCTTCTCTCCGGCGGAGAGGAACTACTCCATCGGGGATCGAGAGCTTCTAGCCATTAAATTAGCACTTGAGGAATGGAGGCATCTGCTGGAGGGATCAAGATTTCCTGTTATTATTTACACCGATCACAAGAACCTCTCCTATCTCCAGTCTGCCCAACGGCTGAATCCTCGCCAGGCCAGGTGGTCTCTGTTCTTTGCCCGATTTAATTTTGAAATTCACTTTCGGCCTGCCGATAAGAACATTAGGGCCGATGCTCTCTCTCGTTCCTCGGATGCCTCGGAAGTTGAACTCTCTCCGCAACACATCATTCCTCCTGACTGCCTGATTTCCACTTCTCCAGCCTCCATCAGGCAAACTCCTCCAGGAAAGACCTTCGTCTCTCCACGCCAACGCCTCGGAATCCTCAAATGGGGTCACTCCTCCCATCTCGCAGGTCATACAGGCATCAAGAAATCTGTGCAACTCATCTCTCGCTTCTATTGGTGGCCGACTCTGGAGACGGATGTCGTGGACTTTGTGCGAGCCTGCACTATCTGTGCCCGGGATAAGACTCCTCGCCAGAAGCCCGCTGGTTTTCTTCATCCTCTGCCTGTCCCCGAACAGCCTTGGTCTCTGATTGGTATGGATTTTATTACAGACCTACCCCCATCCCGTGGCAACACTGTTGTTTGGGTGGTCGTTGATCGATTCTCCAAGATGGCACATTTCATCCCTCTTCCTGGTCTTCCTTCAGCGCCTCAGTTGGCTAAACAATTTTTTGTACACATTTTTCGTCTTCACGGGTTGCCCACACAGATAGTCTCGGATAGAGGCGTCCAATTCGTGTCAAAATTCTGGAGGGCTCTCTGTAAACAACTCAAGATTAAATTAAACTTTTCTTCTGCATATCATCCTCAATCCAATGGACAAGTAGAAAGAATTAACCAGGTCTTGGGTGATTATTTACGACATTTTGTTTCCTCCCGCCAGGATGATTGGGCAGATCTTCTACCATGGGCCGAATTCTCGTATAACTTTAGAGTCTCTGAATCTTCCTCCAAATCCCCATTTTTCGTGGTGTACGGCCGTCACCCTCTTCCCCCCCTCCCTACTCCCTTGCCCTCTGGTTTGCCCGCTGTAGATGAAGTGACTCGTGATCTTTCCACCATATGGAAAGAGACCCAAGATTCTCTTTTACAGGCTTCATCTCGCATGAAAAAGTTTGCCGATAAGAAAAGAAGAGCTCCCCCCATTTTTGCTCCCGGAGACAAGGTATGGCTCTCCGCTAAATATGTCCGCTTTCGTGTCCCCAGTTACAAACTGGGTCCACGCTATCTTGGTCCCTTCAAAGTCTTGTGCCAAATTAATCCTGTCTCTTACAAACTTCTTCTTCCTCCTTCTCTCCGTATTCCTAATGCCTTTCATGTCTCTCTTCTTAAACCACTCATCATCAACCGTTTCTCTCCCAAATTAGTTTCTCCCACTCCTGTCTCCGGTTCTTCTGACGTCTTCTCAGTGAAAGAGATACTGGCCTCCAAGACGGTCAGAGGAAAAAAGTTCTTTTTGGTGGATTGGGAGGGCTGTGGACCTGAAGAGAGATCCTGGGAACCTGAGGACAACATCCTAGACAAAAGTCTGCTCCTCAGGTTCTCAGGCTCTAAGAAGAGGGGGAGACCCAAGGGGGGGGTACTGTTACGCCGAGCGCTCCGGGTCCCCGCTCCTCCCCGGAGCGCTCGCTTCTCTCTCGCTACCGCAGCGCTCCGGGCAGCTCCACTGACCCGGTGCGCTGCGATACCGTCTCCAGCCGGGATGCGATTCGCGATGCGGGTAGCGCCCGCTCGCGATGCGCATCCCGGCTCCCGTACCTGACTCGCTCTCCGTCTGTCCTGTCCCGGCGCGCGCGGCCCCGCTCCCTAGGGCGCGCGCGCGCCGGGTCTCTGCGATTTAAAGGGCCACTGCGCCGCTGATTGGCGCAGTGGTTCCAATTAGTGTGTTCACCTGTGCACTCCCTATTTATACCTCACTTCCCCTTCACTCCCTCGCCGGATCTTGTTGCCATTGTGCCAGTGAAAGCGTTTCCTTGTGTGTTCCTAGCCTGTGTTCCAGACCTCCTGCCGTTGCCCCCGACTACGATCCTTGCTGCCTGCCCCGACCTTCTGCTACGTCCGACCTTGCTTCTGTCTACTCCCTTGTACCGCGCCTATCTTCAGCAGTCAGAGAGGTTGAGCCGTTGCTAGTGGATACGACCTGGTCACTACCGCCGCAGCAAGACCATCCCGCTTTGCGGCGGGCTCTGGTGAAAACCAGTAGTGACTTAGAACCGATCCACTAGCACGGTCCACGCCAATCCCTCTCTGGCACAGAGGATCCACTACCTGCCAGCCGGCATCGTGACATAGATGATATATAGATAGAGAGATGATATATAGAAAGATACATAAATAGATGGATAGATAGATTATAGATACATAGATATGATATAGATAGATAGATGATAGATAGATATGAGATAGACAGATAGATAGATAGATAGATAGATAGATAGGAGATAGATGGATATGATATAGATAGATGGATATGATATAGATAAATGTATATGATATAGATAGATAGATCAGTTTCCCAACCAGGGGGCCTCCAGCTGTTGCAAAACTACAACTCCCAGCATTCCTTTGGCTTTATGAGCATACTGGGAGTTGTAGTTTTGCAACAGCTGGAGGCCCCCCTAGTTGGGAAACACTGATCTATATCAATCATCTATCTATTATCTATCTATCTATGCAAAAAATAAAATAAAAATCAAGAGACCAGCAGCACACAGAAAAATTAGTGCAAAAAAGGTGGAGATTTATTGCATTATCCCAGTGTACAAAAGAAGCGACGTTTCAGCAACCTCTTGTCGCCGTTCTCAAGTTCCTTGAGAACGGCGACGAGAGGTCGCTGAAACGATAGATGAAAGATAGATAGATATGAGAGATAGATAGAAAGATAGATTAATAGATGATAGATAGATAGCTGATAGATATGATATAGATAGATAGATAGATAGATAGGAGATAGATGGATAGATAGATGATTGATAGATAGATAGAGAAGTGTTTCCCAACCAGGGGGCCTCCAGCTGTTGCAAAACTACAACTCCCAGTATGCTCATAAAGCCAAAGACATGCTGGGAGTTGTCGTTTTAGAATAGCTAGAGGCCCCCTGGTTGGGATACACTGATCTATCTATCTATCTCATATCTATCTATCTATCTCATATCTATTATCTATCTATCTATATATCATCTATCTATCTACAAAACTAAAGATCCAGCGGCACTCCCAGACAAGGTGCAAAAACAAAGTGTTTTATTCCCCCATGTATGTGTGATGTTTCGATAGCATCCCGACATTTTCATCATACGTACAGTTGTACATTCTGTAGTCTCTGTGACATCACTGTGCTTCATAATAAACTGTGACATCACTGTGCTTCATAATAAACTGTGACATCACTGCGCTTCATAATAAACTGTGACATCACTGTGCTTCATAATAAACTGACATCACTGTGCTTCATAATAAACTGTGACATCACTGTGCTTCATCATAAACTGTGACATCACTGTGCTTCATAATAAACTGTGACATCACTGTGCTTCATAATAAACTGACATCACTGTGCTTCATAATAAACTGTGACATCACTGTGCTTCATAATAAACTGTGACATCACTGTGCTTCATAATAAACTGTGACATCACTGTGCTTCATAATAAACTGTGACATCACTGTGCTTCATAATAAACTGTGACATCACTGTGCTTCATAATAAACTGTGACATCACTGTGCTTCATAATAAACTGTGACATCACTGTGCTTCATAATAAACTGTGACATCACTGTGCTTCATAATAAACTGTGACATCACTGTGCTTCATAATAAACTGTGACATCACTGTGCTTCATAATAAACTGTGACATCACTGCTTCATAATAAACTGTGACATCACTTTGCTTCATAATAAACTGTGACATCACTGTGCTCCATAATAAACTGTGACATCACTGTGCTTCATAATAAACTGTGACATCACTGTGCTCCGTAATAAACTGTGACATCACTGTGCTTCATAATAAACTGTGACATCACTGTGCTTCATAATAAACTGTGACATCACTGTGCTTCATAATAAACTGTGACATCACTGTGCTTCATAATAAACTGTGACATCGCTGTGCTTCATAATAAACTGTGACATCGCTGTGTTTCATAATAAACTGTGACATCACTGTGCTTCATAATAATCTGTGACATCACTGTGCTTCATAATAAACTTTGACATCACTGTGCTTCATAATAAACTGTGACATCACTGCTTCATAATAAACTGTGACATCACTGTGCTTCATAATAAACTGTGACATCACTGTGCTTTATAATAAACTGTGACATCACTGTGCTTCATAATAAACTGTGACATCACTGTGCTTCATAATAAACTGTGACATCACTGTGCTTCATAATAAACTGTGACATCACTGTGCTCCATAATAAACTGTGACATCACTGCTTCATAATAAACTGTGACATCACTGCTTCATAATAAACTGTAACATCACTGTGCTTCATAATAAACTGTGACATCACTGTGCTTCATAATAAACTGTGACATCACTGTGCTTCATAATAAACTGTGACATCACTGTGCTTCATAATAAACTGTGACATCACTGTGCTTCATAATAAACTGTGACATCACTGTGCTCCATAATAAACTGTGACATCACTGCTTCATAATAAACTGTGACATCACTGTGCTCCATAATAAACTGTGACATCACTGTGCATCATAATAAACTGTGACATCACTGTGCTTCATAATAAACTGTGACTTCACTGTGCTTCATAATAAACTGTGACATCACTGTGCTACATAATAAACTGTGACATCACTGTGCTTCATAATAAACGGTGACATCACTGTGCTTCATAATAAACTGTGACATCACTTTGCTTCATAATAAACTGTGACATCACTGTGCTTCATAATAAACTGTGACATCACTGTGCTCCATAATAAACTGTGACATCACTGTGCTTCATAATAAACTGTGACATCACTGTGCTTCATAATAAACTGTGACATCACTGTGCTTCATAATAAACTGTGACATCACTGTGCTTCATAATAAGCTGTGACATCACTGTGCTTCATAATAAACTGTGACATCACTGTGCTTCATAATAAACTGTGACATCACTGTGCTTCATAACAAACTGTGACATCACTGTGCTCCATAATAAACTGACATCACTGTGCTTCATAATAAACTGTGACATCACTGTGCTTCATAATAAACTGTGACATCACTGTGCTTCATAATAAACTGTGACATCACTGTGCTTCATAATAAACTGTGACATCACTGTGCGTCATAATAAACTGTGACATCACTGTGCTTCATAATAAACTGTGACATCACTGTGCTTCATAATAAACTGTGACATCACTGTGCTTCATAATAAACTGTGACATCACTGTGCTCCATAATAAACTGTGACATCACTGTGCTTCATAATAAACTGTGACATCACTGTGCTTCATAATAAACTGTGACATCACTGTGCTTCATAATAAGCTGTGACATCACTGTGCTTCATAATAAACTGTGACATCACTGTGCTTCATAATAAACTGTGACATCACTGTGCTTCATAATAAACTGTGACATCACTGTGCTCCATAATAAACTGACATCACTGTGCTTCATAATAAACTGTGACATCACTGTGCTTCATAATAAACTGTGACATCACTGTGCTTCATAATAAACTGTGACATCACTGTGCTTCATAATAAACTGTGACATCACTGTGCGTCATAATAAACTGTGACATCACTGTGCTTCATAATAAACTGTGACATCACTGTGCTTCATAATAAACTGTGACATCACTGTGCTTCATAATAAACTGTGACATCACTGTGCTTCATAATAAACTGTGACATCACTGTGCTTCATAATAAACTGTGACATCACTGTGCTTCATAATAACCTGTGACATCACTGTGCTCCATAATAAACTGACATCACTGTGCTTCATAATAAACTGTGACATCACTGCTTCATCCTGTAATTTGATGTCACTGTGTATACCAACCCTGTAGTGACATCACAGTTTATTATTCTTGAATGCTGACTTCACTGTGTATATTTTCCCGGTACAATGACATCACTGTATAGTTACCCTCTACTGTGACAACACTGCATTTATTAACCCTGTAGTGGCAAAACTGTTTATTGTCCCTGTACAAAGACATTACTGTTTATATTAACTCTGAACTGTGATGTCACTGTGCATATTTACCCTGTATTGTCACTCGCAGTGCAAGGTAAATATGTACAGTGGCATTAGGGTATACAGGCTTAATATATACAGTGATGTCACAGTGCAGTGTAAGTATCAACAGTGATGTTGCAGTATAGAGATAACACACAGTGATATTATAGTTCAGAGATAATATACACAGTAATGTCACAGTACAGGGATAATACACACAGTGATGTCACAGTACAGGGATAATACACACAGTGATGTCACAGTACAGGGATAATATACACAGTGATGTCACAGTACAGGGATAATACACAGTCATGTCACAGTACAGGGATAATACACAGTGATGTCACAGTACAGGGATAATACACACAGTGATGTCACAGTACAGAGATAATACACACAATGATGTCACAGTACAGAGATAATACACACAGTGATGTCACAGTACAGGGATAATACACAGTGATGTCACAGTACAGAGATAATACACACAGTGATGTCACAGTACAGGGAGGGATAATATACACATTGATGTCATAGTACAGGGATAATACACAGTGACGTCACAGTACAGGGATAATACACAGTGATGTCACAGTACAGGGATAATACACAGTGATGTGACAGTACAAAGATAATACACACAGTGATGTCACAGTACAGGAATAATACACAGTGATGTCACAGTACAGGAAAAATACACAGTGATGTCACAGTACAGGAATAATACACAGTGATGTCACAGTACAGGGATAATATACAGAGTGATGTCACAGTACAGGGATAATATACAGAGTGATGTCACAGTACAGAGATAATACACAGTGATGTCACAGTACAGGGATAATACACACAGTGATGTCACAGTACAGAGATAACACAAAAGGGGTGTCACAGTACAGGGATAATACACACAGTGAGGTCACAGTACAGGGATAATATACACAGTGATGTCACAGTACAGGGATAATACACACAGTGATGTCACAGTACAGGGGTAATATACACAGTGATGTCACAGTACAGGGATAATACACACACTGATGTCACAGTACAGGGATAATATACACAGTGATGTCACAGTACAGGGATAATATACACAGTGATGTCACAGTACAGGGATAATACACAGTGATGTCACAGTACAGGCATAATACACAGTGATGTCACAGTACAGGGATAATACACAGTGATGTCACAGTACAGGGATAATATACACAGTGATGTTACAGTACAGGGGTAATACACAGTGATGTCACAGTACAGGGATAATACACAGTGATGTCACAGTACAGGGATAATACACACAGTGATGTTACAGTACAGAGATAATACACACAGTGATGTCACAGTACAGAGATAATACACACAGTGATGTCACAGTACAGGGATAATATACAGTGATGTCACAATACAGAGATAATACACACAGCGATGTCACAGTACAGGGATGATACACAGTGATGTCACAGTACAGAGATAATACACACAGTGATGTCACAGTACAGGGAGGGATAATATACACAGTGATGTCATAGTACAGGGATAATACACAGTGACGTCACAGTACAGGGATAATACACAGTGACGTCACAGTACAGGGATAATATACAGTGATGTCACAGTACAGAGATAATACACACAGTGATGTCACAGTACAGGAATAATACACAGTGATGTCACAGTACAGGGATAATATACAGAGTGATATCACAGTACAGGGATGATACACAGTGATGTCACAGTACAGAGATAATACACAGTGATGTCACAGTACAGGGATAATACACAGTGATGTCACAGTACAGGGATAATACACACAGTGATGTCACAGTACAGGGATAATATACACAGTGATGTCACAGTACAGGGATAATATACAGAGTGATGTCACAGTGCAGGGATAATACACAGTGATGTCACATTACAGGGATAATACACACAGTGATGTCACAGTACAGGGACAATACACAGTGATGTCACAGTACAGAGATAATACACAGTGATGTCACAGTACAGGGAAAATACACAGTGATGTCACAGTACAGGGATAATACACAGTGATGTCACAGTACAGGGATAATACACACAGTGATGTCACAGTACAGAGATAATACACACAGTGATGTCACAGTACAGGGATAATACACACAGTGAGGTCACAGTACAGGGATAATATACACAGTGATGTCACAGTACAGGGATAATACACACAGTGATGTCACAGTACAGGGATAATATACACAGTGATGTCACAGTACAGCGATAATACACACACTGATGTCACAGTACAGGGATAATATACACAGTGATGTCACAGTACAGGGATAATATACACAGTGATGTCACAGTACAGGGATAATACACAGTGATGTCACAGTACAGGCATAATACACAGTGATGTCACAGTACAGGGATAATACACAGTGATGTCACAGTACAGGGATAATATACACAGTGATGTTACAGTACAGGGGTAATACACAGTGATGTCACAGTACAGGGATAATACACAGTGATGTCACAGTACAGGGATAATACACAGTCATGTCACAGTACATGGATAATACACAGTGATGTCACAGTGCAGAGATAATACACACAGTGATGTCACAGTACAGGGATAATACACAGTGATGTCACAGTACAGAGATAATACACGCAGCGATGTCACAGTACAGGGATGATACACAGTGATGTCACAGTACAGAGATAATACACACAGTGATGTCACAGTACAGGGAGGGATAATATACACAGTGATGTCATAGTACAGGGATAATATACAGTGACGTCACAGTACAGGGATAATACACAGTGATGTCACAGTACAGGGATAATATACAGTGATGTCACAGTACAGAGATAATACACACAGTGATTTCACAGTACAGGAATAATACACAGTGATGTCACAGTACAGGAATAATACACAGTGATGTCACAGTACAGGAATAATACACAGTGATGTCACAGTACAGGGATAATATACAGAGTGATATCACAGTACAGGGATAATGCACAGTGATATCACAGTACAGAGATAATACACACTGATGTCACAGTACAGGGATAATACACAGTGATGTCACAGTACAGGGATAATACACACAGTGATGTCACAGTACAGGGATAATATACACAGTGATGTCACAGTACAGGGATAATATACAGAGTGATGTCACAGTGCAGGGATAATACACAGTGATGTCACATTACAGAGATAATACACACAGTGATGTCACAGTACAGGGACAATACACAGTGATGTCACAGTACAGAGATAATACACAGTGATGTCACAGTACAGGGATAGTACACAGTGATGTCACAGTACAGGGATAATACACACAGTGATGTCACAGTACAAGGATAATACACAGAGTGATGGCACAGTACAGAGATAATACACAGTGACGTCACAGTACAGGGATAATACACAGTGATGGCACAGTACAGAGTTAATACACAGTGATGTCACATTACAGGGATAATACACAGAGTGATGGCACAGTACAGAGATAATACAGAGTGATGTCACAGTACAGGGATAATACACACAGTGATGTCACAGTACAGGGATAATACACAGTGATGTCACAGTACAGGGATAATACACACAGTGATGTCACAGTACAGGGATAATACACAGAGTGATGGCACAGTACAGAGATAATAAACAGTGACGTCACAATACAGGGATAATACACAGTGATGGCACAGTACAGAGTTAATACACAGTGATGTCACATTACAGGGATAATACACAGAGTGATGGCACAGTACAGAGATAATACATAGTGATGTCACAGTACAGGGATAATACACAGTGATGTCACAGTATAACCATCTCACAGCCGGACCACCATGTAATTTCAGCAGAAAATAAAGCAGGGCCTCATGTTCAAGTTTCGCCTAAGGCCTCACAAAGTCTAGAGCCGCCTCTGGTCGGCCCTACCATGGGACCCGGTGGGACCATAAGTCCCAGGTGGCACTTTTCAGGGGCGGCATTTTGCTGCCCGCTTTTTTTTGTGTGCCTAGTAGGTTCATGGTAGGGTTGGCGCCGCCGCTGCTCACTGTTCTAAAGCAGCTGCGGGGTATAATAGCGCAGCGGGCACTTTAGACAGTTAGTCTACCTCCGGCCGACCGGGGTCTGATGAGGGACGTCGCACAAGTGACGTACTTCTGCAGAACCGCTCAGGAGGACGTCAGTGACGTCACTCGTCAGGCCGCTGCCGGAGAGGAGAAGCGCTGTGCAGGGCAGGTAAGTGTGTCTCTGTGTGTGTCTGTGTCTGTCTGTGTGTTTGGGGGGGGCTATGGCTACCTAATGTGAGGAATCTATGCTACCTAATGTGGGGAAACTATGTTACCTAATGTGGGGAATCTGTGCTACCTAATGTGGGGAAACTATGCTACCTAATGTGGGGAAAGTATGCTTCCTTATGTGGGGAAGCTATGCTACCTAATGTGGGGAAACTATGTTACCTAATGTGGGGAATCTGTGCTACCTAATGTGGGGAAACTATGCTACCTAATGTGGGGAAACTATGTTACCTAATGTGGGGAATCTGTGCTACCTAATGTGGGCAAACTATGCTACCTAATGTGGGGAAACTATGTTACCTAATGTGGGGAAACTATGTTACCTGATGTGGGGAATCTGTGCTACCTAATGTGGGGAACTATGCTACCTAATGTGGGGAAACTATGTTACCTAATGTGGGGAATCTGTGCTACCTAATGTGGGGAAACTATGCTACCTAATGTGGGGAAACTATGTTACCTAATGTGGGGAATCTGTGCTACCTATTGTGGGGAAACTATGCTACCTAATGTGGGCAAACTATGCTACCTAATGTGGGCAAACTATGCTACCTAATGTGGGGAAACTGCTACCTAATGTAGGGAATCTATGCTACCTAATGTGGGGAAACTATGCTACCTAATGTGAGGAAACTATGCTACCTAATGTGGGGAATCTATGCTACCTAATGTTGGGAATCTATGCTACGTAATGTGGGGGGCTTGAATGAGCTGCGGCATATGGGGGCCTTAATAAATAATTAGAAACTTATACAGCAAGTAACATATGGGGGTCCACCTGAGTAAGTGACACATGGAGGGGGGGTGCTGAACAATTGATGTTTTGGGGGGGGGCACAGAGACATTCTTTGCACAAGGGCCCTCTGCTGTCTGTGTCCGCCCCTGGGTAGAGAATAAGGGGTAAAGTGGAACATAGAACAAATGCAGTTATTTTTTTCTTAATTTTTTTTTTATGAAGTAAACGAGATAAAGGTAAGCAATGACTTTTCCTCAGTCTGAAGCGCGGTCCTCATCGGCAGGAAGCAGTGAGGAGGAGGAGGATGACGGAGGTTCTGATTCCATCTTTGCATCTTTTTCGTCCCTCTCTATATATAGGGCCGTGGCCATGAAGAAGGCCCCTCCGATGACTGCCATTATGGTGCAGGTCATGAGGGCATACTCCAGGCTGCGGTATTTCAGAAGAGGGGATTTGGCATATCCTCGTTCGTAGGTGTCAGATATCAGGCCGATGAGGTACGGGCTGCCGGCGTCACCTAGGAGGTGATAGATTGTCATCTGCACGGCCAGGGCTGAAGATCTCCTCCACGGAGTTACTACTTTTAGTATAATGTCAGATATGAGGGTGAAATTTACTGACAGAAGCGTCTCTCCGATGAAGATGAAGATGTTGGTGGCAACGAGGCTGATGTTGCCAAAAGTCAATGCCAACAGAAGAAAAGGGGCGGAGAGCATCATCGCGCATCCACACACAAGTGGGTCCGCCCGTGGGTTGGATTTGCGATATCTTTTACTTATCTCCGTCCCTGCTACAACTCCCAGAATGCCGGAAACGACTGTAACCACACCAAATATTAGGATGTCGTGATAGTCACACGGTTCAGCACGGCAAGGGTCCTTCTCTTGTAGGAGTGTTCGTGCGTGGGTCAGGTATGACGGACCCCATACACCTATGGCTCCCACTATGAAGGATACAGCCGTCGATCCCATGGTGGTTAACATGAAGCTTCGATTTTTAAATAGTTTTTTCAGATCTGTCGCCCATTTGGCAAACTTCTGGGATTTGTTGTTCTTCTTCCCGTTTGTAGTCGTTCTTGGAAGCTCCTTTGTGACCAAAATCATCAAAGCCACAGCTATGAGGCCCAGGCCAGGGGTGACCCGAAATGCCCAGTGCCAATCGCCCCTTGCTGCATCAGTCACTTTGGGCCCGATGATGTATCCTAGTCCGCAGCCTACAGGTATGACGGAGTAAAACACGTTCAGCATGCGGGTCCGCTGGTCACTTGTAAAAAGGTCTGCAATGATGGAGGGGGCGATGGTGCAGAAAGTCGCCTCTCCGGCTCCAACCAGTCCACTCATCAGCAGGAAGAGCAGGAAGTACCCGTCAGGGATGAATGACAGGGTAAGTGTCATGCTCAGCCAAACGATGACTCCTGCGCAAACAGTATATTTCTTATTACAGTGATCGCCCAAATATCCGGCAATTGGTGCGACCAGCACGTAGCTTCCAATGAACAATGTATTCAATAAGCCGGACAGACTAGCATTGGTGTCATATGCTTTCTGTATATAAGGCAGCACCCCCGCCACGCTGGAGCGATTTGCATAGATGAGCAAATTAACAAAGGCGAGGATCACTACGGTGATGATGGAACGTGCGGTGGACATCACGCTTAGAGATGGCAGGTTCTGCCTCTCAGGGATATCGCCCTTTTCTACATCCATATCACTATGGTCCTCCATTGCTTCTTCCTCCTCCTTCAGCAATGGGTCTTGTGGAGAGGCCATGGTCACAGGTCAGAGCCTGAAAACACTAGAGAGAGAGAGAGATAAGTGAACACATTAGACAACATGTCATCATTCCTGTCATTATACAAAAGATCCTTCATACAGAGCAGAAATGTCCAGCACAGAACCACAAGATAACACTAAGACCATCGCAGCCTCAGAAGAAGACGCTTCTCTACAAGTGTTTTATATGGAGACATCTTCCCTGAGGTTACCAATGTCTGATAACCCTGAACCTGTCCGGTCCTAGTAATATCTGATAACCCTAAACCTGTCCAGTCCTAGTAATATCTGATAACCCTGAACCTGTCCAGTCCTAGTAATATCTGATAACCCTGAACCTGTCCGGTCCTAGTAATATCTGATAACCCTGAACCTGTCCAGTCCTAGTAATATCTATTAACCCTGAACCTGTCCGGTCCTAGTAATATCTGATAACCCTGATCCTGTCCGGTCCTAGTAATATCTGATAACCCTGAACCTGTCCGGTCCTAGTAATATCTGATAACCCCGAACCTGTCCGGTACTAGTAATATCTGATAACCCTGAACCTGTCCGGTCCTAGTAATATCTGATAACCCTGAACCTGTCCGGTCCTAGTAATATCTGATAACCCTGAACCTGTCCGGTCCTAGTAATATCTGATAACTCTGAACCTGTCTGTTCCTAGTAATATCTGATAACCCTGAACCTGTCCGGTCCTAGTAATATCTGACAACCCTGATTCTGTCCGGTCCTAGTAATATCTGATAACCCTGAACCTGTCCGGTCCTAGTAATATCTGATAACCCTGAACCTGTCCAGTCCTAGTAATATCTGATAACCCTGAACCTGTCCAGTCCTAGTAATATCTATTAACCCTGAACCTGTCCGGTCCTAGTAATATCTGATAACCCTGATCCTGTCCGGTCCTAGTAATATCTGATAACCCTGAACCTTTCCGGTCCTAGTAATATCTGATAAACCTGAACCTGTCCGGTCCAAGTAATATCTGATAACCCTGAACTTGTCCAGTCCTAGTAATATCTGACAACCCTGAATCTGTCCTAGTAATGGCGGATTATAAGGGCTTGGCTGTATGGTCACTGGGCAATGTGAACTTCATACTGTAGATACAATTGGGCTATCCTGCTATATACATTTACTAATAATGAACCTACCCCACCTCATTGGGATCTATCCGTACCCTATATGACTTTCTGCCACTAGTCGATTTGAAAATTTTCCCTTTCGGAGTACCCAGAGTATTTCTATTGTTAGTACACACAGAATTCTATTATATAATGTTATATTTCTGCCCTAATCTTTCTGTTATTCTTTTACTACACCACCAAAACTTTCTCATAGACTTATATGTTTTAGAACTTCATGAATTAGGACTCTTTTTTTGGGGGGCTTTTTGGGGCATAATTGCATTTTAGCAGTTTTGCAAGAAAAAGCTCTGGTCATGATACTATCTGCGTTTTATTATGTTTAATGCCTAAGCCAAGTATTTTCACAATGCTATGAGGAATATAACTTTTGTTATTTCTTTTGGAAATTAATTTCTTGGTTTTTTTTGCTAAAAAAAAAAGCAACAGCAATAGAAAAAAACCCTGACAAACAAAAAGCCCTGTGTATGTATGAATAGAAGAGGCTGAGACTTACCTTGTGGTTCTCTCTTCAGACAAGGAACTGTCAAAATCTTGAATTCTCTATCGCAAATAGAAACTCTCTAACAAACACTTTGCACCACAGGTTGTGAATGCAAAACACACTGAAGAGACTGCAGCCGGCGCGCACCTCCTTGTACAGCTTACGGTGACATCATCACAAGCATGTGTGACATCACAGGGTTCTAAACCATCTTCAGGTATGTGTATATCTGTATAGTAAATTTGAGTAGCTGTATTAGTCCAGCGATGTAGATTGTAATACCTTTTTTATTGGACTAACTTAGAATTTTGTAGAGACAAACTTTTGGGATTCCTCCCTGATAATTTATAAAGTCCTTTGATCATTAGTCCTTGACTATTGGACTTAATAAAGGGAGGAATCCTGAAAGCTTGTCTCTACAAAATTCTATTAGTCCAATAAAAGAGGTATTACAAGAGACTGCAACATATTTTTTGATTTGTGTGTGTATATATATATATATATATATATATATATATATATATATACATATATATATAGTTCCAAGCGTGAGTAGGTGCCTCCAGCTAGGGTCCGTGTCCAGGATTCTGCATACGTAGTTCCAAGGAAAATGCTGTGGCACTCAAGGTATGGTGAAAAAATGAAAACTATTTATTCATCCGAAATGTACAAAGAGCAACGTTTTGATGGTCTCACACCATCATTATGAAGCCACTTTCATTTCATTTCATTCATTTTTTCGTTTTCATTTTTTCACCATACCTTGAGTGCCACAGCATTTTCCTTGGAACTACGTATGCAGGATCCTGGACCCGGATCCTAGCTGGAGGCACCTACTCACGCTTTAGGAGTGCTGCTTTCTTCTTTGACATATATATATATATATATATATATATATATATATATATATATATATATTAATATACACCTACAAATACATCAAGTACATAAAAACATCTTTTAGAAAAATATTTCTCCAGGCCTGCCGAGTATATCCCCGTACTTCACAGTGTCTTCTTAGTTTATATATTTTAATCTTTTGACCTTTTAACCCCACTAGGACCAAGGACATCCTGGGACTTAAAGGGGTATTCCAGGCCAAAACTTTTTTTTATATATATATATTAACTGGCTCCAGAAAGTTAAACAGATTTGTAAATTACTTCTATTAAAAAATCTTAATCTTTTCAGTAGTTATGACCTTCTGAAGTTAAGGTTGTTTTTTTCTGTCTAAGTGCTCTCTGATGACACCTGTCTCGGGCAACGCCCAGTTTAGAAGCAAATCCCCATAGCAAACCTCTTCTAAACTGGGCGTTTCCCGAGACAGGTGTCATCAGAGAGCACTTAGACAGAAAATAACAACCTTAACTTCAGAAGCTCATAAGTACTGAAAGGGTTAAGATTTTTTAATAGAAGTAATTTACAAATCTGTTTAACTTTCTGGAGCCAGTTGATATATATAAAAAAAAGTTTTTGCCTGGAATACCCCTTTAAGATTGAACCGATTATTATTGATATATGTCATGAATGCATCAATGGTCAGATGGTCGGACGACCAAATGATGACCACATCGTCTACATACCTCCCATACCATGCGAGGCATGTGGAAAATGGATTGGTGTCAGAAAAAATAAACTGCTCCTCCGACCAAAAAACAAAAAGGTTAGCCCGAGCTGGTGATGACTTTGCTTCCATTGAAGCACCCGTGCGCTGCAAATAAAAATTGTTACCAAACATAAAATAATTGTGTTTTAACACAAAATCTACCACCTCACCTCCGCTCGGCGCTGGTCCGGTGCTGCAGGACTGTCCGGTGGGGAGGTCTTCCGGTGGGATAGTGGTTCCGGGCTGCCATCTTCACCGGGGAGGCCTCTTCTCCGCGCTTCGGGCCCAGAATAGAGGCGTTGCCTTGACGATGACGCAGAGGGACGTTGGTAATGAAAGTACCTCTGCGTCGTCGTCAAGGCAACGTGACTACTCCGGGGCCGGTCCCGAAGCGCGGAGAAGAGGCCTCCCCGGTGAAGATGGCAGCCCGGAACCACTATCCCACCGGAAGACCTCCCCACCAGACAGTCCTGCAGCACCGGACCAGCGCCGAGCGGAGGTGAGTACAGAACTAAAGGGGGTGAGAGGGGGCTGGATGATGTCGAAGGCCGCAGTGGTCTTCAACCTGCGGACCTCCAGAGGTTTCATAACTACAACTCACAGCAAGCCCGGACAGCCGATGGCTGCCCGGGCTTGCTGGGAGTTGTAGTTTTGAAACCTCTGGAGGTCCGCAGGTTGAAGACCACTGAGCGCGGAGAGTTCACTCGAGTATAAGCCGAGGGGGGTGTTTTCAGCACGAAAAATCGTGCTGAAAAACTCGGCTTATACTCGAGTATATACGGTATACGTTTGTTAGGTAGGCAGGAAAAGCATTTGCTAGGTAGGTAATATGTTTGGTTGGTAGGTAGGCAAGTATATGTTTAGTTGGTAGGTGGGTGGCCACGTTACATTTGGTAGGGAGGCCCTTAGTCCAGTGTTTTCCAAACAGGCTTTGGCTGTTTGGGCATGCTGGGAGTTGTAGTTTTGCAACAGCTGGAGGCACTCAGGTTGGGAAACAATGGACTAAGGGCCCAACTACCCACCAAAATGCCACCTTCTGCTGCAAAACTCTAACTTCCAGCTTAAGACTGTCCGAGCATGCTGGGAGGTGTAGTTTTTCAACAGATGGAGAGACAATGTTTCGAAAACACTGCCGTAGTTAGTGTTTCCCAACCTGGGGGCCTCCAGCTGTTGCAAAACTACAACTCCCAGCATGCCCGGACAGTCTTAAGCTGGGAGTTAGAGTTTTTCAACCGCTGGAGGCACCCAGGTTGGAAAACAATGGACTAAGGACCTACCTACCAAACCTGAGTGTCTCCAGCTGTTGCAGAACTATAACTCCCAGCATGCCTGGACAGCTAAAGACTGTCAGGGGAATGCTGGGAGTTGTAGTTTTGCAACAGCTGGAAGTCCCCAGGTTGGAAAATACTGACTAAGACAGTGTTTTCAAAACAGTGTCTCTCCAGGTGGTCCAAAACTACAACTCCCAGCATTCCCGGACAGTCTCTAGCTGTCAAGGCATGCTGGAAGTTAGTTTTGCAACAGCTGGAGGCACACTTATTTGTAAACACTGGTGTAACACTGGAGGCACACTGATTTGTAAAACTGGTGCTGAAACAATGATGACACTGAGCGCACCGTGATTCACTGACCTGCAGGAAAAGCAGAAGGCGGCGAACAGAGAACGGGACACCAATATTGGTGCAACAGGGGAGCATAGACAGTTGAGTTAGTTTCTTTTGGAATAATTTTCATCCCTGGCACAGTGGATAGAACTAAAATAAAATACTGAAAAAGCCAGCAAGTAGAAGTAAAACGTCCGTCTTTATTCAGGGTTCTTCCTTAAAAACCTTCACGTGGCAGACAAACCGTGAACATATCAAAAATATGAAATATTGCACAAACAGAGGGGGGTCCCAAGCATGGCTGACGCGTTTCTCATCTATCGATCCTTACTCATAGCCTGTAGATCCTCAAATGAGGCACCCTTATATACTCCAGGGCATATTCCCCATTCCCACAGGAAGGGGAGGGACAGGTCCACATCACATGTGCGCGTGATTAAAACAAAAACATGGGACCAAACACAGATAAATTATTCGGAGACATATCAGTAATGTAATATTAAATCTGTTTTGCTATTTAGACCATGGGGTTGAATGCAATTCAAAAGATAAATACACATGATTTCCCTATTGTGGAGGGATCGAATATGGTCCCCTCCCCTCTTATTTAGGTTCACCTTCTCAATGCCTGAGAACCTGAGGGAAGTGGTGTCTGAATTATGACATATTAGAAAATGTTTAGATATGTTAGAAATGTTCGAGCTTAAAGGGCAAGCAGCATCGGCTGTCCGGGCTTGCTGGGAGTTGTAGTTTTGAAACCTCTGGAGGTCCGCAGGTTGAAGACCACTGCGGCCTTCGACATCATCCAGCCCCTCTCACCCCCTTTGGGATAGTGGTTCCGGGCTGCCATCTTCATCGGGGGGGCCTCTTCTCCGCGCTTCGGAATAGTCACGTTGCCTTGACGACGACGCAGAGGTACGTTCATTACCAACATCCCTCTGCGTCATCGTCAAGGCAACGCCTCTATTCCGGGCCCGAAGCGCGGAGAAGAGGCCCCCCGGTGAAGATGGCAGCCCGGAACCACTATCCCACCGGACGACCTCCCCACCGGACAGTCCTGCAGCACCGGCCTAGTGCCGAGCGGAGGTGAGTACAGAACTAAAGGGGGTGAGAGGGGGCTGGATGATGTCGAATGCCGCAGTGGTTTTCAACCTGCGGGCCTCCAGAGGTTTCAAAACTACAACTCCCAGCAAGCCCGGACAGCCGATGGCTGCCCGGGCTTGCTGGGAGTTGTAGTTTTGAAACATCTGGAGGTCCGCAGGTTGAAGACCACTGTATCAGACATTGACAAGCGTTGATGGTGATGACATGTGATGATGATGACAAGGGGATGATGAAGGGGGGGTGTGGGATTATGACAAGGGGATGATGAAGGGGGGGGTGTGGGATAATGACAAGGGGATGATGAAGGGGGGGGTGTGGGATTATGACAAGGGGATGATGAAGGGGGGGTGTGTGGGATGATGACAGGGGGATGATGAAGGGGGGGGTGTGTGGGATGATGACAGGGGGATGATGAAGGGGGGGTGTGGGATAATGACAAGAGGATGATGACAAGAGGATGATGAAGGGGGTGGGGATGATGACAAGGGGATAATGACAAGGGAATGATGAAGGGGGTGTGTGGGATGATGACAAGGGGATGATGAAGGGGGGTGGGGATTATGACAAGGGGATGATGAAGGGGGGGTGTGGGATGATGACAAGGGGATGATGAAGGGGGGTGGGGATGATGACAAGGGGATAATGACAAGGGGATGATGAAGGGGGTGTGTGGGATGATGACAAGGGGATGATGAAGGGGGGTGGGGATTATGACAAGGGGATGATGAAGGGGGGGTGTGGGATGATGACAAGGGGATGATGAAGGGGGGGTGTGGGATGATGAAGGGGGGATGATGACAGGCGGTGATGATGAAGGGGGGATGATGACAGGGTGATGATGATGAGGGTGTTAATGACGGGGGTCTGGATGATGACAGGGGGGGATGATGTATTTCCCACCCTAGTCTTATACTCGAGTCAATAACTTTTCCTGGGATTTTGGGGTGAAATTAGGGGCCTCGGCTTATATTCGGGTCGGCTTATACTCGAGTATATATGGTAACCTACCTACCTAGCGGCAAACCTTTTACTTACCTTCCTACCAACTGAACTTACTACCTGCCTAAATAACTTGCAAACTTACTACTACTTACCTACTTAGAGAATGTTCTACTTACCTAATTTACTACTTGCAAACGTACTACCTGCTTACCTAGCAAACATATTACCTGGGTGGGGGTGGGGGGGCAGGCATATTCTTTGCACAGGGGCCCTCTGTTGTCTGTGTCCGCCCCTGCTTAGAGGGTAATGCCAATATGTAACATAGCACAGTTTAAGAATTTGCACATTTTATACAAATTGCAGACAACAGAATAACAAAAACAGACAACATGACAAAAACAGACAACACATATACTAAACCAGATGTGAAAGAAATCTAGTTGCGATATCCCTCTCCATATGGATGGCTAGGCGGGGTTTGCTTTTCTCTCTTACGTATACAGGTACAATTCTTGAGGAAAGTATTAACTCTTTGATGTGTGGGCCTGACTATACTGAGCGTGCAGTTATTTTTGACTGTACTGAGCGTGTGTGCGCATGTGTCTCTTTACTGAGCATACGTTTGTACTGAGCGTGCATATTCATGTGTTTGTGCACTAAGCTTATGTGTGTACCTGAGTGTACTGAATGTGTATGTTTGTCTCTGTATTAAGCGTATATATGTACCTGGCTGTACTAAGCGTGCATGTTCGTGTCTTTGTACTGAGCGTACATGTGTACCTGACTGTATGTCTATCCCTAACTGGCTATAGGGGGAGATGTTTACACTAGACTGTGAACCATGGATTAGATATGTTAAATTGTCATCCACTTTGCTGGTATTGTAATATGCATTTTTTTTACCTGCAAAATCCAGATGGAAATACTACAGCAGATTTATTCCTATGTGAATATACCCATAGTCTATAGCAGCTGTACTTTACCACAGTGCAGACACCAACAAAATGGTGCTTCTGCCCCTCCTCTTGAACAGACCCAAAGGAAGGGAGGTGTGAGGTCACCAGAAGGGAGAGGGACGATGACAAATTTGCAGCTGCCAAGTGTCAAATTACTTGCTCTTCACATTCTCATTTTAGCTCCCTCTGCTGTGGGAAAAATAAAAAATGTAATAATTATTTTTCCTGACAAGTAAAAATAACATACCTTTTCCTGATTAGTGATAGTTATCTTATCTTACATAAAGAAATATATCAAAAGAAAATGAAGGGTTGGGCTACAATCATTTCACATTTTCTCCATACATTCAGGGCATACTTTGGCAACCAGC
The DNA here is from genome assembly GCF_029499605.1 of Hyla sarda. Classification (NCBI taxonomy): domain Eukaryota; kingdom Metazoa; phylum Chordata; class Amphibia; order Anura; family Hylidae; genus Hyla; species Hyla sarda. The sequence goes on along the minus strand of NC_079193.1, from coordinate 191,634,054 downwards.
CAAAAAGGATTGCTGATGTACACCATAGCATGTTAGAAGCTGGCTCATTAAAGGAGTACTCCGAAGCAAACTTTTTTTATCCCATTGTAAAGCCAGCAATAAGTTATATAATAAACTCAATTACCTCAGTTGCCTTACCTGAAAGCATCCCTGACTTTTCCCAACTCCGGAAGTACAGGTTGTCTGCGATGATTATGAATTTCGTACCCCATGCATGCTGTGGGCCGGGGCCATCTTGGTAACGAAACGTCACCATGTTCAAGATCCTCCCCACTGTATGCCGGCCTCCCAGCCACAATTAGTTCACTCCCACTATTGCACAGCCCAGCAAAAGATGGCTGTGCAAATGCCTCACAGTGCCTCCAGCCTATCAGCGCAAGCCGAACGCGCTTGCGCAGTCCTCCTATTCCGAGATCGGACATGTGATCTGTTTAGGCCGATGATATCCCTGATAGTTACGCTGCCGTAACTACCAGGGATATTCTCAAAACCACTAAGGAAGTCTGCAAAGAAGATGTAGGTACGAGCCGTGTCCTCCACTGTCAGCTGTGTACAGAAGCGGGGAAGCGAGGCTGCGAGGGGGGTTGGGGTGGCGGGTTTATTACAATTACTATGGCGGGGAAGGGTGAGGTAGGGGAGGGGGTGAGTAGATGTGAGGCACGGAGGGACAGGAAGCTGGAGCATAGCAGCATGGGGGATGACGATTTTTACGTCATCCTCCACACCACCATAACCCGGAAGTACCGGGAACTTCATGGCCCTGCAGTTGGAAAACGGCTGGACCGATTTTTGAAAGAAGGACATGGATAGAAAGGTACAGCCGTGGGGAACATATTGGGTTAATGACATAGTGCGCCACAGTACTCCTTTAAGTTTAAATAGGTATTCTGGCAGGTACTTATGTTCAGAATTGTGCTCAGCCTGGTCGAATAAAATAAAAACATATGCTCACCTTCCTCACTCTCCTGACATACATACAATAAGTACCTGTAGCATGGTCGGAAATACCATTGGCGCAACCTATTACTCAGCTTTCTATTGTCTATTAAAATGCAGGTAAATGCCTGAGATTAGGAAATTCATAACTAGCAATGATGGGTGAGACATAAGGTGATGAATTTGATGTTGGCAAGTGATGGGCTTATATACCGTTCTTACATAGGGACCGTCAGCAGTCAGTATCCGCCTCTTCTGTACAATAAATATGGTAGAATTTAGTGTTTTTTATTTATTTTTATTTTTTTTGTTCTGACCTGATGCTATGCTATGTTTTAATCACAGTCAGTTTGGTTTATAAAATAATTTTACAAAGCTGTGTTTCAGAATACCATTTCTATTTTGTATCCCCCTGAGGCATTTGTTTCCAAGCATGTTTTCATTTTTGTGGATGAGAACTAGCCAGAGACTGCTTGTCATTCTGCTCAGCAGGGGATGTTAATTGTCTGGTTTCTCAATTCTAAGCTGAATGTCTCCTATGCTAAAAGGCTTAAATTAGCCATCGTATTATGGTCCACACTAACTGTATGTAACAATGAGACATGAAGTGTAACAAGCAGTGTAGAACCCAGATCAGGCACACATCACAAAGAGTGGCGGGACTGAATTGTCTGAGAAGTAAGGTTACAAATTATGTGGCTACTTTACATGCATTTGGCAGCTTCATTAGTACAAAATATGCTGGGTGAATTTGTATTCTGGATGCTAGTTGCTTGCTACTTTGTTACGCCACAAAGTGTTGTTTTGTCTAAGTTTTTTTTTTTTTACATTAAATTCCTTATGATAATATCATTTAACTACATATAAAAAGAATACTGGTAACGTCCATCAACCCATCTGTAATAGTAATGGAAATCCTCTCGATGTATTGTTGATAGATTTGCAGCATAACTGATATTGGATGAGCCTAATAAACCAATTACAAAAGTAGCAATTAATAAAAAGAAATGGAGGAAACTGATAAAGATTTAAATGATACTCTTCCCTCCTGTAGGCTCCACAACCACATAACTAACTTTATTTAAAATCTGTTATTGCATTATACAAAGTATGAGGTCTTTACAGGTTTGCAGACAAACAGATCTTGGAAAAGAGAGTTATATTATGTATAGTGTCATTGATACAAAGGGGGGGGGGTGTTAAGGCACACGGGGGCCAGGACAAAAGAAGGGGGGGTGGCAATTATAAAATGCTACATACTATATATGCCCCCAAGATAAAATAGTGCCACACACTGTGCCACCAGGATATTAGAAACAAAGGATGAAGCGGCACTCCAGAGGATTACAATCCAAAAAAGTGAATTTATTCACCCATCAGTACAGATGCAACGTACAGATCAGTACAGATGCAACGTTCCACAGTCAGGAACTTTCTCAAGCATGTTCCTGTGGAACGAAACGTTGCATCTGTACTGATGGGTGAATAAATTCACTTTTTTGGATTGTAATCCTCTGGAGTGCCGCTTCATCCTTTGTTTCTATTGTACGCCTGGGATTGTGAGTCGGATCCCTGAAGCTGTGCACCCACCTAGGACTTTAAGCCCTTCACTGTGCCTTACCTCACCTCTTGTGCCATCAGGATATAATAGTGAAAGGCAAATTAGAAGACGTAGGAAAAAAGCTGCACTCACCCACTCTGAGATAGATGCCAAGAATGTCTTTATTTTCAGTGTCCAAACAGCAAAGGCAGCATAAGCTGGAAGTGCGGGGAGCGAGAGCCGCAGCTCTCAGTGGTACGCTTTTTTCCTACGTCTTCTAATTTGCCTTTTGCTGTATTGCTTCTTCTAAGCTTGCACCCCCACTTTTGTCAACCGGGATTTCCTTGCTGCTGTGGTTCTCTATGGTTGCAGTGCCTCATTGCCGTCACCTGTCTTCCAATATCTTTGTCAGGATATAATAGTGCCCCACACTGTGCCTCCTAGATACAATACTGCCCCACACTGTGCCATCAGGATATAATGGTGCCACACATTGTGCCATCAGGATATAATGGTGCATCACATTGTTTTGCCAGGACATAATAGTGCCAAACACACGCATACAGTGCTGCCTGTATATAATGATGTCACACACTGTGCTTCCTAGATATAATAATGCCACACAATGTGCTGCCAGGATCAGAGGTCAGACAGAAAAGAACTATACAACTTCCACTTTAGCAGCTGATAAGTACTTTAGAAATCTATTTAACTTTCTGTCACCAGTTGACTTTGGTATTTTTTTACATGTATACCATCAAACTTTTTAATAGTATTTAATAGTTCGGGCATTTACACACGCAGCGGTACCACATATGATTATTTTTATTTTATTATTTTATTTTTTAAAAATGGGAAGGGGTGGGATTCAAACTTTTGTTAGGAAGGCGTTAAATCACTTTTATTAACTTTTTTTTTATTAATCTTTCGATTGCATATACTGATCAATGCTATGCCATAGCATAGCATTGATCAGTGTAATCGGTGATCTGCTGCTCCAGCCTGCAGATCCTGGCTGGAGCATTAGGGGACCGACTGGATGGTGAGGAAGCAGGTAAGGGCCTCCAGCCATCCTCTCAGCTGATTGGGACATTGGGGTTTCACCACCATGGTCCTGATAAGCTCCACGGAGCTGCCGGGGTACATTTACTTTTGTTTTAGATGCCGCCATCAAGTTTAATCACAGCGTCTATAGGGTTAATGCCGGGCATCGGCCTGATCAGCGGTGCCCGGCATTAACCCTGGGTCCTGGCTGCTGATAACAGTCGGGGCCCACCGGCTTAGCTCATAAGAATGCTTCAAACCCTGGTAACGGGACCAGGGAATACAGGTACGTCCATGGTCAAGTACCGGGACGCTAAGGTGTACCTGTACGACCTTGGTCCCACCTTGGTCCCCAAGAGGTTAAGGAGTGGATCAAGATTCTGAAACTGTTCATGACTAGTAGAGACTTGTACTAAGAGAAAGCTTGAAAGAGTACTGTGAATGGAGATAAAACAAAGCAAAAAGTCAAGCTCTATAAAAAAAAAGGCCCAACAAGAAAACCAGAGAAAGAGCAATGTTTCTTTCTCTGTCTCTCTCTCTCTTTCTCTCTCTCTCTCTCTCTCTCTCTCTCTCTCTAAGTAGGGAAATCCTCTATTCCTTCCTCCCCATTTAGGTAGATGCTCTCATAGACCCCCTCCCCTTTCTGTAGTTAGATAGATATTGAATTCCACCCCCCCCAAAAAAAATAGCACCCCCCAGAAAAAAATTATAAAAGTCTAACTGACCTTACCTCTGCTAAGTTATTTTGCTTCTTCAGTTGTGGGCTCTGGCGCAGGACTCTTCTTGCAAGCTGCACGCAGCAGGATGACATAGATGCGTGCAGCTTAAAGCGTAGCCCACAGATCCAACAAAAAAAAACATTTTTTTAAATATATCACTCAGTACCTAATCCTGACCATGTACATCTATTTTTTTTTTAGTCTAGAACCTTCATTTATTTTTTTTATTACACTTTTAATTTAGATCACTAGTCTGAACTCCATTCAAAGGGAGGGGGTGTGGCCTCACTGTGCAACACTCCGCCCCCTCCCTCAGTATGCTGTCTACTCACATGTCCTATAGCATTAGCAAAACAACAACTCCCAGCTTGTCCTCACTGACAGTAGCGGGACACAAACTGACAGTGGGAGGATTTTTCCTCCAGCTGTAAGCCCTGTGCTCACAGCTGTCAATCAAGGAAGTGTGTCCATGACATAGGTGATGATGCATGGACACAGCAGGACTAGTATGTGTCCAAGCAGGCAGGGGGGGCAGTTGTTTGACTGGCTATTTCAGTATGAAATACTTAAAAATTTCTAACGCAAGCAATTGTAAAACGTTTTGGCTTTGCATACCTTACAACAAATCAAAAGCTTTTGTATTTGACAGTGCCCATTTAAGCACTGCGCTTCTGTGAAAAACAGGAACAGGAATTTCTGATCTCTGCTCCTGTACAATACTGTGAGTAGGAATGTGTATGCATTACCACTCATTTCACTTTCCTAGCAGGGCACCTCTATTCCGAATCCCTTGCCAGCGGCTGGGGATCTTGATTTTTCTAAGCTTAAGTTACAATATATGTAGCTTCTTTTCTGTGTGCTTTCTTTGATAGTGAAGGGAAAGTGCAATCTGTCCCCTCAAGACCAATATAGAGGATCAGATCTAGTGGGTGCTACAGGTCTCACAATGTAGTAGTGGGGGTCAAGTGATGGGCACAGCAGGGTGTGCAAACTATTACCTGAGGGAAGAAGAGAGTCTAGTACGGCCAGGGTGAAGGAAACCGGTCCACCCAGGGCTGGTGCTACCAGAAGGCAGCTTAGGATCTGAGTCACAGAACCATCTTGGCTGTCCCGCACTACTGACTCTCATAGAGACTTCCGAGACTCACAGGCCGTGGCACGGCACTCTGAATACATCTGCACTTTCTGGCTCCTCACCTCACTCCTCACAGTACATAGACTGCGCTACCCCTAACAGCATTGAATTATTGCTGAGTGGAATTGAATATTAGTGAAATTCTTCTTGGGATGAAAGGAATGATGGAATCTATGTCCAGATGAATGTTTAAAGGGAACCAATCATCAGATTTTACCCTATATAACGCTTGGTAAAGCGTTATATAGGGTAAAATCTTTATTTTCACCATTCCTGGGGGACGCTCCTGCCCCCAGGGATGGTGAAGATATGAAGTTATAAACTAGTCACCGCTGCCGCCGTAAGTAGTCACCTGGGCGGGGAGCTCTTCTCATCTACTCCTGTTCTTCGGCCGGCAGCGACACCCCCTCCGCTTGATTGATGGGCAGCGTCATCACTCTGCTCTGTCTGTTCAGTGAGCGGAACGATGACGTGGCCCATCAATCAAGCAGAGGGGGCGTCGCTGCCGGCCGAAGAACGGGAGTAGATGAGAAGAGCTCCCCGCCCAGGTGACTACTTACGGCGGCGGCGGTGACTAGTTTATAACTTCATATCTTCACCATCCCTGGGGGCAGGAGCGTCCCCCGGGAATGGTGAAAATAAAAATTTTACCCTATATAACGCTTTGCCAAGCGTTATATAGGGTAAAATCTGATGATTGGTTCCCTTTAAGAAAGTTAAACAGGAGGTTCTTCAGATACCTGCAATTTAGGCATGCTCAGTAAAAAATCCGTTCAGGTCTTGCAACTCAAAGAGACATGAGAGGTATTTTTTAACAGTCTTTTATACAGTTGTATTAACAGAATGTCTGTCTCAATTATTTGTTCTGCAAAAGAGTTTATCAGACACCACGTTTCCTTTGCAAGATTGGTGTCAGGCTTAAAGTGAAATGTCCTAGGTGCCATCTTGCTACTGCAATTCACTTCCATATTTTCTGGATATACACTCTTTTGAAGGATTTCTGGAAGAAAGTGTTAGCTCACATCCATAACGTGTTCAGTATCCTTGTTGTTGCTAATCCGTTAGGGTGTGTTGAAGATGTTCTGGGGGACTACTATCAAAACTAGGAAGTCCATAGAAGCTCATTAATCTGGATGCTCACCCTCCTGTATTTACTGAGTTTCTGGTTGGTATGCATACCATTGTTAAACTGTAAGGTAGGCCTATAAGAAATGGAATGTCATGCTTAAAGGGGTACTCCAGTGGAAAACAATGCTTTTAAAATCAACTGGTGCCAGAAAGTTAAACAGATTTGTAAATTACTTCTATTTAAAAATCTTAACCCTTCCAGTACTTATCAGCTGCTGTATGTTGCAGAGGAATTTATTTTCTTTTTGAATTTATTTTGCGTCCCGGTACTTAAGGATGGAGGGCATACCTGTACTCCCTGAGTCCCGTTACGAAAGTTTGAAGTGCGCTCACGAGCTGAGCACACGTCAAATCCGGTGGGTCTCGACTGCTCTCAGCAGCCAGGACCCAGGGTAATGCCGGGCACCGCTGATCGGACCAATACCCGGCATTAACCCCTTAGACGCCTTGATCAAAGTTGATTGCGGCCTCTAAAAACAAAAGTAATATGTCCCTGCAGCTCAGCGGAGCTGATCAGGACTATCGCGACAAAATTGTGATATCTTGGTCAGCTGAGAGGACAGCGGGAGGGTACTCACATGCCTCCTCGCTGTCCAATCGGTGTTCTGCTGCTCCATGCCTTCTCAGCAGGCTGGAGCAGCAGAGCAATGAAAACACTGATCAGTGCTATGCTATGGCATAGCATTGATCAGTATATGCAATCAACAGATTGTATGTTGTAGCCCCCTATGGGGGCTAAAAAATAAAGTGTTCAAAAAGTTCATAAAAGTTAATTAACCCCTTCCTAATAAAAGTTTCAATCCCGTTTACCCCAGCTAATTACTAACAATTGTACGGGGTCTCAGGAGTGAGACCCAGTGCAATCAACAACGTTTGACATGTCAAACGTTGTTTTTAATGGCAGTAACACTTTAAGTACAGGGCAAGTGTGGAGGTGTGTCCAAGAATTCCCATAGCGTACAGGAGGTGGTAGACAGAAGGTTAACCTCTATTATCTGACAGCTCCCAAAGTAAATTACGTGGTACTGTCAATTGGGAGACCTTATTTATAAATCTTTAAAGGGGTACTCCAGTGGAAAACATTTTATTTTTTTTTTTAAATCAACTGGCACCAGAAAGTTAAACAGATTTGTAAATGACTTATATATAAAAATCACAATCCTTCCAGTACTTATCAGCTGCTGTATGCTACAGAGGAAGTTCTTTTCTTTTTTAATTTCTTTTCTGTCTGACCACAGTGCTCTCTGTTGACACCCCTGTCCATGTCAGGAACTGTCCAGAGCAGGAGAGGTTTGCTATGGGATTTGCTCCTGTTCTGGGCAGTTCCTGACATGGACAGAGGTGTCAGCAGAGAGCATTGTGGTCAGACAGAAAATAAATTCAAAAAGAAAAGAACTTCCTGTGGAGCATACAGTAGCTGATAAGTACTGAAAGGATAAAAGGGGTACTCCAGTGGAGAACAATGTTTTTGTTTTTGTTTTTTTTAAATAAACTGGCTCCAGAAAGTTAAACAGATTTGTAAATTACTTTTATTAAAAAATCTTAACCCTTCCAGTACTTATCAGCTGCTGTATACTACTGAGGAAGTTGTATAGTTATTTTCTGTCTGATCACAATGCTTTCTGCTAACACCTCTGTCTGTGTCAGGAACTGTCCAGAGTAGGCACAAATCCCCATAGCAAACTTCTCCTGTTCCGGATAGTTCCTGATACAGATAGAGGTGTCAGCAGGAAGCACTGGGGTCAGACAGACAAGAAATTCAAAAAGAAAAGAACTTCCTCTGGAGCATACAGCAGCTGATAAGTACTGGAAGGGTTAAGATTTTTTTGTAGAAATAATTTACAAATCTGCTTAACTTTCTGGCAACAGTTGATTTGAAAAAAATTGTTTTCCACCAGAGTACCCCTTTAAGATTTTTAATGGTCCATATAGTGCTATGCATTCTGACAAATAGTGTAGTGGTGCACAATAATATAGATAGATAGATAGATAGATAGATAGATAGACACACACATATAGCCTTAAAACACAGAGGGATCCCATTTTGGTAGATTCAATGGTAGTAAGCATGGCAATTTCTTTTATGAAAAGAGGCCGTATTTCAGAATAGGATTAGTCAAATTTATGGTGGATTTTGTTCTATAGGTTTAGAAGAAAAATAGCTGTAATTGAAATTGTGTATTTCTTGGGTGACATTACGGCAATATTTGTTAAGGCGGTTGCATAGGTCCTGAATGGTTCTGCTTATATTTGTATTTTATAATCCACAGGTACAGTCTAATAGATAGACTACATTATTAGAATTGCAATCCAAATGAGGAAATGTGAAATAACTCATTGGTGACACTGATTTGAAAGTTTTTTGTTTCATTGGCAATACTGTCACAGCACAGATTTTTTGGATGGCACTTGTAAGCACCATCTTTCATAGTAGTGATATGAATAAATCTGTGTCATTCCTTTTGGCCTTTTTCAATGTGCTGGGTGCATGGATGATCTTTAGAGAGCAGGCCGACTGTAGGTAATGGAAGGTTTGCAAGAGATGTGGGGTAGAACACAAGGATCCTGACAGAGAAAATTCCATTATCTTTCCATGTGTGGTGTGCCTCTGTGGTAAGTGTCAGTGCCACGGGTGCTGCGGTGAGAGTGGTGGGATCAGATGTTATTAACCCCCGGGTCGGATGGTATTAACCCCTATGTGTTCGTGACACCAGTGTGGTTTTCGGGTTCCAGAACACCACACGCCCAGATTCTCCGATATCCCATGGGCTAGTAGTGAACAAAGAGTCCACAACCAGTTATGGATAAACGGAGGCTTTACTGAGTAGAAGACAGGTGTAATTATCTTTACAGCTATTGCCAGAATTCCCAGAGATGTGACTAGTACCCAGAGGACCTCGCTGCTTGCTGGACCAATGCTTGTAATAAACTTGACTTTGACTTGTAATTTAGACTTGACTTGTACTATGTGCGGGACATGACTAACTTCAGTGACAGTAGTTATAGACTTGTAGACTTACTGGAGAGTTGCAGCTTTGTGGAACTCCAGATGCTGAACACTTGTCCTGAGATTCTCTGGTAGCTGCTTATGCAAAGACTTAGATGTTGTAGCTATGAGCACTTACCGTAACTCAAAGAGACAGAATTAAGATGTCTGCCCCATTATATAGTGGGGGGCTAGACTAAAGCCCATTTGTCAAGCTGTGGGTCATAGGTTAAAGCTGGTGCTCTCTGGGAGTACATGTTGTAACAAATCATATAACTGAATAACATAACATGTGACAGAATTACTCACACAGGTCCTTGAGTTCTCCAAAGGTCCTGTATACTATCTAGACACAAGGATCCTGTCTATGCTCTTAAAGATACACACACCACATTTAATGAATTAACAAGAGAACAAGGGGAGTCCCTGCAGGGGAGCCCCCAGGTCACTGAGGGACTCAACCTGACAGGGCCTACAGGTAGTATAGGAACGTGTACCTGTACTGGGAGATCACACATGATGGTTTTGACTTTTTATGGGAAGCATTGTACTGTATGTAGTGATAAAATTATGGCAGTAAATGGGGTTATTGGTGGAGTTTGCTCTGGCCTGTTTGCGAAGAATGGCAGGGTAAGACGTGAGATCTTTTTGAAAAGCGGTTTTAATGATGTTCTTAACATATCCTTTTTTCTTAATCTTTTTTAGGTACTTTGCTGAATGTTGTTTAAAACTTTTCACAATTTCTTCATTGGTGTTTGAATTGCCCATAGGGAATGTTCAATTTCCATTTAAGTTAGTAAGAACCTTTCGAAGTCCAGCAACCTACTGCTGTCAATGGACTTAAAGTATGTATTAGTAAGGATTTTACTACCACCAGAAGACAGAATTAGGTTGAGGTATTCAATTTCTTTATCCAAGATCTTGCTGGAGAAGGGCAAATTCCAGAGGTTATTATTAATTTGCAGGGAGAGTGCAAGGATTTTGTCTACATAGGTAAAAGTGCATTTTGGCACCATTAACAGCTCTGGTTGGAGCCAAGGTGTCTCAGCATAGCCTGGGTTGGCAGAACTCAGAATTGTTCTCTTTCCTTTTGTTATCTATCTTGCTAAGACCATCATGAAGTCTTCTTTCAATCTTGACTCGTCTCCACAGAGTCTGCCAGAAAAACATGTTAGGCTCCCCACTTTTCCAGAACATTTCCTACCTTTTCCCACCCATAGTGCCCCAAATAATGCCTCTTTTGGTGCTTTGCAGTATGAAGGTGTAGGTAAGTGTGTTGCGGGGAAGGGTAGGGGATTTCCTGATGGGTAGGTAATTCCTCCCTCTAGATTTCCCCAGTAAGTAAGTAATTTAACCCATATTAGGTAGATACTCCTAGTAAGTAGGGAATCCCCCCAGTGGCTAGGCGGGTAGATAACTCTCCCCCCACTTGATAGAGGCCCCCAAGTAGTTAGATTGGTAGGCAATCCCTCAGGAAAAATACGTAGGGAATTGCTCAGGTAAATAGGTAACAAATGTCTCATGTAGATAGGTAGATAAGTAGGAAATCTCCCAGTAGGTAGGTAGATGATATGTAGGGAACCTCCACAGTAGGTAGATAATTCTCCCACCACTTGGTAGATGCCCCCAGTAGTTAGATTAGTAGGCAGTACCTCTGGTAGATAGGAAGGCAATTGCTATGTTAAATAGGGGGTAATTCCTCTTTTAGATGGATAGGGAATACCCCAGGTAGATAGGTAAGGCAACCCCCCCCCCCAACTTGTAGGTAAGGATGCCCTTAGATAGGAGGGGAATCCTCTATCTAGATAGGGAAGCCTCCCAGTGTACACAATGTGACTATTTATTCATTTAACAGTTTCAAGAGGGGCATGGATGCCTTTCTTGAAAAATAGAATATTACAATTGGCTTTGGCCACATAAGGTTTTTGCTTTAGGCATCAGGCAGCGGGAACGCAGGGTCAATCAGGAATGGCATGGAGCTGGCCTTCTATGCTGTATGACAAAGCCAAATATAAATGGTAGCTGCTGGCCACAGTTGTCCATGATTGAAGTTGTATGCTGTCAATAGCCCCACTAAAGTTCTACTGCTGTTTGCCTAGATTCTGACATGCCTGTTTCCCTAACTCCTGCCTTTGTATTCTAATTTGAACTAGACAAAACCTCTGACCTGGCTTGTTTTCTGTGTTGGATTAAGACTTGGCACATGTGTAACTTAAGACTCATATGCACCAGGGCAAAATATGTTCCAGGGCCCCCACCTGCCATGTGCCTGTTTTAAGACAATAATTTTCTTATGTGGCAGATATCTTTTGGGCCACTTAGGATCATGTGCTCAGGTACAACTGCTACCTTTTAACCCCATCAAGTTACGCCCCTGTGACTTAGTTCTGACCCCTAGGTAGTTTCTGTTGTCAACTCTGGACTTTGATTCTGACAAAGGCATGCTCGCTTGGTTTTGACCCAGTCCGTTTGACTACACTTTATAGTTTCTGCGCTGTGCACTTAATGTAGCGACTAGTTCCCAGTTGGGGGCCGCCTGATATGGAAGGTCATCCAAGTAGGTTGAGGCAGTTGGTTGGCTTTAGCTCAGGCATACACTGCCCCCTCCCCCCCTCTACTTATAGCAAGAATATGAAAAGGTTACAAAATAACAGAGATTGATTTTTCTAGACAATTTTTATTTTTGGTTAAAGTCTCTTTAGTATTCAACACCTAAAACATTCTTATTATTTAATACTTTAGACTTCTTTTGCTTTTCTTAGGGACAAAATGTCATAAACATAAATATCCCTTACATGGAATCTCTAAATGATGTTAGTGTGTGCCTCCTAAAATGTTTTACAATCTGATATTATATTTTCCGATTATTAAAGATTTAATTTCCAGTTGAACGCGAAGATACTACTATGCCAAGTTTTCTTAAGACCACTAGTAATTTGAGAAATGCTGGCACAGTGAGAGGCCTATAGGAAAAGTACAAGCTGAAGGATCACAATAATCTGCGCCATTTCTATCATAGTAGTAGCCTGCTACTAACAACCTCACTAGGGTAACAGGAAGCGGCTGATTAATTATAGCAATTAATTCAGAAAAGAATATTTTGGCCATAAATTTCCTTGTGCTTCAACTGCTAATGTGGTCAGAGAGACATTGTACATTTGTTCACCATGAATATACCCTTTTATTAAATTACAGTAATTTTTCACTACTTTGTACTAATCGTGTTTAAAAGAATAGCTGGGCAATGCTGAAAGTGAATGAATGTAGCCAGAGTACAGTAGGATTTTTAATGCTAAAAGTTATATATATGTGACACAAAAACATTATTGAATGAAAGACAAATATGGCTAAACAGAAGGAATGCACAACACCTATATATCTGTTCACTATGTAGGTTACGTTGCTGGTATATGTAGTGACTCACATGTGGTGTTTTCTTTTAATCAGAGTCATTCACTTTCCCTTTTCTTCTCCAACTGACCAAGACCGTCATGACGATTTCTTGCCCTTTATAGGTAGTTTTCCCCTTTAGGTAGGTAGTTTGTCATTGAAAAATCTCTCCCAATGCCTCCAGACTCCACCCCCAATACATGCAATACCTCCAGGCTCCCCTCCACACACACACACACACACACACAATAGCTCCAGACTCACTAAATGCCTCGAGACCCCCCACAAATGTCTCCAGCTTCCCACAAATGCCTCCAACATCCCCATCTCCACAAATGCCTTCAGAGTCCCATAAATTCCTCAAGTCTGAATGCTGTAGGGTCTTGGGGTGTGGGGGGATGAATGCTGCAGGGGTCTTGGGGTGTGGGGGGGATGAATGCTGCAGGGGTCTTGGGGTGGGGGGAAGATGAATGCGTCAGGGGTATTGGGGTAGGGGAGATGAATGCTGCAGGGGTCTTGGGGTGGGGGAGTTGAATGCTGCAGAGGTCTTGGGGTGGGGGAGATGAATGCTACAGGGGTCTTGGGGTGGGGGGAGATGAATGCTGCAGGGATCTTGGGGTGGGGGGAGATGAATGCTGCAGGGATCTTTGGGTGCGGGAAATGAATGCTGCAGGGGTATTGGGGTAGGGGGGAGATGAATGCTGCAGGGGTCTTGGGGTGGGGGGAAATGAATGCTGTAGGGGTCTTGGGGTGGGGGGAGATTAATGCTGCAGAGGTCTTGTGATGGGGGAAATGAATGCTACAGGGGTCTTGGGGTGGGGGAGATGAATGCTGCAGGGGTCTTGGGGTGGGGGGGAAATGAATGCTGCAGGGGTCTTGGGGTGGAGGGGGAGATGAATGCTGCAGGCGTCTTGGGGTGGGGGTAGATGAATGCTGCAGGGGTCTTGGGGTGGGGGGGATGAATGCTGCAGGGGTCTTGGGGTGAGGGGGAAATGAATGCTGCAGGGGTCTTCGGGTGGGGGAGATGAATGCTGCAGTGGTATTGGGGTGGGGGGAAGATGAATGATGCAGGGGTCTTGGGTGGGAGATGAATGATGCAAGGGTTTTGTGGGGGAGATGAATGATGCAGGGGTCTTGGGGAGGGGGAGATGAATGATGCAGGGGTCTTGGGGCGGGATGAATGATGCAGGGGTCTGGTCTTGGGGGGGAATTAATGATGCAGGGATCTGGCCTTGTGGGGAGATGAATGATGCAGGGGTCTTGGGGGGGGAGAAGATGAATGATGCAGGGGTCTTGGGGGAGATGAATGATGCGGGCGGGGAGTGTTAAGGCAGAAGGGGACAGAGGGGTCTAGGGGAGAAAGAAAATTGTAAAGATAAATGCTGCAGGGGTCTTGGGGGGCAGAGAAGTCTGCAGGACCACTACGAGGGCCCATCTACATTGAGGACATTCCTCCGGCGGAAATCTGCTTACAGCAGTCCAATTGTTTTTAATGGTTTTCTGCTGCTCTGTGCACATTTTGGAATCACCACAGTGAAATTCCCCCAGCAGAATGGACGTACACCCAAAGAACGAACATGTTCGTTCTTTAGGTGGACGTCCATTTAGCAGGTGGAATTCCACCGGACTGCATTGTCATCTATAGAGATGGCGCGCATCCGTGCAGTCCTACCGCCAATGGCTTCGGTGGCGCCTGCAGCAAGCAGACATTCTTCCAACCAAATGTCCACAGTATGAAGAAGCCCTTAGTGGTCTGCAGGAGGAGGGGAAAATGGGTATGGGGGGGGAGTACAGGGGTGGGATTCTGACAAACAGAGGAAACAGTATCTGGCAGTATTATTTTTAGGGGTCATGTCTTGCCGGGTTATAATGATTATTGTTGTCATACAGAAGATGAGGATCTACTAACAAAGTAACCAATGATGTTCGGGTGTCAGACTCTGCAAAGAAGATGGAGCTGAAAGAAGACAATGACCAGATGAAGAAAAAAAAGTAAAGACAACAGAGAAGACGTCTCCTGTGAGTCATTATACAATTGTGTATTCTCCTGACGGTCCCTTCATTGTAATTTCTTGTAATTTCTGCAGTGATGATGGGTGACACTGTACCCCAATCTGTGGCTGTCCAACTGTTACAAAACAACAACTCCCATAATGCCTGAATCTTTGCATGCATGATGGGAGTTGTAGCTTTGTAACAGCTGGAGAGCCACTTAAACCAAGGTGATTCTACAGTATGCAGCCCATTTTATTTTAATGGGTGTCTGACTGCTGCGACCCCCACTGTAAAAAAAATGGGCTGCATATTCTAATATCCCCGGGCCCATTTTTGCTCCCAGTCTGGAAGTGTTTTACAGGTATTTCCCAACCTTTAACACTACAGTTGTTTCACAACTACAGCTCCCCCCATACTCTTCTGTATGGGAGTTGTAGTTGGGAGTTGTAGTTTTGCAACAGCTGGAGAGTTCACATGGGGGGCAGGCATAGTGGCATAGTTTATATGGGGGGCAGGCATAGTGGCATGGTTTATATGCGAGGGCAGGCATCCTGGCACAAGTTCATATGGGGGAAGAAGGCATTTTAGCACAGTTCATCTAGGGGGCTGGCTTAAATGGCAGTATTATACTCAGAAACAGGGTGTATGGCAGTGTTATATCAGAGGCATGGTGTTATTATATTTAGGTACACAGCATGTGGTAGTATTATATTCAGGGGCACAGTGTGTGACCGTATTATACCAGGGGCACAGTGTGTGGCAGTTGGAGAATGATTATGACTTAATAAATAATGTTTTACTATAGACAGCACCTATTTCTGGCATGGCACTGTGGCCACTAGGTGTGAACCAGGTCTTAGCATTTAGCTCGGACCTTCACCGAATGGCAGACCTGGATAAGCGGACCCCTACTAAAAGTAGTTGAGTACCCCTGCTCTAGAGCATATAGCAGCTAATAATTACTGGAAGGATTAAGATTTTTACATTTCCGAATCCAAAATCTTAACTTTTTGGCACCAGTTGATTTAAAAAAAAAAAATTCCACCAGGGTACCACTTTAACCCCTTAAGGACTCAGCCCATTTTGGCCTTAAGGACTCAGACAATAAAATTTTTACGTTTTCATTTTTTCCTCCTCGCCTTCTAAAAATCATAACTCTTTTATATTTTCATCCACAGACTAGTATGAGGGCTTGTTTTTTGCGCGACCAGTTGTCCTTTGTAATGACATAACTCAATATATCATAAAATGTATGGCGCAACCAAAAAACACTATTTTTGTGGGGAAATTAAAAAGAAAAACGCAATTTTGCTAATTTTGGAAGGTTTCATTTTCACACCGTACAATTTATGGTAAAAATGATGTGTGTTCTTTATTCTGAGGGTCAATACGATTAAAATGATACCCACTATTACATATTTTATATTATTGTTGTGCTTAAAAAAAATCACAAACTTTTTAACCAAATTAGTACGTTTATAATCCCTTTATTTTGATGACCTATAACTTTTTTATTTTTCCGTATAAGCGGCGGTGTGAGGGCTCATTTTTTGCGCCATGATCTGCACTTTTTTTTGATACCACATTTGCATATAAAAAACTTTTAATACATTTTTTATAATTTTTTTTTATAAAATGTATTAAAAAGTAGCAATTTTGGACTTTTTTTTTACGTTCACGCCGTTCACCGTACGGGATCATTAACATTTTATTTTAATAGTTCGGACATTTACACATGCGGCGATACCAAATATGTCTATAAAATTTATTTTTTACGCTTTTTGGGGGTAAAATAGGAAAAACGGACGTTTTACTTTTTTATTGGGGGAGGGGATTTTTCACATTTTTTTTTACTTTTACATTTTTTTTTACACTTGAATAGTCCCCATAGGGGACTATTCATAGCAATACCATGATTGCTAATACTGATCTGTTCTATGTATAGGACATAGAACAGATCAGTATTATCGGTCATCTTCTGCTCTGGTCTGCTCGATCACAGAACAGAGCAGGAGACGCCAGGAGCCGGACGGAGGAAGGTGAGGGGACCTCCGTGCGGCGTTCTGAATGATCGGATCCCCGCAGCAGCGCTGCAGGCGATCCGATCGTTCATTTAAATCGCGCACTGCCGCAGATGCCGGGATCTGTATTGATCCCGGCACCTGAGGGGTTAATTCGGCCATTGCCGGCGCGTCCCTGGATGCGATCAGCAGCCGGGATCAGTCGCGCATGACAAGGGCATCGCTCCGATGCCCGCGGTTATGCACAGGACGTAAATGTACGTCCTGGTGCGTTAAGTACCACCACACCAGGACGTCCTGCGTCCTTAAGGGGTTAAGGATAATTATACACTTTCCTTCTGGGTATAAAGTTTATGTTCCCAAAGTTTCATGTGTACAGCTACAAGATTTTGACTAGAAGGCAGAGGGTAAAATCTCAGGCAGAGGTAAAATTGCAGCTGATATGAAAGACAGAAAAGAACTTCTTGTTATTTACTTCTTGGGGAAAAGTATGCATAAGTCCAGAGTACAAATGTATGAGCTTTTAATAGAAACAGTAGCCCATCACTGCCTATAAGCACTGTGAACGTTAAAAAAAAAAAAAGTCCAAAATAGCTGTTTTTTTATAACATTTTATTCCCAAAAAATTAATAAAAAATGGATTAAAAGTTTTATATAAGCAAATATGGTATCTATAAAAAGTACAGATCATGGCGCAAAAAATGAGCCCTCATACCGCCACTTATACGAAAAATTAAAAAGTTATAGGTCTCCAAAATAGGGGGATTTTACTACTTGGTTAATTTGGTTAAAAAGTATGTGTTTTTTTTAAGCACAACAGTAATAGAAAAGTATGTTATCATGGGTGTCATTTTTATCGTATTGACCCAAATAATAAAGAACACATGTCATTTTTACCATAAATTGTACGGCGTGAAAACGAAACCTTCCAAAATTAGCAAAATTGCGGTTTTCATTTTAATTTCCCCACACAAATAGTATTTTTTTGGTGGCTCCATACATTTTATGGTAAAGTGAGTGATGGCATTACAACGGACAACTGGTCGCGCAAAAAAACAGCTCTCATACTAGTCTGTGGATGAAAATATAAAAGAGTCCTTAAGGCCCAAATGGGCTGAGTCCTTAAGGGGTTAAATACAGACATAATTGTGGATAGCAGAGTTTAAGTGTAAGGCTAGGATTGCACTCCAACTATTTGATTACTTGATTGGTTGTAACTATTGAGTGGCAGCTGCAGTCCATAATATTGCTCTTGCACCCGCCCTTGCAAACGTAAAGTGAACAGCAATGCATACAGTACAAAGAGCTGGGGTATATGATTTTTGTTTGTATTTTTTGTTAATCTTGGCAATGGGAACCTACCTAAGGGTCTATCTACAGAGGATAATTACCTTCTGGAGTGAGACCTTAAGGGGTCAATAATTAACTTTATTTATTGGAAAAAAAGCTATTTGGATTTTAAATCATGTTTTGAATTCCCTATACATTGCCAAAGTCTGTTACAAGCAGATACAAAATGTGAAAGTTGTGTAATGTCTAAACAAACACTTTATTCAATACTTTGTTTAATTTTTTATTCTTTTTTTTTTTTTTTTTTGTTAGAAACAAAGTCAAAGGGTCAGAAATATTTTGAAAACTAACACTGCAATTTCTTAAGGTTCAGAATGAAAGTAGAGATACAAATATATAATTTGACTTTAATTTGATGGATGAAATAAAATATCACAGAATTATAATAATGGCATAGGCACTCGCTTTAATTACAGCATGTACATGCATGAAACACAACCTTTTATTATAGATAAATAGATTCCTAGACCCTAACCTAAAATTATACAGAGCAATATTGTATGTTAGTAAACCTTTTCATTTAACTGTAAACCTCAATGTATTATTTCAATTTCTGTCCAGAGCATGTCAACCCTCTAATGATTTCCTGTTTGGGTTTTTTCCTTAAAGTTTTTAGCCAGATCATGAACTAATAACTTACTAAATACTGTTTTTAATATAACCGAAGTCAAAAGGACAAATATGTAAAATAGGCCTTGTTTTTCGAATACTGTAAATAACAACACTTTTCATCTTATTGTTTTGTGTGTGTTAAATTTGGTGCTGCCTCGCTAGAAAATAGTTTTGGACTTAGACTTCTTGCAGACTACTACTGAAAAGCATCACCACAGCATCATGCTTTCATTGTCATTTCTGAATATGTGTATTTTTTGGCTAATATTAACATTTTATAGTTTAGGGACCCTAAATATGCTTTGCTCTTAGGTACTGATCAAGCCCTAAAATGACAAATGTATTGCCACCACAAAGGAATCAGATAGAGCACCCCCATAGTAATGCCAACAAAAGTTTTCCCATCAATATTGTTAGCCAATGTCCCCATGGCCCTAAATAGAACCTTCAAGGTATATATGAGCCAAACATAAAATTGCAAAACACAGAAACCAGTAAAGTCCATATATATATATAGATTTTGTATGTTCTACTTTGGGTCCTGTTCAGACATTAGGTTTGTGTTTGAATACTAATTCTCCCTGGGATGGGAAGCATTAACCTTCCTGACTTCAGCATTGGGAGGCTATTCAATATATTTAATGCCTCTTCAGATGCTGTTCTTTGCTGGTTATTAGATCTATTAGATATGTTGCTCTGACCATGTTTGCTATGTCGATCTGAGCACATATCCTGAGTTTTAACCATTGTTATCTGTCCTGTTGATATATAGATTTTAGCAGGCCTTGTTTTAGTACATTTGTCAGGTTTTAGTATTCTGGTATTGTTCGTTCTGCATATGCTTTGTGCTGCCAGGTCCTTATTCACACTGTGTGTTTGTCAGTCCTGTTTTGACCTGGTTTGATCCTGAATCTCCTAAAAAAGAATCTTGTTCTGAGCCTTGTGCTAATCTGTCTATCTAGGAGTGAGTTAGTCTTGTGTCTGTACCAGTGTTTGCTATTTAGGATTTTTGTTTCCTCCTAGGCTAGTATTCTTATCACTCGGTGGAGAGTGCCAGCTAGTTAGGAGCTTATTTGGCTTTGGTATTGATGTCCCTCCGTGGTTGGAGTGGGGTGTCTAGTGTGTTCCTTGTTCAGAGTCCATTGTGAACAGTGTTCTTGATTTCCTCTTCTGACATTCCGTTAACCTGGTCATCCCCTGCATTTCCTGTTTTGAACAAAAGAAATCCTTTTGACCAAAGGAGGAAACCAGCACTGGAGCCAATGCTTGAAAAATGAAGTTCAGTTTGGTCATAATTTTTGGCCATAACCAGGAGTGGGTCCAAAACACAGAAAATGTGTCTCTATAGTTTTTCTCTTGGTCAGTTCCACACACTGTTTTGGCTAAAATATGGAATAAAATGAACTGCGAAGTGAGGGCCAAGTACTGACCAAAATACTATGTGTGATTCCAGCATACAAGTGCCAGGAAACATACCCTCACTAATGTCAGTCAACAGTTTAAATTAAAACAACACTATTGTCTCCTAGGTAGTCATATGTGGACAGCCAGAGATCATTTCTGGATCATGCTTTTGAACTTTTTGACGCACACTAATGGGGCTGCACTTCCTGTTCTCAGGTTCGCAAATATGGTTGGCACAACAAAACAGGAAACTGCCAAAAATGCAGTGATTTCTGATAAAATATCTGTAAAAATAAAAATAAAAGATTTGTTCTACTGTTACATAGTTAGTACGGTCGAAGAAAGACATATGTCCATCAAGTTCAACCAGGGAATTGAAGGGTAGGGGTGTGGCGCGATATTGGGAAAGGGATGGGATTTTATATTTCTTCATAAGCATTAATGTTATTTTGTTCCAGGAATGTATCTAATCCTGTTTTAAAGCTGTTAATTTTTCCTGCTGTGACCAGTTCCTGAGGTAGACTGTTCCATAAGTTCACAGTTCTCATGGTAAAGAAGGCGTGTCGCCCCTTGAGACTAAACTTTTTCTTCTCCAGACGGAGGGAGGGGCCCCTCGTCCTTTGGGGGGGGGTTTAACCTGGAACAGTTTTTCTCCATATTTTTTGTATGGGCCATTTATATACTTATATACGTTTATCATATCCCCCTTAAACGTCTCTTCTCAAGACTAAATAATTGTAACTCCTTTAATCGCTCCTCATAGCTAAGATGTTCCATGCCCCATATTAGTTTAGTCGCGCGTCTCTGCACCCTTTCCAGCTCCACAGTGTCCCTTTTATGGACAGGTGACCAAAACTGAACAGCATATTCCAGGTGAGGCCGTACCAATGCTTTATAAAGGGGGAGTATGATGTCCCTGTCCCTTGAGTCCATGCCTCTTTTGATACATGACAATATCATGCTGGCTTTGGAAACAGCAGCCTGACATTGCATGCTATTCTGTAGTCTGTGATCCACAGGTACACCCAGATCCTTCTCTACCAGTGACTCTGCCAGTTTAATCCCCCCTAAGACATACGACGCATGCAGGTTATTAGTACCCAGATGCATAACTTTACATTTATCCACATTGAACCTCATTTGCCAAGTGGATGCCTAGACACTTAGTCTATCCAAGTCATCTTGTAACTTATGCACATCCTCTATAGACTGTACCGTGCTACAAAGCTTGGTGTCATCTGCAAAGATAGAAACAGAGCTGTTAATACCATCCTCTATATCATTGATAAATAAATTAAACAACAGCGGGCCCAGTACTGAACCTTGGGGTACACCACTAATAACCGGGAACCAATCAGAGTACGAATCATTGACCACCACTCTCTGGGTACGATTCATGAGCCAGTGTTCAATCCAGTTACAAACTAAAATTTCCAAACCCAAAGACCTTAACTTACCTGTCAGATGTCTATGAGGGACAGTATCAAATGCTTTAGCAAAATCCAGAAACACTATGAGGGGCATTTACTAAGGAATTAAGTCATTTTTTTCTGACTTTTTTTGGCGCAAAATTGTCGCAATTGCGCCTACCCTATTTTTTGTGCGACTTTCTCTAGCAAGAGCTAGAAAGTGAAATTTTTTCCCCCGCTTAATTTACGCAAGTTTTCAGTTTTTACTTGCAGTGGTCAGGTATTTATTAACTGAGACAGTCGCAGTTGCGCAATAAACTGTCACAACGGCCATAAAAATTGACTAAATTTACTCCAGCTCCAACATGAAGCAGGAAAAGCTACTGCCGCCCGGGCTCCGACATACTTTCTCCGCGCTACCTTCACTGCGCTACCGGGACACTGCAGTGATTTACATCCCCCCCCCCCCCCTCTCACCTGCCAGCGCCACACAACTCCCATCTGTCTGCTGTTGCAAGACTACAAGTCCCAGCATGCCCTTACAGTGAGGACATGCTGGGAGTTGTAGTCTTGTAGCAGCGGGAGCTGAGCGGCATGGGCGGGAGACAAGGGGGGGTAGCGGGGAGGCCGTATGAGGAGCCCGGGCGGCTGCACTGTAATGTCAGCCCGGGCTCCTGCCCTGAGAGCCAAAAGCTTTGGCTGTCAGGGCATGCTGTGTGTTGTAATTTTGCAACAGCTGGAGGGCCACAGTTTGCAGACCACTGGTTTGTGGTCTGTAAACTGTAGTCCTCCAGCTGTTGCAAAACTAAACAGCTGAAGGGGACCGGCGAAGACGTTCACTTACCCTTCCGAGGCTCCAGCGACGATCGGTGACGGAGATCTTCGGGCGGCACTGTCGCGCGGCAGTGTCGTGCAGCGCTGGATCCTACGGAAGCCGGTAAGTTGCCCAAGCCCTAAAACTGTTTCCCAACCAGGGTGCCTCCAGATGTTGCAAGACTACAACTCCCAGCATGCCTGGACACCCTTTGGCTGTCCAGGCATGCTGGGAGTTGTAGTTTTGCAACATCTGGAGGCACCCTTGTTGGGAAACACTGGCCTAAAACAGTTTTTCCCAACCAGGGTGCCTCCAGATGTTGCAAGACTACAACTCCCAGCATGCCTGGACAGCCTTTGGCTGTCCAGGCATGCTGGGAGTTGTAGTTTTGCAACAGCTGGAGGGCCACAATTTGCAGACCACTGGTTTGTGGTCTGTAAACTGTAGTCCTCCAGCTGTTGCAAAACCAAACAGCTGAAGGGGACCGGCGAAGACGTTCACTTACCCTTCCGAGGCTCCAGCGACGATCGGTGACGGAGATCGTCGGGGTGCACTGTCGCGCAGCACTGTCATGCGGCGCTGGATCCTACGGAAGCCGGTAAGTTGCCCAAGCTTCCCAACCAGGGTGCCTCCAGATTTTGCAAGACTACAACGTCCAGGCATGCTGGGAGTTGTAGTTTTGCAACATCTGGAGGCACCCTGGTTGGGAAACACTGTTTTATGCCAGTGTTTCCCAACCAGGGTGCCTCCAGATGTTGCAAGACTACAACTCCCAGCATGCCTAGACAGCCTTTGGCTATCCAGGCATGCTGGGAGTTGTAGTTTTGCAACATCTGGAGGCACCCTGGTTGGGAAACACTGGCCTAAAACAGTGTTTCCCAACCAGGGTGCCTACAGATGTTGCAAGACTACAACTCCCAGCATGCCTAGACAGCCTTTGGCTGTCCAGGCATGCTCAGAGTTGTAGTTTTGCAACATCTGGAGGCACCCTGGTTGGGAAACACTGTTTTTGGCCAGTGTTTCCCAACCAGGGTGCCTCCAGATGTTGCAAGACTACAACTCCCAGCATGTCTAGACAACCTTTGGCTGTCCAGGCATGCTGGGAGTTGTAGTTTTGCAACATCTGGAGGCACCCTGGTTGGGAAACACTGGCCTAAAACAGTGTTTCCCAACCAGGGTGCCTCCAGATGTTGCAAAACTACAAGTCACAGGTTGGGAAACACTGTGCCCGGCCTCCGCCCCACCTTACTGTAAGGGCATGTTGGGAGTTGTAGTCCTGCAGCTGGGGGCCGGGGACAAGCTTGTCACTTGCCCACACATCTTCTGCACCACACAACTACAACTCCCAGCATGTCCTTATTGTAAGGGCATGCTGGCAGTTGTAGTCGTGCGGGGCGGGAGATGTGTGAGCAGGTGATAATAAATGTACTAACCCATTTTAATTTTTTTTCTTCTCATTTCAGATCCGTGTATCCTGTGGACTCCTTCGGATTCGGTAGACTACTTCGATGACCAGCGTTTTTCTTTGTTTGATTTTAATAAAATGGTTAACGAGGGCTTGTGGGGGAGTGTTTTTTGTAATGAAAAATTTTTTAAAACCTGTTGTGTTTTTTCCTTACTTTACTAGACAGGCTTAGTAGTGGAAGCTGTCTTATAGACGGAGTCCATTACTAAGCTGGGCTTAGCGTTAGCCACAAAAACAGCTAGCGCTAACCCCCCATTATTACCCCGGTACCCAACGCCACAGGAGTGCCGGGAAGAGCCGGTACCAACAGGCCTGGAGCATCAAAAATGGCGTTCCTGGGCCTAGGCGGTAACAGGCTGGCGTTATTTAGGCTGGGGAGGGCCAGTGCCAATGGTCCTCGCCCACCCTGGTAACGTCAGGCTGTTACTGTTTGGTTGGTATTTGGCTGAGAATGAAAATAGGGGGGACCCTATGCGTTTTTTTTTTTTAAATAAATAATTAAATATTTTATAAAAACACATAGGGTCCCCCCTATTTTTATTCTCAGCCAAATACCAACCAAACAGTAACAGCCTGACGTTACCAAGGTGGGCGAGGACCATTGTTCCTGGCCCTCCACAGCCTAAATAATGCAAGCCTGTTACCGCCTAGGCCCAGGAGCGCCTTTTTTGACGCTCCGGGCCTGTTGGTACCGGCTCTTCCCGGCACCCCTGTGGTGTTGGGTACCGGGGTAATAATTGGGGGTTATCGCTAGCTGTTTTTGTGGCTAACGCTAAGCCCGGCTTAGTAATGGACTCCGTCTATAAGACAGCTTCCACTACTAAGCCTGTCTAGTAAAGTAAAAAAAAAAAAAAACACAACAGGTTAAAAAAAAAAGTTATTCCAAAAAAACACTCCCCCACAAGCCCTCGTTAACCATTTTAATAACATCAAGCAAAGAAAAACGCTGGTCGTTGAAGTAGTCCACAGAATCCGACGGAGTCCACAGGATACACGGATCTGTAGAAGAAGTAACAAAAAAAAAGTGTAAGTACATTTAGGGAGAAAAAAACTGTGTTAAAAAAATGTAATAAACACACACACACACACACACACACATACTAAACACCGTTTACCACTATTCTGAGCCATGACTACAATTTAGTTATTGAATTATTTAGATGTGGTGAAAAAGCTAAAAAAAAAAAACTCAAAAACAAAAGATCCAGAAGGAAACCTAGCAGCCAAACCTATTCAGGCAGCAGGAAAGAGGAACAGACTATTTTTTCTACTACATGAAGTAAATTTCCCACTTTTGCCTATGTGTGCCAAATTTATTAATGCCGTGCAACAATTTAGCAAATTTGTCGCACATAGTCAAAAATGAAGTAGAAAAAAACAGAGTAAAAACCAGACTACATAGTAAAAGATTTGTAAATGCCCCTCTATATCCACAGCCATTCCTCTGTCAAGGCTTCTACTCACCTCTTCATAAAAGCTAATTAGATTGGTTTGACAACTTCTATCCTTAGTAAACCCATGCTGGCTATCACTTATAATACAATTATCCCCTATGTATTCCTGTATGTAATCCCTTATAAGTCCTTCAAACAATTTACCCACAATGCACGTTAAACTTACCGGTCTATAGTTTCCTGGGGAAGACCTAGAGCCCTTTTTGAAGATTGGCACCACATTCGCCTTGCGCCAGTCCCTTGGCACAATACGACACCAGTGAATCTCTAAATATCATGAACAGGGGTACAGATATTACTGAACTTACCTCTCTAAGAACTCTTGGGTGCAATCCATCTGGCCCTGGAGATTTGCTTACATTTATATCACTTAACTTACCTTGTACCATCTCTACATTAAGCCAGTTCAGTACATTACATGATGTGTTACCAGCACTGACCTGGCCAATGTCAGCTCCTTTTTCCATAGTATATACAGACCTAAAGAACCCATTCAGTAGCTCCGCCTTCTCTTTATCGCCTGTGACAACCTCCCCTTTATCATTATTAAGGGGTCCTACATGCTCTGTCCTTGTTTTTTTTTCGTTTATATATCTAAAAATATATTTAGGATTAGTTTTGCTTTCTTTGGCCACCTGTCTCTCATTTAGAATTTTTGCTGTTTTTATTACATTTTTACAGATTTTATTAAGCTCCTTGTACTGTTTAAATATTATAGCTGACCCATCAGATTTGTATTTTTTGAAGGCTATTTTTTTGTTGTTTATTGCTCTTTTAACATCATTTGTCTGCCATGTAGGATTTAGTTTTAATCGTTTATATTTGTTCCCCTTTGGTATATATTTAGCTGTATAGTTATTTAGAGTTGATTTAAAGATGTCCCATTTACCTTCTGTATCAGTATCTGAGAACATCTCCCCTCAGTCTATGTCCTGTAGTGCAGCCCTCAGCCCAGGGAAGTGTGCCTTTTTAACCCCTTAACGACGCAGGACGTATATTTACGTCCTGCGCCGCAATCCCGCATCATATCGCGTCGGTCCCGGCGCTAATCAACGGCCGGGACCCGCGGCTAATACCACACATCGCCGATCGCGGCGATGTGCAGTATTAACCCTTTAGAAGCGGCGGTCAAAGCTGACCGCCGCATCTAAAGTGAAACTTAAAGTATCCCGGCTGCTCAGTCGGGCTGTTCGGGACCGCCGCGGTGAAATCGCGGCGTCCCGAACAGCTGATCGAACACCGGGAGGGCTCTTACCTGCCTCCTCGGTGTCCGATCGACGAATGACTGCTCTGTGCCTGAGATCCAGGCAGGAGCAGTCAAGCGCCGATAATGCTGATCACAGGCGTGTTAATACACGCCTGTGATCAGGATGAGAGATCAGTGTGTGCAGTGTTATAGGTCCCTATGGGACCTATAAAACTGCAAAAAAAAAGTAAAAAAAAAGTGTTAATAAAGGTCATTTAACCCCTTCCCTAATAAAAGTTTGAATCACCCCCCTTTTCCCATAAAAAAAAATAAAACAGTGTAAAAAAAATAAAAATAAACATATGTGGTATCGCCGCGTGCGTAAATGTCCAAACTATAAAAATATAAAAATATATAACTAATTAAGCCGTACGGTCAATGGCGTACGCGCAAAAAAATTTCAA
The DNA here is from genome assembly GCF_029499605.1 of Hyla sarda. NCBI lineage: Eukaryota > Metazoa > Chordata > Amphibia > Anura > Hylidae > Hyla > Hyla sarda. The sequence goes on along the minus strand of NC_079193.1, from coordinate 191,607,002 downwards.
AGTCCAAAAAAGTGTATTTTGGTAACTTTTTATAACATTAAAAAATGAATAAAAAGTGATCAAAAAGTCAGATCAAAACAAAAATCAAACCGATTAAAACTTCAGATCACGGCGCAAAAAATAAGTCCTCATACCGTCCCGTACGTGGAAAAATAAAAAAAGTTATAGGGGTCAGAAGATGACATTTTTAAACGTATAAATTTTCCTGTATGTAGTTATGATTTTTTCCAGAAGTACGACAAAATCAAACCTATATAAGTAGGGTATCATTTTAACCGTATGGACCTACAGAATAATGATAAGGTGTAATTTTTACCGAAATATGCACTGCGTAGAAACGGAAGCCCCCAAAAGTTACAAAATGGCGTTTTTTCTTCGATTTTGTCGCACAAGGATTTTTTTGTCCGTTTCGCTGTGCATTTTTGGGTAAAATGACTAATGTCACTGCAAAGTAGAATTGGCGATGCAAAAAATAAGCCATAATATGGATTTTTAGGTGGAAAATTGAAAGGGTTATGATTTTTAAAAGATGAGGAGGAAAAAATGAAAGTGCAAAAACGGAAAAACCCTGAGTCCTTAAGGGGTTAAAGTTATATGTTTTTGCCTTCCCCGCCTGTCTTTGTTTTCTACATTTTAAATCAAAAGTAACTATATTGTGATCGCTATTACCAAGGTTTTCCCGCACAGTTACATTACCAACCAGCTCTGCGTTGTTGGAAATGATCAGATCCAACAAGGCATCACTTCTTGTTGGGTCCTCCACAAACTGGCCCATGAAATAATCCTGCAATAAATTTAGGAATTGTCGCCTTTGTAGTTTTAGCCAACCCCGGACCCGAAACTATATCTGGATAGTTAAAATCTCCCATTATTACCACTGTACCTGCCCGGGCGGCCCTCTATATTTGTTTATGCAGCCGAACTTCTATCTCTTCAGTGATATTAGGGGGTCTGTAGATTACACCAAATATTATTTTTTCAGTATTTCCCTCCTTTTGTAATTCTACCCACAGTGATTCCACATCCTCAGAATCATCACACACTATGGCATCGTTCACACTGACTTTCATACCACTTCTAACATACAGACAGACTCCACCACCTTTTCTGTTCATTCTATCCTTGCGAAACAATGTAAACCCCTGCAGATTGACAGCCCAGTCATGCGAGGAGTCCAGCCATGTCTCAGTGACCCTAACTATATCAATATGTTCCTCCAGTATCAAGGCCTCAAGCTCCCCCATTTTATTTGCTAGGCTTCTGGCATTTGTGAACATACACTTTACATTTCCATCCTTTATGTTATTGGGGTTAATGGGATTCAAGGGTGTAAGTTTTATTTTCCTATGAAGCTTATTCCTATTAACTATTCTAACCCCTCCCTCCGCTCCACCCCCAGGTACATTTATAATTCCCACCTCTCTATCTACACTATCTTCCCCCTCTTTGCTGTAGGTTCCCTCCCCCCAAGTCCCTAGTTTAAACACTCCTCCACCCTTCTAGCCATCTTCTCCCCAAGCACAGCTGCACCCTCCCCATTGAGGTGCAGCCCGTCCCTACGGTAGAGCCGGTAGCCGACAGTGAAGTCAGCCCAGTTCTCCATGAACTCAAACCCTTCCTTCCTACACCAGCTTCTGAGCCACTTGTTTACCTCCCTGATCTCCCGCTGCCTCTCTGGTGTGGCTCGTGGTACTGGTAGTATTTCAGAAAATACTACCTTGGAGGTCCTTGCCTTAAGCTTGCGGCCTAAGTCCCTGAAATCATTTTTAAGGACACTCCACCTACCTCTTACTTTGTCATTGGTGCCAATATGTACCATGACTGCTGGATCCTCTTCAGCCCCACCCAGCAACCTGTCAACCCAATCCGCGATGTGCAGAACTCGTGCGCCAGGAAGACAACGCACTGTTCGGCGATCCCGGTCTTTGTGACAGATCGCCCTGTCTGTCCCCCTAATAATTGAGTCCCCCACCACTAGTACCTGTCTGGCCTGCCCTGTACTCCTCCCTCCCTCCTTACTGGAGCAGACACCCCCCTGGCGATCAGAGGCAGTATCCTGCTGCAGTTCTGCTAGCTCTGTAATGGCATCCCCCTCATCTGCCAAGCGGGCAAACTTGTTGGGGTGTGTCATTTCAGGACTAGCCTCCCTGACACTTTTTCCCCTACCCCGCTTTCTAACTGTAACCCAGTTAACTGCCTGACTGTCCTGCAACTCCGTCCCACTGTCCTCCCCCACCTCTACTCCCGAGAGTGCCTGCTCAGTGAGCAGGAGACTCCTCTCCATGTTGTTAATGCTTCTTATTGTTGCCAGTCGCCCCTCTAGATGCAGGATCTGGGCTTCCAAACGGACAACTAGCACACATCTCGCACAACAATATGCACCCTCAAACTGTTGTTCAAGGATTGCATACATTGAACAGGATGCACATTGGACTGCTCTTTCCAACATGGAGGCCATCTAGTTATGGGGATTTCACAAATGTATAGGCAAAAACAGACAGTCAAAATTACACTTCAAATTTTTTGCAGACCTTGTGGGTTCAGAAATTAACACTCATAGCGATCTCAATCTCCTGCTTTCAAACTCCTGTTTTTGAAACTCCTCTTTCATGCCCCCTCTTACACAGCAACACTCAGAAGAGCAAGCTCTCAATAAGAGTCCCAAGCTAAGATTTGTTAATACATACTTATAAGTTGTGCACTGTACATACCTAGATGCATTGACCTTGCTGGTGTCATTTGTAATTTCATTTTTAGTCCCACATCATAGTTCTAGTGTAAGTAATAAAGTATCTTGAGATTAGCAAGAATCTGTGCTTTATAATCACGTCAGATAAATCTCACAGCAATCTTACTAATCTGTCTGCAATCTGTCAGAAATTGTCTGATAAGCTTATTTACTGTGCAGAATTGTCTGTCAAACATAGTCTCTTCCTGCGCACTTCGGTTATTAACCCCTTAACGACCACGGACATATATTTACGTCCGTGGCCAGCTCCCGTAATGTGAAGCGTGCTTAGAAGCTGAGCGCGCTCCGTATCTGGTGGGTCCCACAGCAACCAGGACCCACGGCTAATTCCGGACATCACCGATCGGGCTAATGTCCGCTATTAACCATTTAGATGCCACAATCAAAGTTGATCGCAGCATCTAAAACGAAGCTGTTCGGAACCGGCGTGGTGACATTGCGGTGTCCCGAACAGCTGAGAGAACAGCTTTCTCCTGCTGTCTGATCAACACTTGATTGCTCCAAGCCTGAGATCCAGACAGGAGCAATGGAGCGCTGATAACACTGATCAATGCAATGCAATAAAAAAGTTAGAGGACAATTTTAAACATACAAATTTTGGTGCATGTAGTTAAAATACTTTTTAAGTGGTAAAACAAAGAAAAACCTATATAAATTGGGTATCATTGTAATTGTATGGACCTACAGAAAAAATATATTGTCATTTTTACTGAAAAGTGCACTCTTTAGAATCGGAAACCCCCACAATTTACAAAATGGTGGGTTTTTTTCCAATTTTTTCCCCCCCAAAATTTTTTTCTGGGTTTGCCGTAAATTTTGTGGTAAACTGATTGATGTAATTCAAAAGTACAATTGGTGGCGTAAAAAAATAAGCCATTATAAGATTTTGTAGGTGCAAAATTGAAAGCGTTATGATTTTTAGAAGGTGAGGAGAAAAAAACGAAATTACAAAAATGGAAAAACATGTGGTCCTTAAAGGGTTAAAAATCAAACATATACCTTCCTGACTTTGCAGGCACTAGGCCTATTTGAAGGGCATTCCTGGCAAATACTTGACCTGCAAAACCTGGTAACAGCATTTTTTTTTTGTTGCCGATTACCTCTTAATTATAGTAAATCTTTATTAGTATTCCTTCCCTTCTGTAAACTCTCCCCACTCCATAATATCCTAAATGTCAGACTCATCTTCCCCTCTCCAGTCCATTCTAAAAGCCAAAAAAAGATAAAAAATCACTGGATAGGTCCCTCAGGGACTAATTCCCTTGAAACTTAGGGACCCCCCTTAAAACTTCACTTCATTTATACTATTAAAATTAATCTCAAGGTGCTCCAAAAATAATGGTGAATTAATATTACAAGTGGGTTCAATATGAGGAACTAATGAGCAACAATTTCTCTCTTTTTCGTTGGGATCTCTCTAGCCTCCACTGTTAAGGTATAATCTTATATATGATGCCACAGTACTTCCAAGTAGTATATTATTAGGTCTGTCCTTGATAAAGCCGGTCTATCTGGGTTTACGGCGGGGAGATTTACTAGTCATATATACAGTGGGGATCAAAAGTTTGGGCACCCCAGGTAAAAATTTGTATTAATGTGCATAAAGAAGCCAAGGAAAGATGGAAAAATCTCCAAAAGGCATCAAATTACAGATTAGACATTCTTATAATATGTCAACAAAAGTTAGATTTTATTTCCATCATTTACACTTTTAAATTAACAGAAAGCAAAATAATGGCATCTGTAAAAGTTTGGGCACCCTGCAGAATTTATAGCATGCACTGCCCCCTTTGCAAAGCTGAGACCTGCCAGTGTCATGGATTGTTCTCAATCATCATCTGGGAAGACCACGTGATGTCAATCTCAAAGGTTTTAAATGCCCAGACTCATCTGACCTTGCCCAACAATCAGCACCATGGGTTCTTCTAAGCAGTTGTTTCGAAATCTGAAACAGAAAATAGTTGACGCTCACAAAGCTGGAGAAGGCTATAAGAAGATAGCAAAACGTTTTCAGATGTCAATATCCTCTGTTCGGAATGTAATTAAGAAATGGCAGTCATCAGGAACAGTGGAAGTTAAAGCAAGATCTGGAAGACCAAGAAAAATATCAGACAGAACAGCTCGCAGGATTGTGAGAAAAACTATTCAAAACCCACATTTGACTGCACAATCCCTCCAGAAAGATCTGGCAGACACTGGAGTTGTGGTACACTATTCCACTATAAAGAGATACTTGTACAAATATGGTCTTCATGGAAGAGTCATCAGAAGAAAACCTCTTCTACGTCCTCACCACAAAAAATCTGCATTTAAACTTTGCAAATGAACAAATAGACAAGCCTGATGCATATTGGAAACAAGTTCTGTGGACCGATGATGTTAAAATTAACCCCTTAAGGACCCAGGATTTTTCCATTTTTTCATTTTCAATTTTTCCTCCTAAACTTTAAAAAATCATAACTCTTTAATATTTTCACCTAAAATTCTATATGATGGCTTATTTTTTGCGTAACTAATTCTACTTTGTAATGACATTAGTAATTTTACCCAAAAATCTACGGTGAAAGGGGAAAAAAATCAATGTGCGACAAAGTTGATGAAAAAACACTATTTTGTAAGTTTTGGGGGCTTCCGTTTTCACGCAGTAAATTTTTCGGAAAAAATGACACCTTATCTTTATTCTGTAGGTCCATACGGTTATAATGATACCCTACTTGTATAGGTTTGATTTTGTATCACTTCATAAAAAAAATCATGAATACATGCAGGAAAATGTATACGTTTAAAATGGTCATCTTCTGACCCCTATAAATTTTTATTTTTCTGTGTTCAGGGGGCTATGAGGACTCATTTTTTGCACCGTGATCTGAAGTTTTTATCGGTACCATTTTTGTTCTGATCAGACTTTTTGATCACTTTTTATTCACTTTTTTGTGGTAGAAAAAGTGATCAAAAATGCGCTATTTTGGACTTTGGAATTCATTTGCGCTTACGTCATTGAACATGCAGTTTAAAAAGCAGTATATTTTTATAATTCGGACATTTCCGCATGCGGCGATAACACATATGTTTTTTTTAATTTACACAGTTTTTTTTATTCTTGGAAATGCCGGGTGATTCAAACTTTTATTAGGGGAAGGGATAATTCAATGGGTTAATGATTTTTTACACTTTTCTTATGCAATATTATAGCTCCTATAGGGGGCTATAACATTGCATTAACTGATCTTTAACACTGATTGATGCATCTCCATAGGAATGGAGCATCTCCATAGGAATGGATCAATCAGTGTTTTCGGCGATTGATTTCTCAAGCCTGGATCTCAGGCTTGAAACATTCATTCGGCGATCGGACAGCGCAGGAGAAGGTACAGCTGTTTGGGATTCCGCGATTATGCCGCGGCGATCCCAAACAGCTCCCTAAGCTAGACGCACTAGAAAGGCACTTTCACTTTCGTTTTTTGCCGCGCAGCTCAGCTTTGAGCGCGCGGCTAAAGGGTTAATAGCACGCAGCACAGCGATTGGTGCCGCGCACTATTAGCGGCGGGTCCCGGCTTCACTATGACGCTGGGCCCGCCACGATATGATGCGGGGTCACCGTGTGACCCCGCGTTATATCGCAGGACCGGGACTCATGACGTACGCGTACGTCATGGGTCCTTAAGGGGTTAAACTTTTTGCCCGGAATGAGCAAAGGTACGTTTGGAAAAAAAAGGGGAACAGAATTTAATGAAAAGAACCTCTGTCCAACTGTTAAGCATGGGGGTGGATCAATCATGCTTTGGGGTTGTATTACAGCCAGTGGCACAGGGAACATCTCACGAGTAGAAGGAAAAATGGATTCAATAAAATTTCAGCAAATTTTGGATGCTAATTTGATGCCATCTGTGAAAAAGCTGAAGTTAAAGAGAAGATGGCGTCTACAAATGGATAAGGATCCTAAACACACCTCAAAATCCACGGGGGATTACATCAAGAGGCGTAAACTGAAGGTTTTGCCATGGCCTTCACAATCTCTTCACCTCAACATAATTGAAAAACCCCTTAAGGACCAGGCCCATTTTGGCCTTAAGGACAAGACCAATTTTATTTTAGCATTTTAGTTTTTTTCCTCCTCGCCTTCTAAAAATCATAACTCTTATATTTCCATTCACAGATCCAGCTTTTTTTTTGCGTCACCAATTGTACTTTGTAATTACATCACTTATTTTACCATAAAATGTACGGCGCAACCAAACAAATATTATTTATGTGGGAAAATTGAAAAGAAAACCGCAATTTAGCAAATTTTGGAAGGTTTTGTTTTCACGCTGTACACTTTCCGGTAAAAATGTATTCTGTGGGTCAATCCGATTAAAATAATACCCATGATTATATGCTTTTCTATAATTGTACCGCTTAAAAAAAAATCTCAAACCATTTTAACTAAATTAGTATGTTTGAAATTGCCCTATTTTGACCACCTATAACTTTCTCATTTTTCCGTATATGGAGCGATATGAGGGCTCATTTTTTGCGCCATGATCTGTAGTTTTTCACAGTACCACTGTTGCTTAGGTTTTACTTTTTAATAATTTTTTATAAACATTTTTTTGGGAATAAAATGTGACAAAAAAGAAGCAATTTTGGACTATTTTTTATTTTTTTACGTTTACGCCGTTCACCGAACGGGATAATTAACAATATTTTTTAATACTCCAGACTTTTATGCACACGGCGATACCAAATATGTGTATTAATTATTTTTTTTACGCTTTTTCGGGGATAAAATGGGAAAAACGGACGTTTTACTTTTTTATTGAGGGAGGGCATTTTTCACATTTTTTTACTTTTTTATTTTACATTTTTTCACTTTTTTTTTTTACACTTTTTATGTCCCCATACGGGACTATTCATAGCAATCAGTTGATTGCTAATACTGTTCAGTGCTATGTATAGGACACAGCACTGCTCAGTATTATCGGTCATCTTCTGCTCTGGTCTGCTCGATCTCAGACCAGAGTAGAAGACCCCGGGAGACGGCCGGAGCAAGGTGAGGGGACCTCCGGCCGCCATGCTGGACGATTGGATCGCCGCGGCAGCGCTGCGGGCGATCCGATCATCTATTCAAAGTCCCGCACTGCTGCAGATGCCGTGATCTGTATTGATCACGGCATCTGAGGGGTTAATGGCGGACATCCTCGCGATCGCGGATGTCCGCCATTACCGGCGGGTCACTGGCTGCTCGCGATCATGGAGGCGCGTAAATGTACGTCATGGTGCGCTAAGTACCACGTCACCATGATGTACATTTACGTCCATTGTCGTTAAGTAGTTAAAAGAGCAGTGCCTGACAGACAGCCCAGAAATCTCATAGAAATGGAAGACTTTTTTAAGGAAGAATGGGCAAAGCGTTTACAAGCTGTGATACTTGCCAAAGGGGACAGTACAAGATTTTAACTCTGCAGGGTGCCCAAACTTTTGCAGACGCCATTTTTTTGTTTTCTGTTATTTTGAAAGTGTAAATGATGGAAATAAAATCTAACTTTTGTTGACATATTATAAGAATGTCTAGTCTGTAATTTGATGCCTTTTGGAGACTTTTCCATCTTTCCTTGGCTTCTTTATGCACATTAATACACATTTTTAGCTGGGGTGACCAAACTTTTGATCCCCACTGTAAGATTGTTCCTTCATAGTGGAGGCTACAGAGTTCCCAACCAAAATTAGAAAAATGGTTTCTCACTATTGCCTAATTTGAACCCACTTGTAATTTTAAGGGGGGGGGGGCTAAGTTTAAAGGGAATTAGGAAGCAAGCCCTGAAGGGGTTTGTGAATTAGTTTTTTCATCCTAAAAGCCAGACTCATTTTTCTGTTACATTAATGCCTCCTCGCTGTGCCAGTCACTACACTGGATACCCATTCAGTCCAAAATAAAGCACAAAATCCTTACACTGACTCTCCACAGTGCTGCACCTCCCTACATCTACTCCCTCATCTTGGACTACCATCCTATACATGCTGTCCCCTCTGCTAAGGATCTAATACTAACAACTTTTATTTTATATATATATATATATATATATATATATATATATATCACTCCCTTGTTTGCTTGTGCTGCACCGCTTCTCTAGAATATGATACCCCAAATCATTAGACTTACACCTAACATCCACAGATTTAAACATTACCTAAATACCCACCTTTTTAAGAAGGCCTATAACTTCCCCTAATTTGTCTCCCCTACTATCACTTTGCCCCATTTTGAGATCCCTGGGTCTTAATGACATCAAAAGTATCATAATGAAGCAGTCTCCCCCTACAATCTCTGTACCTTAGACATTCAGAAATTATTATTCTTTTAAATGTAATTTAAACAATAACCAACCCCTCAAGACTAGTATCAGTTGCCTGATACATAGATGAACAATAATATATATATAGTATTTGATGACTGAAACGTGCTTCAATTATAAGATACAATTTTATTTAAAAAGTATAAAAATATCACATATGCAAAGTTTCCTCATAGCACAGGGCCCTTGTGCTGAGGAAAACAGATATAAGTAATTATAACATAGTAATATAATAAGACTTAACACTGATATCTAACATTAGTAAGTAAATATATAAAATTGATGTCTCTTTCGGTAATCCAGCAACTGATAGTCCAGAAATAATCTAAAGTTCTGTAGATGATATGGGATCTTGCTATATGGATGTAAAATAGATAGATTATAGTTAACAGCCTGCTGCAAGTCCCAATGTATCGTCACTTTAAGGATAGATGTTTAGGTCTGTAAATCTAGGGTGGTGAAAGATGCTGGCATGGGCCACTGCGGCGGTCTGCCTGCCACAGACCAAATTGAATGGAAGCCGCTCACGACATCCTCGCTGTAGATGGAATCAAGCGATGAGCAAATGTAGACCTCGTGGTATCCTGATGGCGTGTCACGTCACAGGCGCTCGGCAATGCTGCCTGGAAATTGGACTCAAATAAGCTGCTGGTTAAGCACAAGGTATTCCAGATTGGACAGAATCCTCAAATAGGTACGTGGTTAGATATCAGTGGTGTAAGGATAGCTTATGTAAACCTAGACGCGTTTCAGGGCTCTTATATGTAAAACACGGCCCTTTCCTCAGTAGGCATGCCTACGCGGTGGGGATATGTGCGGAGAAACTGTGTCCCTATCCCTGTGAGAGAGGGTAGTGGGGATGGAGTAATAGGTAGCCGGGATGCTGATCATTGTGTCTTGCTATAAAGAAGAAAACTGTGGGGGAGATTTTTCAAAACCTGTGCAAAGGAAAAGTTGCCCAGTTGTCCATAGAAACCCATCAGATCGCTTCTTTCATTTTGCAGAGGCCTTGTTAAGAATGAAAGAAGCAAGCTGATTGGTTGCTATGGGCAACTTTTCCTCTGGACAGGTTTTGACAAATCTTCCCCTGTGTCCCTGCACGTGCCTTAGCCAATCATTGCATGGGTCAGTTTTTTTTGGATCACCTGGTTTTTGGATCACCACTGTTCCATTCAAGGCCCAAAAATATAAGCCCGCAACGTACATCAACGGATCCCATTGACTTAAATGGGGTCTGTCGGGTTTCCATTTATTTAGCAGGATTTAACCGGATAAAAAAAATTGTGCTTTTTTTTATTTATTTTTTTATCTGTGACAAATTTGGGGGAGATTAATCAAGACTTGTGGTGAGGAAAAGCTGACCAGTTGCCCATAGCAACCAATCAGATCACTTCTTTTATTATTCAGAGGACTTTTCAAAAATGAAAGAAGCAATCTGATTGGTTGCTATGGGCAACTGGTCAACTTTTCCTTAGCACAGGTCTTGATGAATCTCCCACAAAGTTCCCAGAAAGGAGTTTCAATACCGACATGAATTTAGCCCTATAAGTCAGAAGGGCTCCTCCTCAGTCAGGTTTATAAATGTTGTTTTTTCTGGGGAAACATAACTGACAACCAGTATAGCACCCACCACAGCTCCCACAGGAAATCTTATGGGACTTTCCCAGTGTCCTGAAAAGCAAAACTCTGCGCTAACACCTTGTTCCCTACTGCTAGAAGTTGTGTGTTGTATTCCTTTGAGTGTCCCAATGGCTGACACCGTGCTGTATATACACTGCTCCACTGCTGCAGACTTGTGTGTATGAGGCTGTGGACGGGTGAGGGGCTGTGTGGGGAGCACTCATCTTCTGCCATGACTGATGTGTGCTGTCCTAAGGAGCTCCTGAGGGTAGACTGGGGTGAGGTAATGTGCACGCCTGACGTGAGGCACGGAGGAGCGGGGGGAGGACTGCAGCCTCCTGGTCCTCCCACATTGGGTATGGATGCTGGGACGGACTGAGGGCTCACTGAGGGATAGTTGCCGACATTGTAGAAATACACAGGCCGGCATTTATCATTGTAGGCGTAAGTGAAGCATTTTTCTACACCTTTGTGTGTGCTGGCAATGTGTAGGAGCGCCACATTTATGAAATGGTCACAGAGCATGGCGCTCTCTCACTCCAGAGCCCTGTCTTATTTTAAGGCAACAGTTTAGTGCCACATATGGGGTACTTCCGTACTCAGGAGAAATTGTGATACACATTTTGTGGGTCTTTTTCTCCTTTATTATTTACTTATATTTTTTTTACATTACCATGCTGATGTAGACCCCAACTTTTCCTTATCATAAGAGATAAAGGGAGGAAAAAGCCCCCCAAATGTGGCACTTAACTGTTGCCTTAAAATATGACAGGGCTTCGGAGTGAGACAGCTCCAGGGGCATTTGAGGCCTAAATTAGGGATTTGCATACTCTATGGCAGTGTTTCCCAAACAGGGTGCCTCCAGCTGTTGCAAAACTACAACTCCCAGCATGGCTGGACAGTCAATGGCTGTGAGAGCATGCTAAAAGTTGTTACTTTGCAACAGCTGGAGGATCTTTTTAGTAAACATTGCTGTACAAGACATTTTTCATTTTATGGGGGTGGGGTGTGTGTATACTGTATGTAGTGTTTTACTCTTTGTTTTGTGTTAGGTTTACAATGGGTTACCCGCTACAAGGTTGAGCCACGGTGGATTTTCTGCAACTCAAACTTGGAGCGGGAAACATTGTAAACCCTCCTTTGTGCTCTAACTGTTGTATAACTACAACTCCCAGCATGCACAGACAACCAAAGGGCATGCTTGGAGTTGTAGGTTTGTGCCTCCGGCTGTTCCACAACTACAACTCCCAGCATGCCTTTTGACTGTCCGTGCTTGCTGGGAGTTGTAGTTATGCAACTGCTAGAGGCACATCACTGTAACTCCCAGCATGCTCTTTGGCTGTCCATGCATGCCGGGAGTTATAGTTAAGAAACAGCTGGAAGGAATAGGTGCCACCAGCTGTTGCATAAATACAATTCCCAGCATGCATGGGCAGCCAAATGGCATGTATGCTGTCCATTTTAGGACATCGTCAGTCGTCAGACGTACCTCCATCATCAGGTGAAACGGCCTCCCGCCTCCTCCCTCGTACCAATCTCTGTCAGGCGTCAGCTACAACTCCCTCCTTTGTCATCCTAAAGTCTCTCATCCAAAACTCTGTCATCCCTCAGACGAAAACCTTCCTGCCGTGTAGCAGAGCCGAGTCAGTGTTGGCTCTCTGCTATACGGGTTCTGCTGTACAAGCTACTCAAAGTCGGCTATACAGTGCTGTGCAGCGTCGGCTTTGCTATGCGGCAGGAAGTTGCGTCTGAGGGAGAATCGTCTGAGGCATGATGGTGTTTTGGATGAGGGACTTTCGGATGAGGGAGTTGTTGCTGAAGGATGACAGCGATTGGTGTGAGGGAGGAGGCGGGACGCCGTTTCGCCTGACGGAGGACGGAGTTTCGGCTGACCACTGACGGCCATTGGTCCAAGGGAGGAGGCAGGACGCTGTTTTGCCTGACAGAGGACAGAGTTGCGGCTGACGACTGGTGGCGATTGGTCCGAAGGAGGAGGCGTGACGCTTTTTTGCCTGACGGAGGACAGAGTTGCGGCTGACGACTGATGGCGATTGGTCCGAGGGAGGAGGCGGGATGCTGTTTTGCCTGACGGAGCACAGAGTTGCGGTTGACAACTGATGGCGATTGGTCCGAGGGAGGAGGTGGGACGCTGTTTCACGTGAGGGAGGACGGAGTTGCAGCTGACGACTGATGGCGATTGGTCCGAGGGAGGAGGCGGGACGCTGTTTTGCCTGAGGGAGGACGGAGTTGTGGCTGACGACGATTGTTCCAAGAGAGGAGGCAGGGCGCTGTTTCACCCGAGGGAGGACGGAGTTGCGGCTGACGACTGACGGCGATTGGTCCGAGGGAGGAGGCAGGGCGCTGTTTCACCTTATGGAGGACGGAGTTACAACTGACAAATGTCCTCAAATGGACACCGTAGACATGCTGGGAGTTGTAGACATGAACACCACTGTATGAACACTCTGTACGTACACTGCTGTATGAACACTGTGCATTTCTATGCCCTGTACACAAGGACATGAACACCACTGTATGAACACTGTACATTTCTATGTCCTCTCTAGGTTGCTGTACAGAACGGTAAATACTGTACATTGTGGCCCTCTTTTACTATTGCAAACCCGACATGTTTTGTCGGGTTATACGCCACAAATTCTGTCTGCGCCAGAATTTGTGTCAGAATTGAAAAAAAAAATCAGATTAACTCTCCATTTCGCTAAGAAAACCCCCAAAAAAGGCGTGGTCATCGGGGAAAGGGGCATGTTCCCGACATTTTCACAAAAAAACCAACATATTTACTAAGGTTTACACAGAGAATGTGGTGGATTTGAGCTGAGGAAAACCAGACAGAGCATGTGTAAAAAAAAAAAGCAAAATATAGGGAAAGTGGAAAATGTAGGGAAACCTTAGTAAATACCGTGGAAAATAAATTGTAGAGAACTAAAACCTACAAAGAAACCTACACAACATTCAGTAAATAAGGGACAGTGGCCCTCATTTACTATTCTAAACCCGACTTCTTTTGTCAGGTTTTTTGGCGCATCTTTGTCTGCGACATGTCGCAGACATCGTGCGCCAGTCTGAGACACGATGCGACTTTTTTTCCCGACGGACCCGATGTGGATTCTCCCAAACTTGAAAAAGGCGCGTAACCCGACATTTCTGAGCTTTCCCACATATTTCAACCCGAATTTGTTGAATTGTTGTGGATTTTTTCCCGACAGCTCAGAGGAGTTGGAAACTAAAACCAACAAAACCCACGTGCGACAAACAGGATGCGACATAATAATAATAAATATCAGGGGGAAAAAGCAGTCGGGTAAGAAAGCAAGATAGACTTACAACCCGATTTTCTAAGTAAATGAGGGCCAATGTGTATTTCTACACAATACATTTACACTTTATATTACTCCACTATACATTTACACTGTGTATTACTACACTATACATTTACACTGTGTATTACTACACTATACATTTACACTGTGTATTACTACACTATACATTTACACTTTATATTACTACACTATACATTTACACTGTGTATTACTACACTATACATTTACACTGTGTATTACTACACTATACATTTACACTGTGTATTACTCCACTATACATTTACACTGTGTATTACTACACTATACATTTACACTGTGTATTACTACACTATACATTTACACTGTATATTACTACACTATACATTTACACTGTGTATTACTACACTATACATTTACACTGTGTATTACTACACTATACATTTACACTGTGTATTACTACACTATACATTTACACTGTGTATTACTACACTATACATTTACACTGTATATTACTACACTATACATTTACACTGTGTATTACTACACTATACAGTTACACTGTGTATTACTACACTATACCTTTACACTGTATATTACTACACTATACATTTACACTGTGTATTACTACACTATACATTTACACTGTGTATTACTACACTATACATTTACACTGTGTATTACTACACTATACATTTACACTGTGTATTACTACACTATACATTTACACTGTGTATTACTACACTATACATTTACACTGTGTATTACTACACTATACATTTACACTTTATATTACTCCACTATACATTTACACTGTGTATTACTACACTATACATTTACACTGTGTATTACTACACTACACATTTACACTGTGTATTACTACACTATACATTTACACTGTGTATTACTCCACTATACATTTACACTGTGTATTACTACACTATACATTTACACTGTGTATTACTCCGCTATACAGTTACACTGTGTATTACTCCACTATACATTTACACTGTGTATTACTCCGCTATACAGTTACACTGTGTATTACTCCGCTATACAGTTACACTGTGTATTACTACACTATACATTTACACTGTGTATTACTACACTATACATTTACACTGTGTATTTCTACACTATACATTTACAATGTGTATTTCTACACAATACAGTTACACTGTGTATTACTCCGCTATACAGTTACACTGTGTATTACTACACTATACATTTACACTGTGTATTACTCCGCTATACAGTTACACTGTGTATTACTACACTATACATTTACTCTGTGTATTACTCCGCTATACAGTTACACTGTGTATTACTACACTATACATTTACACTGTGTATTACTACACTATACATTTACACTGTGTATTACTACGCTATACATTTACACTGTGTATTACTCCGCTATACAGTTACACTGTGTATTACTACACTATACATTTACACTGTGTATTACTCCGCTATACAGTTACACTGTGTATTACTACACTATACATTTACACTGTGTATTACTCCGCTATACAGTTACACTGTGTATTACTACGCTATACATTTACACTGTGTATTACTCCGCTATACAGTTACACTGTGTATTACTACACTATACATTTACACTGTGTATTACTACACTATACATTTACACTGTGTATTACTACGCTATACATTTACACTGTGTATTACTCCGCTATACAGTTACACTGTGTATTACTACACTATACATTTACACTGTGTATTACTACACTATACATTTACACTGTGTATTACTCCGCTATACAGTTACACTGTGTATTACTACACTATACATTTACACTGTGTATTACTACGCTATACATTTACACTGTGTATTACTCCGCTATACAGTTACACTGTGTATTACTACACTATACATTTACACTGTGTATTACTACACTATACATTTACACTGTGTATTACTCCGCTATACAGTTACACTGTGTATTACTCCGCTATACAGTTACACTGTGTATTACTCCGCTATACAGTTACACTGTGTATTACTACACTATACAGTTACACTGTGTATTACTCCGCTATACATTTACACTGTGTATTACTCCGCTATACAGTTACACTGTGTATTACTCCGCTATACAGTTACACTGTGTATTACTACACTATACAGTTACACTGTGTATTACTACACTATACATTTACACTGTGTATTACTCCGCTATACAGTTACACTGTGTATTACTACACTATACAGTTACACTGTGTATTACTCCGCTATACAGTTACACTGTGTATTACTATACTATACATTTACACTGTGTATTACTACACTATACATTTACACTGTGTATTACTCCGCTATACAGTTACACTGTGTATTACTCCACTATACAGTTACACTGTGTATTACTACATTATACATTTACAATGTGTATTTCTACACAATACAGTTATACTGTGTATTACTACACTATACATTTACACTGTGTATTACTCCGCTATACAGTTACACTGTGTATTACTACACTATACATTTACACTGTGTATTACTCCGCTATACAGTTACACTGTGTATTACTCCACTATACATTTACACTGTGTATTACTCCGCTATACAGTTACACTGTGTATTACTACACTATACATTTACACTGTGTATTACTACACTATACATTTACACTGTGTATTACTCCACTATACAGTTACACTGTGTATTACTCCACTATACATTTACACTGTGTATTACTCCGCTATACAGTTACACTGTGTATTACTACACTATACATTTACACTGTGTATTACTCCGCTATACAGTTACACTGTGTATTACTCCACTATACATTTACACTGTGTATTACTCCGCTATACAGTTACACTGTGTATTACTCCGCTATACAGTTACACTGTGTATTACTACACTATACATTTACACTGTCTATTACTCCGCTATACAGTTACACTGTGTATTACTCCGCTATACAGTTACACTGTGTATTACTCCGCTATACAGTTACACTGTGTATTACTACACTATACAGTTACACTGTGTATTACTCCGCTATACATTTACACTGTGTATTACTACACTATACATTTACACTGTGTATTACTCCGCTATACATTTACACTGTGTATTACTACACTATACATTTACACTGTGTATTACTACACTATACATTTACACTGTGTATTACTACACTATACATTTACACTGTGTATTACTACACTATACATTTACACTGTGTATTACTACACTATACATTTACACTGTGTATTACTACACTATACATTTACACTGTGTATTACTCCGCTATACAGTTACACTGTGTATTACTACACTATACATTTACAATGTGTATTTCTACACAATACAGTTACACTATGTATTACTACACTATACATTTACAATGTGTATTTCTACACAATACAGTTACACTGTGTATTACTCCGCTATACAGTTACACTGTGTATTACTCCGCTATACAGTTACACTGTGTATTACTACACTATTCATTTACAATGTGTATTTCTACACAATACATTTACACTGTGTATTACTCCGCTATACAGTTACACTGTGTATTACTACGCTATACATTTACACTGTGTATTACTCCGCTATACAGTTACACTGTGTATTACTCCGCTATACAGTTGCACTGTGTATTACTACACTATACATTTACACTGTGTATTACTACACTATACATTTACACTGTGTATTACCCCGCTATACAGTTACACTGTGTATTACTACGCTATACATTTACACTGTGTATGACTCCGCTATACAGTTACACTGTGTATTACTACACTATACATTTACACTGTGTATTACTCCGCTATACAGTTACACTGTGTATTACTCCGCTATACAGTTACACTGTGTATTACTACACTATACATTTACACTGTGTATTACTACACTATACATTTACACTGTGTATTACCCCGCTATACAGTTACACTGTGTATTACTACACTATACATTTACACTGTGTATTACTCCGCTATACAGTTACACTGTGTATTACTCCGCTATACAGTTACACTGTGTATTACTCCGCTATACAGTTACACTGTGTATTACTCCGCTATACAGTTACACTGTGTATTACTCCGCTATACAGTTACACTGTGTATTACTACACTATACATTTACACTGTGTATTACTACACTATACAGTTACACTGTGTATTACTCCGCTATACAGTTACACTGTGTATTACTACACTATACAGTTACACTGTGTATTACTCCGCTATACAGTTACACTGTGTATTACTCCGCTATACAGTTACACTGTGTATTACTACACTATACATTTACACTGTGTATTACTACACTATACAGTTACACTGTGTATTACCCCGCTATACAGTTACACTGTGTATTACTACACCAGTGCTGAGGCGCTCCAAGCTGAGGGCGGGAGCGGAGCTGAGGGAGGTGTGTACCGTGTACCGTACGTCCTCTCTGCCCTGTTCTTCAGCAATCTTCGGAGAGCCATGGGGAGGAGCCAACGCAGACTTGCATAGGACGCAAGTTTGCACCTCACCCCGGCATCACTGAGCCTCAGGGACGAGCAACAAGTCCGGGCTGTGCTGGATGGGGAATCCTGGAGGAGCTGCGCCGTCCTGACTGTGGATTACTACATGAGCTTTGTCTCCTCAGCCTGCACGTATCACTGGCCCTGCCTGTGGAGGGCGCCACTGTGCACACATGGAAATGCTAAGTGTCTGGGGGATGAGAGCATGAAGTCTACAGGATGGGAGCGAACAATGGCAAGTACGGCAGTGAGGGTGAGTGACAATCCCAGGGCAGACGTGAGGAAGGGGCGGGGGGCTTCCTGCTGCACCATTGTTCTGTGCAGGGACTGTGTGAACTTCAGCCTATTGTTACAGGTCCCCAGGAAGGGCAGGTTCTATGGGGGGCTACGGGCAGCCCCCACAACACTATCATCAGTGTAAGTGACAGGCAGCCGGCTATCTGCTGTCACCTGGAGCTTGTGACAGCTCAGGGCATTGTCTGTGGTACCCCCACAGCTGGGCTCAGTGCTCCCCTCACCCCCAAACAATGCCCAGGGACTAGTGAGGGAGACCCCTCCTGAAGGAGAACAAAAGGGGTTCAACAAATACATGAGCATGGATGCCAGCCTAGCCCAACTTCATTGCCTTTTATTCTGTATACATGAGAAAACTTGGGGCTGGAGAGATGGGGTGATTGAGTCTGAGGGTAGGAGGGAAAGTAGGACAGGGTTAAATGCCAATGTATGGGGAGGGAATGGGGCATGGAGGTCTAATATTTGCGTAGGGACACAGATGTGGAAGTCATCTTTCCTGATACCCTGCAGGGTAGGCAGCTTTACACTGAGAAGTTTTACACTCTCAGATACACACACTGGATGTTCTAGTGCAGTGGTCTCCAACCTGCGGACCTCCAGATGTTGCAAAACTACAACTCCCAGCATGCCCGGACAGCCAAAGGCTGTCCGGGCATGCTGGGAGTTGTAGTTTTGCAACATCTGGAGGTGCGCAGGTTGGAGACCACTGTTCTAGTGAAATGTTTTCCAAACAGAGTGTCTCCAGCTGTTGCAAAACTACAGCTCCCAGCATGCTGGGAGCTGTAGTTTTGCAACAGCTGGAGACACACTGTCCTTGTAGATATTGCTATATATCCCATACATATATCATATCTGTATATGAACTGTATCTATACCTGCAGAGATGGTCCTATAGAAAGCAAAAAATAAGTGTATAAGCTGGAGGTGATGTATGCTGTATACTTTACACAGGATTTTTTTTTTATTGTAGCTAAAAGCCACCAGGGGGCACACACGTGCGAAAAAAATCTTTTTTTTTTCTTCTTTTTTGTTTGTAACAAAGTAAAAGGATCTTACTTTGCTACACTGTTCTAAATAAAAGAGGAAAAAAATAAATAAAAGCATAAAGTAAAGTTCTTTCTCTCTTTCTTTCACACATCTGTATCCATCTTTATTTTATTGAATACCTTATACCAGTGGTCTTCAATCTGCGGACCTCCAGATGTTTCAAAACTACAACTCCCAGCACGATGGCTGTCCGGGCATGCTGGGAGTTGTAGTTTTGCAACATCTGGAGGTCCCCAGGTTGAAGACCACTGCCTTATACTGTTTGAGAGCTGTGTTTTTAGGTTGCGTTCCCTAGTAATCCCGTTCTGTTACATGCAGTGTCTTTGCTGTGTAGGACATGTGTAATAGGAATATAGTAAGGGATGAAGTATATAGCTCTGTCTACAGTTATTACGTTATCAGCGCCGCCGCTGTCCTCGTAGGTGACAGATGGGACTGGCCTTGCTTTCAGTAGATGGTGTTTGCATGGAGTCTCCATAGACCAGTCACGTTCTTTCATACCAAGCTTTGCAAATGTGTTTTTTAATGGATCTTGCTTTTTGCACAGGGACATTGAGGGACATTTGTTTTGCCCAAACTGCTGCTGTACCATAGGAACTAAATAGTTGTCATCGTAAGCTGTAACATTAAAGGGGTTATCCAGGAAAAAACTTTCTATATATATCAACTGGCTCCAGAAAGTTAAACAGATTTGTAAATGACTTCTATTAAAAAAATCTTAATCCTTTCAGTACTTATGAGCTGCTGAAGTTGAGTTGTTCTTTTCTGTCTAAGTGCTCTCTGATGACACGTGTCTCGGGAACCGCCCAGTTTAGGCACAAATCCCCATAGCAAACCTCTTCTACTCTGTGCAGTTCCCGAGACAAGCAGAGATGTCGGTAGAGAGCACTATTGTCAGACAGAAAACAACAACTCAACTTCAGCAGCTGATAATTATTGAAAGGATTAAGATTTTTTAATAGGTAATTTAAAAATCTGGTTAACTTTCTGGAGCCAGTTCATTTAAAAGAAAGACGTTTTTTTCCTGGAACACCCCTTTTAAATAAAGGGGTATTCTAGTAAAAAAAAAACAAAAAAAAACTTTTTTTTTTTTCATATCAACTGGCTCCTGAACGTATCCCCTATATGAAGGATAGGGGATAAGTTATAGATCACGGGGGTCCAAGCGCTAGGGTCTCCCGCGATCTCCTGTTCGGGGCCGCGGCAATGTGCAGGAAAGGGGGCGTTCCATCCCTGCATGACGCGGCAGCCGGCACGCCCCTCCATGAATCCCATAGAGATACATGGAGGGGCGTGCCGACTGCCGCGTCATGTGGGGATGGAACACCCCTTTCCTGTGCATTGCCGTGGCCCCGTACAGGAGATCGCGGGGGGCCCCAGCGCTCAGACCCCCCACGATCTATAAGTTCAGAGCACTACAGATCTCCTTTATTCAGATTTGTAAATTACTTCTATTAAAAATCTTAATCCTGACAGTACTTATCAGCTGCTGAAGTTGAGTTGTTCTTTTCTTCTCTGACAACAGTGCTCTCTCCTGACACCTCTGTCTGTCTCAGGAACTGTCCAGAGCAGGAGAGATTTGCTATGGGGATTTGCTCCCACTCTGGACAGTTCCTGAGACAGACAGAGGTGTCAGCAGAGAGCACTATTGTCAGACATAAAAGAACTACTCAACTTCAGCAGCTGATTAGTACTGAAAGGATTAAGATTTTTTTAATAGAATAAATATACAAATCTGTTTAACTTTCTGGAGCCAGTTGATAGGAAAAAAAATGGTTTTCACTGGAGTACCCCTTTAATATTTCTTTGCTCTGGAACTTTCACCGCCCTGCCCAAACCATGAAAGACAGTTCCAGACCATTAATCCACCTCCATCAAAATCTATACTTGGCAATATGCAATTGGAATTGAAACGTTCTTCTAGCAGGAACCAAACCCAGATTCATCCATCAGACTTGTAGGTGGGAAGTGTCCAATGGCGGTGTGCTTTGCGGAACTTCAGACAAGACTTGGCATTGCACTTCACTTGTCTTTGCACAACGACTTGTCATGAAAACCTAATCCAAGAAGATCCTGGCAAAGGGTTCTTTGCCGACATTATTTCCAGAGGCATTTTGGAACTCCTAGTGAGTGTGGCAAGTAAGGCCAGACAGTTTCCATACACCACAAGCTGTAACACTATCCTACCGTGTTCTGTAAGCTTGAAGCCACAACTGGATGTTCAGCTGACCAGGACCACTCCAGAATAGCAGAAATTGGACATACAGACATGTTGGAAAGGTTTAATCCTATTCAAGGCTAAGAGTGATGACTTTAGTACACAGCATTCTGATGCTACTTCTTGTCCTTGAGGCCGGCATTTATATCTACCGTATATCAACCTACCTAGCCACTTTTTATTTATTTATTATCATTAAAATTCCCTTTGGTGCCATTGCTGTTGCACATTATCCAGTGATCTTGTTGATGGATAAGCTTGGATTTTGAGAGGTGATCTCTATCGCTGTGTTTACACTGCATTTTTGTTGCATTTTTTGTTTTGATAAGTTTTTTTTTGATTTTTGGGAGTTTATGTTAAAAATGCAACAAAAATGCACAGTGTGAGCTTAGCCTGTGGTGTCCAACATTAACAACCTGAGTGCAGCTTTAAAGTAAAACTCTAGCATTGTGCCCCTGTTTAAAGTAAAATAAAAAAACTTTAACTCACCTTCTGTCGCTCCCTCGTTGCGCCTATATATCTCTTCTGTCCTCCGGTCGCCCTCTTTTTACTGCTTCCTATGCCTGGAACGTCACACTGCGATCAGCCTATCACTGACCACGGCAATGTCACGCCTCGGCCAGTGATACGCTGAGCGCAGTGTCATGTAACGAGCCTGGGCCCCACCTTCTCCCTGCCGCCCGGGCCTCTTTCATAACGCTGCATTTAGCATATCACCACCTGAAGAAGGACACCACTGCGGCAGGCAATAAGCTGATCGAAGTGTGACCTTACGTGCACAGGAAGCAGGAAGAAGACTGGGACTGGAGGACAGAAGAGCTTAACCCCTTAAGGACCAGGTCATTTTACACCTTAGGACCAGAGCGTTTTTTGCAATTCTGACCACTGTCACTTTAAACATTAATAACTCTGGGATGCATTTACTTATCATTCTGATTCTGAGACAGTTTTTTCGTGACATATTCTTTTTTAACATGGTGATAACATTTTGTGGCAACTTGCATCCTTTCTTGGTGAAAAATCCCCAAATTTGATGAAAAAAAATGAAAATTTTGCATTTGAAGCTCTCTGCTTGTAAGGAAAATGGATCTTCCAAATACATTTTTTTTGGATCACATATACAATATGTCTACTTTATCTTTGCATCATAAAAGTGACGAGTTTTTATTTTTGGAAGACATCAGAGGGCTTCAAAGTTCAGCAGCAATTTTCCAATTTTTCACAAAATTTTCAAACTCACTATTTTTCAGGGACCAGTTCAGTTTTGAAGTGGATTTGAAGGGTCTTCATATTAGAAATACCCCATAAATGACCCCATTATAAAAACTGCACCCCCCAAAGTATTCAAAATTACATTCAGTCAGCGTTTTAACCCTTTAGGTGTTCCACAGGAAAAGCAGCAAAGTGAAGGAGAAAATTCACAATCTTCATTTTTTACACTCACATGTTCTTGTAGACCCAATTTTTTTTAATTTTTAAAAGGGGTAAAAGGAGAAAATATATATTTGTAGCCCAATTTCTCTTGAGTAAGGACATACCTCATATGTCTATATAAAGTGTTCGGCGGGCGCAGTAGAGGGCTCAGAAGCGAAGGAGCGACAAGGGGATTTTGGAGAGTACGTTTTTCAGAAATGGTTTTTGGGGGGCATGTTGCATTTAGGAAGCCCCTATGGTGCCAGAACAGCAAAAAAAAACACATGGCATACCATTTTGGAAACTAGACCCCTTGAGGAACGTAACAAGGAATTAAGTGAGCCTTAATACCCCACAGGTGTTTCATATGGCTTTTGCATATGTAAAATGTGTGTTTCCCCCCCAAATTTCACATTTTTGCAAGGGTTAATAGCAGAAAAGACCCCCCAAAATTTGTAACCCCATCTCTTCTGAGTATGGAGGTATCCCATAAGTTGACCTGAAGTGCACTGCGGGTGATCTAAAATGCTGTCCTGGCACCAAAGGGGCTTCCTAAATGCGACATGTCCCCCCCATTTCAGCAAAGTTTGCAAATGTAACTCCTTCTCTTCTGAGCATTGTGGCGCCCCTGCAGTGCACTTGACGTCCACTTATGGGTTACCTCCATACTCAGAAGAGATGGGGTTACAAATTTTGGGGGGTCTTTTCTGCTATTAACCCTTGCAAAAATGTGAAATTTGGGGGGAAACACACATTTTAGTGAAAAAAAAAAAGTTGTTTTTTTTACATATGCCAAAGTCGTGAAACCCCTGTGGGGTATTAAGGTTCACTTTACCCCTTGTTACGTTCCTCAAGGGGTCTAGTTTCCAAAATGTGATGCCATGTGGTTTATTTTTTTGCTGTCTTGGCACCACAGGGGCTTCCTAAATGCGACATGCCCCCTGAGCAAAATTTGCTCTCAAAAAGCCAAATATGACTCCTTCTCTTCTGAGACCTGTAGTGCGCCAGCAGAGCACTTTTCACCCCCATATGGGGTGTTTTCTGAATCGGGAGAAATTGGGCTTCAAATTTTGGGGGGGTAATTTCTGCTTTAACCCTTTGTAAAAATGTAAAATTTTTGGGAAACCAAGCATTTTCGGTAATTTTTTTTTTTTTTTTTTACATATGCCATTCACAGGGGGGGGGGGGGGGGGACCTCCAGCTGTTGCAAAACTACAACTCCCAGCATGCACAGTCTATCAGTGCATGCTGGTAGTTATAGTTTTGCAACAGCTGGAGGCACACGGGTTGGGAAACACTGAGTTAGGAAACAGACCATGTTTCCCAACCAGTGTGCCTCCACTACTCCTAAACATTCTCAGGCATGCTGGAAGTAGTAGTTCGGCAGCATCTTTAGAGCCAGATGTTGCCGAACTACAACTCCCAGCATGCTTGGAGTTGTAGTTTTGCAACATCTGGAGGACTACAGTTTGCAGACCACTAATACAGTGGTTCCCAATCTGTGCCCTTCCAGATGTTGCAAAACTACAACTCCCAGTATGCCAAAACTGTCCAGGCATGCTGGGAGTTGTAGTTCTGCAACATCTGAAGGGCCAAATGTTACAGAACTACAACTCCCAGCATGCCTGGACAGTAAGGGCATGCTGAGGATGTGTAGTTTTGCAACATCTGGAAGGGCACAGTGGTCCCAAAACTGCGGACCTACAGATGTTGCGAAACTGCAACTCCCAGCATGCCCTGTCTGGGCATGCTGGGAGTTGTAGTATACAGGGTCCCATTACAGCAATGCATGTCGCTTTACGGCGACGTGCATTGCTGTAAAGGGCCCGACCGCGGCTGAAGAGGAACTCGCCTGTCGCCGCCACCGCCGCCGTCTTCATCGCCGGGATCCGGGTCTTCTGGGACGAGATAAGTACCGGGGCCGGGCCCCAGCACTAACCCCCCCCCCCCCCCCCCATCCCCTGTCCCCCGCCGCGTCCTCCGGTCTTCCTCCCGTCCTCTCCGAACTTCCAGGGGCTGGGCAGGGCGAGAGGAAGTAACCGCCCCCCCCTGCGATTGGTTGGTTAGCTAACCGATGGATCGCAGGGGATAGGAGGAGGTGGCAGGCCCCCATGTTGCGCCGATTAAAGGGGTTATCCAGGAAAAAACTTTTTTTTTTATATATCAACTGGCTCCAGAAAGTTTTACAGATATGTAAATTACTTCTATTAAAAAAATCTTAATCCTTTCAGTACTTATGAGCTTCTGAAGTTAAGGTTGTTCTGTCTAAGTTCTCTCTGATTACACCTGTCTCGGGAACCGCCCAGTTTAGAAGCAAATCCCCATAGCAAACCTCTTCTAAACTGAGCGGTTCCAGAGACACTTGTCATCAGAGAGCACTTAGACAGAAAAGAACAACTCAACTTCAGAAGCTCATAAGTACTGAAAGGATTAAGATTTTTTTTAATAGAAGTAATTTACAAATCTGTTTAACTTTCTGGATCCAGTTGATATATAAAAAAAAGTTTTTTCCTGGATAACCCCTTTAATCGGCGCAACATGGGAGCGACGGAGGGTGAGTTAAAGTTTATTTTACTTTCTACAGCTCGGGCACAATGGGATAATAAGAAAATGTGGTAGAGTACTCCATTAATGGCTGCTTTGTAGTAGCTGTGTTCTTAGGTGGAGATGTTTTTTACTTGCTACTGCCTAGTTTCACTATTGCATGAAATGATTACACATTTTTGTGGTGTTATGGTTATTCTTCAAGGTGTTGTTTGGATAGAGAATGTAATGGCTACACCTTTGCCCTTCCGTTGATCTTGGGGTTTCCTGCGGGTAGGCATAAGGCCTATCCTGAAAAACTGGTCATCAAGTGTAATTTCCAGAAACCCCTTCTAAGGGTATGTTCACACAAGCGGACCCACAGCATATTTTACGCTGCGGATCCGCCGCTGAAGGACCCCTGCATGGTGGCTTTACATGTGCCTGCTCGGCGCAGCAATATGTCGCTATGAGCAGACACACTGCGATGAGAAAGTCGCAGTGCACATGCTCAGTATACTCGCACATCCCGGCAGCTCTCGGCCTAGCTCATGGAGCAGGGGGAGCAGCCACGGCTACTCGCACATCCCTTCAGTGTGTCTGCTCGTAGCGGCGTATTACTGCTCCAAGCAGGCACATGTAAAGCCATGCAGCGCTCCTTCAGCGGCAGATCCGCAGCATAAAATATGCTGTGGGTCCGTTCGTGTGAACTTACCTTATGATCCACTGAAAAGTAAACATTTTTGTTTTTCCCTCCAGACATTAGCATGGCAAGGGTTAAAGGCAGCCATGCTTCCCTTATTGATCAGTTTTGTTACCCCGACTCAATGACAGTTCTGGTGTGGTATTATATCAGGGAAACAAAGCCACCCAGTAAGGCCTCATTCACATTAGCATTATGAGCTCCATTAGGGAGGTTGGTCACTGATTCCATGACTGGATTTTGGCATAAAAAGAAATCCTGCATGTCATTTTTTTTCTCTGCTTTTTTTCTTGTGCAAAATAAGCTTCATTCACACCATGTTTTCACTGTACGGGTGCCAGATCCGGCTGGGGGAGGGGAAAACCGTGTGCTCCCGTACCCCAGCCAGACCAGCGCTGAAATCCATTTACTTTAATGAGCCGACCGGAGTCAAATTGTGACTCCGGTCAGCTCATTTTTGACCCATATCTGGTTTACTGACTGGACCAAGCACTGTAGTATACTACGGTTTTTGGTCCAGTCTCAAAACCGGATACAGGTCAAAAATTAGCCGACTGTAGTCACCGTTTGACTCCGGTTGGCTCATTAAAGTAAAAGGATTTCAGCGCTGGTCTGGCTGGGGTAAGCCTGTTTTCCCCTCCCCCAGCCGGATCTGGCACCCATACAGTGAAAACGAGGTGTGAATGCAGCCTAACAGACATTTTTACGGAAAACCTAAAGGTCCCCATTAAAAGTCAATGAGACCTGTCAGGACCTATCTGTTGATGTTGGATGTGACACACTCTGCCCGGCTTCGTCATCAATGCTCTTGGAGCTCCGTAACGCTGATGTGAACATATCCTAAGAAGGGGAGTAGAGCTGCTGTTTGGCCTCACCATGCTAATGCCAGGAGTAAAAAATAAAAAAAAATTCCTGGAGTGGTAAAAATGGACGTTATGATGGTAGCTAAATTGGAGCCTAAGGTTAAAAACAACCTGGGTCTATGTGCCGTCATCAGCGGTCTTATAGCAATAACCTGTAATAGTATTAATACCTAGTCAGGAGATCTCCTATGTCCAGTAACACTGGATTCCACCAGTTTAATTTATTTACTGCCCGAACCCTTCCCTGCTCTGCTATTACCAGTGACTGCTGGTGCCCTATCTTTCTATTCCATTTTACTTATGACCAACAATAGATAAAGTGTCACTGACAGAGAACACAATGCAGGGTTATTTACTAATGTGTTTCTGATTATATCTTTGTCAGGCTTGCAGATGAATTTAGGCGCATATCATGTGTGCCAAAATTTGCGCCCAAAAAAACCTTCTAACCTGACCATAACTCCTTTTTTTCCCAAGAACTGTTGTAAAAAAAAATTAGGAAAACAAATTGTAAATACTGTGGAAAAATACCTGTCGGGTTAAAAAAAAAAAGCTCACACAGAAAATGACACTCCACTCTAAGTAAATGAACCCCAATGTGTGTTACACGTACTAGGTCCTATGGAAATGGACCATGGTGTATGAAGGAAGAGAGCTGTAGCACAGGACTATGGGAATGTACATTGTATTGTACCTTGGCTAGTATCTCCATACTCCTCTATATTCATTTCATATACCATATTTGGAGTGAGGTATTTTAGAGGTCTAGTAAGAGAATAAAAGCATAACCTTGCCAAAAAGAGTTTCTGAGGTGATTATGTATCCCACCATTCCTAAATATAATGCACAGATCCTGACTGCATTCCTTCCAGGCAGCGATAGACAAAACCCCTGGAGAGAGAGGGTGGAAGTAATGTTTTCCAGCTGCTTTGTGTAAGCACTACCAATGTCCTCTCTGCTCACTTTAGGCATACATTTTTGGGGGATCAAATGCACATTTCACTTTCTAGGAGAAGTGATTTGTAAAATCTGCATAAATTAAATGTCTGAATTTTCTTCCACTTCCATTCTACATAAATCAGATCTATGTGTATTCACTTATGTTTAGTTTTACTTTACTGAGGCAAAAATACTAATTTTCCTTTTGGCACATTTATTTTATTCAGGATTTCTATACTGTTCCTTAACCTAAGCATTTGTAAATACTCTGTGTCACAGAACAGTAATAACATGATGGTGCACAGATGAATGGAGTAGTGTACAGTAATACACTGGAGCACAAACTGACACAAATGGAAGAACGGATTTAAAGGATAACACCGGGATGTAACAATTTATCCCCTATACTAAGGATAGGGGATAATTGTTAGATCGCGGGAGGTCCGACCGCTGGCCCCCCCGTGATCTCCCGAGTGACGCCCCGACTCCCTGCATGAAATGAGCATTTTTGACCACAGCACGAAGCTGCGACCAACACGCCCCCTCCATGCAGCTCTATGAGAGAGCCAGAGCACTGCTTTCAGCAATGTCCGGCTCTGCCATAGAACGGCATGGAGGTGGCGTGTCGGCCGCAGCTTCGTGCTGTGGTCAAAAATGCTAGTTTCATGCAGGGAGCCCGCGTGCCATTCGGGAGATCACTGGGGGCCCCAGCGGTTGGACCTCCCGCAATCTAACACTTATCCCCTATACTAAGGATAGGGGATAAGTTGTTACATGCCGGAGTTATCCTTTAATATTGTACTTCTTTATGTCTAATTGTAAAAAAAAAAAAAAACTGATGAGGTTTGTAGTTTGCCACTGTGGGTGACAGTCTTACATTTGGCCAGTAAGTATCTGTTTTTCATTAACAGAGCTTTGTCGATTTTACTTCATATATGGGTAAAGGGAGCCTACAAAACTACATGCATAGTATTTGGCTGTTTTCACTTAATTTTAAAGTTTTGTCAATGTTCCCATCTTGTTTTCCTAATTCTCATCAGAAGCAATGGAAACTTGACCGAGCAGACATGGCACCAGCGTCGTCAGTGTCATACCTGTGTACCTTTTTCTGCTTCTCTCTGGTGTATTCTTTAGGATGTTTTAAAGCCAACTTGAATAAGAAAATTTTTTGGAGGCATTAAAGGGGTTATCCACCATAAAGTGATTTTAGCAGTGCGTACCTGCCAGAACTGGGTAATTCCTTTTGAATTTCATTCTCTAAACTACATATCCCATAGTTCTATAGTTTGTATGATGTCACTTTCCTCCCTTCCATCAGCAACCACACCCATTGAAATACACCTGCGATCCCTTCAAAGCAATAAACCAGTGTTTTCTAATCAGGGTGCCTACAGCTGTTGCAAAATTATCTCTCTTCCACCCAGTGGTCGCTCCACCCATTGAATCAGGAAAGACTACCTCATCACCTGACTAGTGATGTCAGGTCTCGACGCACTGCAACCTGGGAAATCCCAAGACATCAGTAATTTTGTATGCTGATAAAAATAAATATTGGGGGGAAAATCACAGAAGAATTGTGAGAAAACCGTCACACACATAACACTATATTATAAACTACACCAACTTTACAGCCCCTGTAGCATTGGAGTCCAGAAAAAGGTGCAAGCCTCATTGTGTGCCAAAATTTGTTACTTTTGGCCTTTTTGCGTCTTGTTTTTTTTTTTTTGTTTCATAAAGAGTAGTTTGAATTTACTGAGAGAACATGTTCCCCCACAGCCTCACATTTACTATACTTCATTTCAGGAATTGAAGGAAATTATGGCTGACATCTACGGCAGCTCACAGCTGGTGTAGACTTAAGTCTGATGGCTCACAGACAGCCATAGATGGGCCAAATGTATTACCAGGGTACATCTGGTGCATCTTATGCCAGCCTTCTTTTACTTATGATCAGCATGTGAAATGCTGAACAACATCAGAATGCTTTTTCCTGACCTGTCAGGTTCTGAGGCTGGCGTTTAAAGGGGTACTCCGCCCCTAGATATCTTATCCCCTATCCAAAGGATAGGGGATAAGATGTCAGATTGCCGGGGTCCCGCCGCTGGGACCCCCGCAATATATTGGGGAACTAATCATATGCGACCCGTGGGCGCTGCTCTGCTTCTCCCCCCCCCCTTTCCCAAAAGCGAAGTTCCCGCTGACAGTGCGTCCGTGGGGGAATCATGATAGCGCTGCGGATGACATGTTACCAATTCCCCCGCCATGGGGACCGTGCACCCACGCGTGGGAGAATCATGATAGCCAATTCCCCCCCACGGGCGCACGACCCCCATGGCGGGGAAGGGGGTTACATGACAGCCGCATCACCGATACAGGGTGTTCAGTACACAGTGAGGCAAAGTATACTAATGAGCAGGGCGGGGAAAGGACGTGCTAAAGGGGGGGGGGAAGGCCGGCCACAAACAGGGCTGGGCGGCAACGCAAAACAAGCTGGGCACGGCACTGAGAGAGGAGACCGGCTACGAGGCATGCTGGGAGCTGTAGTTTCTAAAACAAAGGCAAAATGGAAATAGATGCTACACTACATGAACACACTTGTGCAAGGAAAGGAAAAGAAAAACAAAGAACAAGCACAAGACCAGAGAGAACAAGCAGGGGTGTGGAAATTTTATAAAAAACTACTTGTCCACGGGACTACAATGGAGCAAAATCTACTTGTTCCTCATGACGATTCACTTTTCCGGGCCAATTTTCACTTTTACGTTCAGATCCCCCCCCCCCCCCCCCTATAATAGCCATAACTACCTACTATAATGATACCTTTAAATTTTTCAATAACCTATTCTCTGAACCAAAATATATATTATATATATATATATATATTAGGTGAAGTGATATTGAAATAGTAAATATAATTTTGCAGATTTGGTGGTTTTCTTTTCTACGCCATTTACCTTGTGGTTGAGATAACATGTTATTTTGATACTTTAGGTCGCCTGATTACAGCAATACCAGATTTGTATAGTTTACGTCATGCCAATTTAAAAAAAATTCAGAACTTTTTTGAATTTTTTTGAATTGCCATTTTTTTTTTTTACCCCTGTAGCTTTTTTTTCCGCATACCAGGTTGTATGAGGGCTAATTTTTTGCACCATAATCTGTTTTTTGTATCGGTACCATTTTGGTATTGATCTGACTTTTTAAATCGCTTTTTAACTTTTTTTTCTGGAATATTATAAAAATTACAATTCTGTGTTTGTTTGTTCGTTATTTTTTTTTTTACATTTACCGTATGGGATACATAATGTTATATTTTAATAGGTCGTACAATTACGCACGCAGCGATACTAAATATGTTTATTTTTATTATGTTTACATGTTTTTATATAGGAAAAGGGGGGGATTTGACCTTTTAACATGGAAGGGGTTAATGTGTGTCTTTTAAACTTTCATTAAAATGTTTTTATTTTTTACACTTTATTAGACTTTTAAGAAGAATCATTAGATTCCTCATACAGATCAATAGAGTTCTATTGAACTCAACTGATCTGTGTACTCTGTGATCCATTGATAGAGCCTAGTCTAGCCAGGCTCTATCAATGACAGAGCCACAGGACACCAGGGAACAGAGGTAAGCCCTCCGGTTACCTCTGTAGTGGATCTCCCCCTCGCGATCGCGCTGAGGGGGGGGGCGTACCACCCCACTAGCCCACCAGGCAGCATTCACATGTCCTTTTTGATCTAAAGGGTTAATAGCCAGCCGCGGCGATCGCCACATGCTGGCTACTGAAAACAGCCGAGGGCTGCAGAGTATGGAGCGGGCAGGAGTCCGGAGCCTGCTCCATACAGACTGCTGAGCGCCGCATGCTGGCTATTAGTGGCGTGTGAGGTGGAATCTTGCGTCCGCTCCTCCCTTCAGCTCTCCGAAGCTTAGAACTGTGTGGAGCAAAGGCAGAGGATGCAGGTCTGCACGGGGAGAAAGAAGCCACGCCCCCTTATCTCCCCTTTCGGAGGACGCTAGTTTCCACAGCCGGGGCTGCAGAGTATGGAGCAGACAGGAGTCCGAAGCCCGCTCCATACAGACCACTGAGCGCCGCCGCACTTGTCAGGTCAGGCCCTGCTTCCCCGAAGCCGGGCTAAGGGACTGAAAAATTCCCCTGCCCGGTGCCCTGAAATGCATGCCCTGGGTGTTGGGCGATAGGAATTCCACATCCCTGACAAGAAAACTCAACTGCAAGGGTAAGTAGAAACTGAAAAAGCACATTGGCCACCAGAGTACCCCTTTAAAGATGTGGCCTTTGTTAACCTGCCTGTTTTAGTAAATGCTTGTATTCCCCATTAAAGAACAATTCAGGAGCCAAAACCCACCTGGTAACACCTAGTTGGCAATTTAGTCATACATTTTCAGTACCATAACAGAGAAATGGCACAGAGATATATAAAGCTATAAGAAAAGGCCATGTTGCATTCTTAACTGGACTGTTAGCTAGATAAATGAAGATTGCTTTACTGGGTGAGTGCCAGTGTCATTTCTTCATCGCGATTGTTACTGGATGCCGATAAGCTAGGATAGAGCACCACCTGAGAAGCGAGTCCAGAGCAGTGCGGCCTGTGCGTTTTTCTTCGTTTAAACGCAGAAATTTAACTACTAGCAAGAACTAGGTAGACTTTTATAATAGTCCTTCATGGATGGTGGGTGGCATAAATGGGGCTTGAAATACAGATAACATTGGATGTTCACATCATTCCTAAACTGACACCCTTTCATGTTTAACCTTTCAAGCAGTGTTTTTATGTTCCAGAGTTGTAGCTCAATATGTGGCACATAAAACGAAAATGTCAGTGGAAAAACCAAACTGTTGATTCTTTGTTTGCGTTAACCTCACTGATAATTGAGAGTTAATTAGGGATTCCTGTTCTTTGAATTCCATGCCCTAGATACGTGGTCTGACTTTTAAATAGCTGGCATTTTTTGCCACTTTGTGGACTGGGTTAAGAAAAGCTTTCTAAGCTATGTATTCATTTTCCTTTATTTTACTAATATATGTACCGGTATGTTTAGAATAAAGCTATGCATTCATTTATTATTTCTATAGTGGTGATGAAATGTAGGATTCTCTTGATGGTTTTTTTAAGCCTTTGCAAACTTGTCTGATCAAGTAGCCATGCTGTCAGATGGTGAGGGCATATATGAGCAAATTTGTGGTCTATTGGTTGAGGAAATAACAGGGGAAAAGCTTCTGATGTAGTGGTGGCATGAGGTGGTAAAAGCTATTATGTGTGGTTTCAAAGACAGGATGGAATTGAAGGCTATCTTAAAGGAAGAATCCAGCCAAATGAAATTACCTTTAATCCCTTATCGACCAAGGACGTAAATGTACATCCTGGTGCGGCAGTACTTTGCGCACCAGGACGTACACTTACGTCCTGTGAGCATCAGAGCGATGCTCGCATCATGTGCAGCAGCCAGGAACCCGCCGGTAATGGCTGACATTTGCGATCGCATGGATCTCTGCTATTTTATGTTGATCTGATTGCCCGCGGCACGGCCGCGGGGATCAGATCAGCTTATATGTCGGCCGGAGTTCCCCTCACCTGCCTCCACCACCTTCCTGGCTTCTTCTGCTCTGGTCTCAGATTGAGCAGATGAGAGCAGAAGATTGCCGATAACACCATAGCACTGAACAGTATTATAAAAATGTAAAATGTCCCTTTTTCACATTTTACCCCCCCCCCCCCCCCAAAAAAAAGTGTAAAAAAAAATAAATATTTAATTAATAAACATATTTGGTAACGCCGCATGCGTAAATGTCCAAACTATTAAAATCAGCTGGTGCCAGAAAGTTAAACAGATTTGTAAATTACTTCTATTAAAAAATCTTAATCCTTCCAGTACTTTTTAGGGGCTGTATACTACAGAGGAAATGCTTATCTTTTTAGATTTCTCTGATGTCATGACCACAGTGTTCTCTGCTGACCTCTGCTGTCCATTTTAAGAACTGTTCAGAGCAGGAGAAAATCCTCACAGCAAACATACGCTGATCTGGACAGTTCCTAAAATGGACAGCAGAGAGCACTGTGGTCATTACATCAAAGAAATCTAAAAAGATAAGCATTTCCTCTGTAGTTTATAGCACCTAAAAAGTACTGGAAGGATTAAAGGGGTATTCCAGGCAAAAACTTTTTTTTATATATTAACTGGCTCCAGAAAGTTAAACAGATTTGTAAATTACTTCTATTAAAAAATCTTAATCCTTTCAGTACTTATGAGCTTCTGAAGTTGAGTTGTTCTTTTCTGTCTAAGTCCTCTCTGATGACACCTGTCTCGGGAAACGCCCAGTTTAGAAGAGGTTTCCTATGGGGATTTGCTTCTAAACTGGGCGTTTCCCGAGACAGGTGTCATCAGAAAGGACTTAGACAAAAAAGAACAACCTTAACTTCAGAAACTCATAAGTACTGAAAGGATTAAGATTTTTTTAATAGAAGTAATTTACAAATCTGTTTAACTTTCTGGAGCCAGTTGATATATATATATAAAAAAGTTTTTGCCTGGAATACTCCTTTAAGATTTTTAAATAGAAGTCATTTACAAATCTGTTTAACTTTCTGGCACCAGTTGATAAAAAAAAAAAAAAAAAAAGTTTTCCATGGGAGTACCCCTTTACTGATCCATACGGTGAACGGCATGAACATAAAATAAAAAAGTCCAAAATTGCTGCTTTTTTGTTACATTTTTTTTTTTTTTTAAATTATAAAAAAATGAATAAAAGTTTTATATACACAAATGTGGTATCAATAAAAAGTACAGATCACTGCGCAAAAAATAAGTCCTCCTACTGCGGCTTATACGGAAAAATGAAAAAGAGGGATTTTAAATGTACTAATTTGGTTACAAAGTTTGCGATTTTTTTTTTTTTTATAAGCGCAACAATAATAGAAAAGTATGTAATCATGGGTATCATTTTAATGGGATTGACCCACATGAAAACGAAACCTTCCAAAATTTGCAAAATTGCGGTTGTCTTTTTATTTTCCCCACACAAATAGTATTTTTTTGGTTGTGCCATACATTTTATGTTAAAATGAGAGATGTCATTACAAAGGACAACTGGTCGCGCAAAAAACAAGCCCTCATACTAGTCTGTGGATGAAAATATAAATGATTTACGATTTTTAGAAGACGAGAAGGAAAAAACTAAAATGCGAAAATAAAATTGGCCTGGTCCTTAAGGTGAAAATGGGCTTGGTCCTTAAAGCGTACCTGTCATAGTGCAAAAAAAAAAGAAAAAAAGTGATATGTTACTTAGGACCCAATCCTGATCATGTGCATATAATTATGTGTCTCGGACCTATATATCCAGAGATATAAGCATTTATCTGCTGGTGAGTTACTTTTTCATTGTGCAGGCTGGAGGGGGCGTGTCAGTCTGTCTCCCTCACAAGAGCAAGCCTGTGCAGTCAGCCAATCAGTACTCTTTACTCTGTAACCCTTTCCTCTCTGGTTTTATGCTGTGTCATGTGTCGGAGGAAGATACTTGGAGCTTGCCTGCAGTAATCAGAAGACATTATGGTGAATTCATAACAGGATAAAATGTATAAATATAAGAATAGATCTTTATAAAATTAGTGCAAGGATTTTTTAGATAAAAGTACAGCATTTTTATGAATACATGTTCTATCTGTTTTATCTTCTCCTAGTAAAGCTGGATGCTAATCAACATAGCTGTCACTATGTGTGTCATTCATCTTTCACAGACTCCTGAATGTCTGATCAACTTCTTTGTCATTCAGGAGTCCGAGAAAGCTTTGACTATTTCAGCATGCTGGGAGTTGTAGTTTAGTAACAACTGAAGCTGCAATGTTTGTTAATAACTGTGTTAGAGCAGTGTTGCCTCCAGCTGTTTTAAAACTACAGCTCCCAGCATGTCCACACATCCTTTATCTGTAGTTTTGCATACACTATAGAAATCTCCTATACTGGATACCGTTATGCTTTACGGCCGGAATCCAGCATGCTGTAAAATCTAGACTAGTCTGTCTGGCTAAAAGACAGGCGACCCCTAGTGGTGGCTATTTTGAGCTTGAATTTCAGGTTAAAATTAAAACATTTTTTAACAGGTGTATATTGTGAAATGTCATATTATAATGAGTCCTGCAATATATGAAAAGTTTTTAACAATGACAGTGCCACTTTAAGGGGTTAAATAGCTACATATGTGAAAGTTATAGAACTTTGCAATGTACAAGTGTAATCTTTGTTGAGCACATACCATGTTTCTCTCGGCTTTTCCTTTAGGCAGTAAGTCCAGTAGTTCTTATCACACACATGATGACTGTAGGGCACCAGTTTGCTGGGCCTGACACTTCACTTTGTAAGGTCACACTCTCTTCTTCTCAGCTCAGAAAGCTATGCTATAGTGTGCCATGTGTGTTTGTCTCAAATTGGCACCTCCCTCATCTATATTCACTGCTTCTCTAACCATATGACCTCCTTTGCTTTCTGAAGGCACACTTTCCTCCAGCTCATATAGGAAACAAGTGCTGGGACTTATGGTCTTTGATGTCTTTTGCAGCTTTCAGCTGGATTTTCAAAGGCTGTTCATGGGGGCTAGGGGGGTCCGATTTTTAAACAAATCAACTTGGATGCCTTGTGGAGTTATATCTGAGCATTGGCTATTGCACTCATATGATGTGTCATTACTTTAAATCATGCCCTTTTGCTAAATGATAAACAGAAACCATTGGTGCAGGGAAATTGAAAGAATAAGAGAAGTATAATGTAAAACCTTTTTTTTTTTCACTAATTTGTGGAACTATAAACCTATTAATATACCCAAAAAGATTCCCTTAAAATATAATAGACTCAAATGTAGGTTTTAACCATTGTAGCTGTTTTTGCAGGAAGTATTAAATATTGTAGGCATGATATTTGGTTATATTGAGTTGAATTTGACATGATTATGTATAAAGCAGAATTAATTAAACAAATCCTGTGTGTGCAGTTTTGTGAAAATTGTTTAATAAAAATGTAAAAATGAACCCCAGTAGGGAGCATTTGAACTTTTTTTTGTGAATCTGTCTGGAGTTTCAATGGGCACTATCAGATCCAAAAACTTTTAATATGTTGTTACAGATGAAAATTAAAGACCTTTTGTAATATGGTTGTTTAAAAATGTTTGAATATTTAATAAAGAAAATGGCTCCTGAAAATCCCACCACTAGGGGTCCCCATACCGTCAGGGTCACAAACCAGTCCTACAGCAGCATCAGTCTTGTCCATGAGTCATGGACAAGAGATGATTCATGGACAAGGCTGCATGAGCAGACACACCAATCACCTCCCATCACCACAAGAAAGGGACACGCCTCCTTCCCCTGAGAGGATTTCTAACACTGTGAACTAATGAAAAGAAGTATTCTAATAGTAAATATAGGTGATAGAGGCATAAAAAAAATAGATGTACATGGTCGGGATTATCATTTTTTTTTTTGTTGTTGTTGTGGGATCTGACAGGTACGCTTTAATGGGTCTCTGAGTCATTGGCATCATCCTCTTTTCTCCTCCTCTCTTTGGCTTGATTGATAGGTCGGCTAGAGTGGAGGATCAGCATGAAATACCAGACAGGTTCATTTAAAATGTAATCTGAATTAATGATTGCCTAGGTATGTAAAATTGTAAAGTATCCAGCGATCAGTTTACGAATGAATAAACACTTGTTAATTAGCTGATTCATGCGGACCTTAAAATCATTGCAAGTCAGCCATACATCTTCCCATGTAAATAGGGTGTGCAGGGATAATGAACACAATTTTTATTTATTTGTTTTAAATTGATAAAAGATGTGAATACAGCAGGAGGAACAAAGCAATGAGGTTCTCATTCACTCTGCTTTGTCACCAGTTGTGCTAAGCTAAAACAAAGCCTAAATAAACAGGAAACTTTTTCTCCTACACATGATTAAGCCAGGAAATAGTTGCAAAAATTTGACTTGGATATCATATTTGTGTGACATTCTTCATCCCTAGGGTTTGTAGAAAGCACTTCATGCTGGCCAATGTGGGAGATCTGGAGAAAGATCAAGATTCTTTCTTTGTTTTCTAGTTAAGAGGATGAAGTATTGAATACAATGTATTCAGATAGTTTAGAGACCCTTTCACGTATTACATTATTAAAATTAAAAACATCATACTACATTCATAATACTTCATAATCACAAAGTAAAAACAGAATTTTAGACATTTATGCATAGGGCATAGCACTGATCAGTGTTATCGGTCATCTTCCGCTCTGGTCTGCTCGATCTCAGACTATAGCAGAAGACCCGTGGAGACGGCCCGAGGCAGGTGAGCTGAGCTCCAGCCGTCATGCTGAATGATTGGCAGCGCTGCGGGTGATCCGATCATTAATTTTAGTGATTGCACTGCCGCAGATGCCGTGATCTGTATTCATCACGGCATCTGAGGGGTTAATGAAACACAATCAGCACAATCGTTAATACACGCCTGTGATCTATGTAAAAGATCAGTATGTGCAGTGTTATAGGTCCCTATGCGACCTATAACACTGCAAAAAATTTAAAAAAAAAAGTGTTAATAAAGGTCATTTAACCCCTTCCCTATTAAAAGTTTGAATCACCCCCCTTTACCCATAAAAAAAATATAATAAATAAACATATGTGGTATCGCCGCGTGCGTAAATGTCCAAACTATAAAAATATATCATTAATTAAACCGCACGGTCAATTGCGTACTCGCAAAAAAATTCCAAAGTCAAAAAAAGCGCATTTTTGGTCACTTTTTATATCATTAAAAAATGAATAAAAAGTTATCAAAAAGTCAGATCAAAACAAAAATCATGGCACAAAAAATGAGTCCTCATACCGCCCTGTATGTGGAAAAATAACAAGTTATAGGGGTCAGAAGATGACATTTTTAAACGTATAAATTTTCCTGCATGTAGTTATGATTTTTTCCAGAAGTACGACAAAATCAAACCTATATAAGTAGGGTATCATTTTAACCATATGGACCTACAGAATAATGATAAGGTGTAATTTTTACCGAAATATGCACTGCGTAGAAACGGAAGCCTCCAAAATTTACAAAATGGCGTTTTTTCTTCGATTTTGTCGCACAATGATTTTTTTTCCGTTTCGCCGTGCATTTTTGGGTAAAATGACTAATGTCACTGCAAAGTAGAATTGGTGATGCAAAAAATAAGCCATAATATGGATTATTAGGTGAAAAACGAAAGTGGAAAAACGGAAAAACCCTGAGTCCTTAAGGGGTTAAAGTGTACCTTTCGTAAAAAAAAACAAAAAACTTTTATATAATGTTGGTTAAAAAAATTTCTCATATTTTTGGGTGAAAAATGCTGTCTCTGCAGCAAGTGCATGTGTGTCTCTATGAGGGTCCAAAAACAGGAAGTGAGGGCAGGAGAAACAGGACTCTGTGCAGACTCCTGGCTTGTCAATCATCCTGATGTATGAGCCAGGAGCATGTTATAGAGCCTCACTGCACACTGTCCTGCTTTTTCTTGCACAGAACCCTGCTTGTCCACCATCACTCCCTGTATTTGGACTCCTCATAGAGACACATTTTTTTGACCAATGTATATTTCATATATAAATATAATGGTATTATCTACATTATATAAAAAGTTTTAGTTGACGACAGGTACACTTTAACCTGTTAAGGACCCAGGGCGTACCTGTACGTCCTGAGTCCGCTCCCGTTCTATAACTGGGGGCCACAGCGTCATAGCGGGTCGGGCCCGGGCTAATAGCGTGCGGCAAGGCTGCGTCTAAAATGAAAGTGAAACCATGCTGGTTAGCTCAGGGAGCTGTTCGGGATCTCCGTGGCGAAATTGCGGCATCCCGAACAGCTTAAAAGACAGCTGGAGGATCCCTACCTGTCTCCTCGCTGTCCGATCGGCGAATGACTGCTCAGTGCCTGAGATCCAGGCATGAGCAGTCAAGTAGCAGAATCATCGATCAGTGGTTTCTTATGAGAAACCACTGATCAATGTAAAAGATCAGTGTGTGCAGTGTTATAGCCCCCTATGGGAGCTATAGCACTGCAAAAAAAAGGTGAATAAAGTTCATTTAACCCCTTCCCTAATAAAAGTTTGAATCACCCCCCTTTTCCCATAAAAAAACTGTGTAAATAAAAATAAACATGTGGTATCGCCGCGTGCGGAAATGTCCGAATTATAAAAGTATATAGTTAATTAAACCTCATGGTCAATGGCGTACGTGAAAAAAAAATTCCAAAGTCTAAAATAGTGCATTTTTGGTCCCTTTTTATATCATGAAAAAATGAATAAAAAGCGATCAATAAGTCCTATCAATGCAAAAATGGAACCACTAAAAACTTCAGATCACGGCACAAAAATGAGCTCTCATACCGCCCCATATGCGGAAGATTAAAAAAGTTATAGGGGTCAGAATATGACAATTTTAAACATATACATTTTCCTGCATGTAGTTTCGATTTTTTCCAGAAGTACGACAAAATCAAACCTACATAAGTAGGGTATAATTTTAACCGTATGGACCTACAGAATAAAGAGAAGGTGTCATTTTTTCTGAAAAATGTACTACGTAGAAACGGAAGCCCTCAAATTTACAAAATGGCAATTTTTTTTTCTATTTTGTCTCACAATGACTTTTTTTCCGTTTCGCCATTTATTTTTGGGTAAAATGAATTACGTCATTACAAAGTAGAATTGGTGGCGCAAAAAATAAGCCATCATATGGATTTTTAGGTGAAAAATGTAATGATTTTTTTTAAAGGTAAGGAGGAAAAAACAAAAATGCAAGAACTGAAAAAACCCAGGTCCTTAAGGGGTTAAGGACAACTCTGTAAACATCCTTAAATGGGCACTGTCAGATACAAAAACCTTTGATATGTTGTAAAGCATGCAAAACCAATAGGTTTTGCAATTGCTTTCATTAGAAAATTTTCAGTATTTCATACTGAAAAAGCCAGTCAAACATCTGCCCCCCTGCCTGCTTGGACACATACTAGTCTTGCTGTGTCCATGTGTCATCACCTATGTCATGGACACACTTTCTTGATTGACAGCTGTGAGCGCAGGGCTCACAGCTGGAGGAAAAATCTTCCCACTGTTAGTTTGTGTCCCGCTACTGTCAGTGAGGACAAGCTGGGAGTTGTAGTTTTGCTAATTCTAGGGGGGATGTGAGCAGACAGCGTACAGACGGAGGGGGCGGATACCTACACAGTTAGGCCACACACCCTCCCTTTGAGAGGAATTCAGACTAGTGAGGTAAATTAAAAGTGTAATAAAAAAATAAAGGTGCAAGACACAAAAAAATAGATGTACATGGTCAGGATTAGGTAATGAGTGATATATATAAAAAAAAAATGTAGTTGGATCTGACGGGTACGCTTTAAGTTAGCTTTCTAGAGCTCCGACTGGAACCCAGTTGAACATCTCTCGAGACAACAAAAAATGGCTGTTCACCAACAGTTCCTATCCAGTTTGGCACAGCTGGAGAGGATTTGCAGAAATGAATGACAGAAAACCCCAAAATCCAGTTTTGAAAACCTTGTGACATCATACCCAAGAACGCTGGAAACTGTAATCACTGCCAAATGTGCTTTAACTACAGAGTTAAGGGTCTGAATAATTTGTCAATTCAGAATTTTATTTTTTATTTTTGTAACACCCACAGGTGTGAAGCCACTCTGCCACAAGAGGCAGCTGTCCAGGCAGGCAGAAGGAGGAAACTGACACTATAGCGTCAGATGCAGCAGAGCTGACTAGGTGTTTGTTAGCAGAGCAGATGCTGTGAGGACAGCTAGAAAGATGGCTACAGGTGCAGGGTGGATGGAACAAGCCTTGTTGTCTAAGGCTGCAGTACTCCTTTAACCCTTAAGGACCAAGGGCGTAAACTTACGCCCTTGGTCCCGCTCCCGTGATATAACGCGGGATTACATGGTAACCCCGCATCATATCACGGCGGGCCCGGCGTCATAGTGAAGCCTGGACCCGCCGCTAATAGCGCGTGGCACTGATCACGGCGCCGCGCGCTATTATCCCTTTAGCCGTGCGCTCAAAGCTGAGCCGCGCGGCTAAAAGTGAAAGTAAAATGTGCCGGTTAGCTCAGGGAGCTGTTCGGGATCGCTGCGGTAAAATCGCGGCATCCCGAACAGCTATACTTCAGGAGGAAGGTCTCTTACCTTGCTT
Organism: Hyla sarda; assembly: GCF_029499605.1. NCBI lineage: Eukaryota > Metazoa > Chordata > Amphibia > Anura > Hylidae > Hyla > Hyla sarda. The sequence continues at coordinate 191,564,234 of NC_079193.1, read as the reverse complement.
CCTGAAGTCTGATCGCCTGAGATCCAGGATTGATGCATTCCTAAGGAGATTCATCAATCATTGTTAAAGATCCTAGGGGCTATAATATTGCATAAGAAAAGTGTAAAAAAAATGACTAACCCATTTAATGATCCCTTCCCCTAATAAAAGTTTGAATCACCCGGCATTTCCAAGAAAAGAAAAAAACAGTGTAAATAAAAATAAACATATGTGGTATCGCCGCGTGCGGAAATGTCCATATTATAAAAATATACTGCTTTTTAAACCGCACGTTCAATGGCATACGCACAAAAAAATTCCAAAGTCCAAAATAGCGTATTTTTGGTCACTTTTTATATCATGAAAAGATTAATGAAAAGCGATCCAAAAGTACGATCAATGCAAAAATGGTACCGACAAAAACTTAAGATCACGGCGCAAAAATGAGCCCTCATAGCCCCCTGAACATGGAAAAATAAAAAAGTTATAGGGGTCAGAAAATGACAATTTTAAACGTATTAATTTTCCTGCATGTAATTATGATTTTTTTTTAGTAGTAATACAAAATCAAACCTATATAAGTAGGGTATCATTTTAACAGTCAAACCATGAGTCTTTTATTGAAAAGAGCTGGTAGCAATATACAGGATGTAAATGGTAGGTATGGATGCCCATATGGGCGTTGTAGAAGTAGGGTATCATTTTAACCGTATGGACCTAGAGAATAAAGATAAGGTGTCAATTTTACCGAAAAATGTACTGCGTAGAAACAGAAGCCCCTAAAATTTACAAAATTGCATTTTTTTCAATTTTGTCGCACAATGATTTTTTTTCCTGTTTCGCCGTAGATTTTTGGGTAAAATGACTGATGTCATTACAAAGTAGAATTGGTGGCGCAAAAAATAAGCCATCATATATAATTTTAGGTGAAAATTTTAAAGAGTTATGATTTTTTAAAGTTAAGGAGGGAAAATTGAAAATGAAAAACGGAAAAAGCCCCGGTCCTTAAGGGGTTAATGCTGTCTAAAATGTAGACAGTACTAATAACTCTGTCATAACTAAGCCCCATTGTCTGTTTGTTTGTGTTTACATAATGATGTGATCATGTATAATAAACAATAAAGACTGTAATACTTCTATCAGTTTATGCTGTTCAATGAATAGAAGCCAAATCTATTAGATTACACACTAATGTTTTGAAAATAAGTATATACCGTATATACTCGAGTATAAGCCGAGTTTTTCAGCACGATTTTTCGTGCTGAAAACACCCCCCTCGGCTTATACTCGAGTGAACTCCCCCACCCGCAGTGGTCTTCAACCTGCGGACTTCCAGAGGTTTCAAAACTACATCTCCCAGCAAGCCCGGGCAGCCATCGGCTGTCCGGGCTTGCTGGGAGTTGTAGTTTTGAAACCTCTGGAGGTCCGCAGGTTGAAGACCACTGCGGCCTTCAACATCATCCAGCCCCCTCTCACCCCCTTTAGTTCTGAGTACTCACCTCCGCTCGGCGCTGGTCCGGTCCTGCAGGACTGTCCGGAGAGGAGGTGGTCCGGTGGGATACTGGTTCCGGGCTGTTATCTTCACCGGGGAGGCCTCTTCCAAGCGCTTCGGGCCCGGCCTCAGAATAGTCACGTTGCCGTGACAACGACGCAGAGGTGCGTTCATTGCCAACGTACTTCTGCGTCATTGTCAAGGCAACGCCTCTATTCCGGGCCGGAAGCGCAGAGAAGAGGCGCCCCCGGTGAAGATAGCAGCCCGGAACCACTATCCCACCGGACCACCTCCTCTCCGGACCACCTCCTCTCCGGACAGCCCTGCAGGACCGGACCAGCGCCGAGCGGAGGTGAGTACTCAGAACTAAAGGGGGTGAGAGGGGGCTGGATGATGTTGAAGGCCGCAGTGGTCTTCAACCTGCGGACCTCCGGAGGTTTCAAAACTACAACTCCCAGCAAGCCCGGACAGCCGATGGCTGCCCGGGCTTGCTGGGAGTTGTAGTTTTGAAACCTCTTGAGGTCCGCAGGTTGAAGACCACTGAGGGCGAATGATGAGAAGAGGATGATGAAGGGGGGGGTGTGTGGGGATGATGAAGGGGGGGTGTGGGATGATTACAAGGGGATGATGAAGGGGGGATGTGTGGGATGATAAGGGGATGATGAAGGGGGGATGTGCGGGATGATAAGGGGATGATGAAGGGGGGATGTGTGGGATGATAAGGGGATGATGAAGGGGGGATGTCCGGGATGATAAGGGGATGATGAAGGGGGGATGTGTGGGATGATGACAAGGAGATGATGAAGGGGGGATGTGTGGGATGATAAGGGGATGATGAAGGGGGGATGTGTGGGATGATGACAAGGGGATGATGATGAGGATGTTAATGACGGGTCTGGATGATGACAGGGGGGGATGAGGTATTTCCCACTCTAGGCTTATACTCGAGTCAATAACTTTTCCTGGGATTTTGGGTTGAAATTAGGGGTCTCGGCTTATACTCGGGTCGGCTTATACTCGAGTATATACGGTAGTTAAAATAAAACAGCAAATATTTGCCAATTTCAGATACTTGATGTAAATGTTATTTTAAATGCCATGATCTATAAGTTCAGATGTCATAAATTCCACTCTTACATAGTAAAAGCCAAAAGGATTGTCAGAGTTTTACATCTTTAAGGAGTACCTCTCTTTACTTGCCAGTTGGCCAGCAGCACAAACAGAAACCTGGATTTTCATAGGGTCAGAGAAGAAAACCCAAAAAATCTAATTACAATCAGTCAATCCAATCATTTTATATTCCATCAATGTAGAATATGACTGCAATGTTTCTATGATATAGTTCTTGGACTTTATCCAGAATATCTATTTGGATTATTGTTTAGTGGGCTACAATATACATACCTTAACCCTTTCCACAGAATGAAGGATTTAGACTGGTTTTTCCTGTCTAAAATTGTTGCACAGGAAGTCGCAGTCTAAATATGTGCGACTTTATCATGACTTTTGCTTTAGAGGATTTTTAGAACATGATGCATTCTAGTATATTTTAGATGGGAAAAATGCATTGGTTCTGAATTAATCAAAAGCGACTTTTCGGCGACAAGTCGCATCGGCTGAAAGTACGCTGAAATGTCAGACTATGCTGGAGCAGGTTTAAATACAATCTAAACCATAGATCCCGAAGTCTGTGCGCAGAATTTATCAAGAGCCGTGCGCCTTTTTATAAATTAGGCGCACAATAGACCGGCCTAACCCTCTGTAGTTTGGTTTATATTGATGCGGGACATAGACAGCTTTGATAAACATCCCCCATTGTGTTGTGCTGACAAGATAAAAGTTTTCTAAAGCATACATCGTAACACTTTTGTGTGTAATGTGTGTGTGTGTGTAATGTGTGTGTGTGTGTGTGTGTGTGTGTATATTCTGTCATGAAGGAATATATACATACATGGCAAAAATTATAGCATAAGGACTACACCCTATAATGTTAGGTTCTAAAGGATAATTCGGGTGGTTACTGATCACATAGGAATTGTAAGCTCTGATTTTAGGTTCTGTGAATAATTGGGGGGTATTCTAGTGAAGAAAGATTTTATAAAACAGAGTAGGGTTCTTAAAAAAAAGTGTGTGTCTGAACTCTTGTCGCTGCCATTGCTACGGCCACAGATTCCTTCTGTTTCCGCTGACATGTCAATACAGCAGGAAATGCCCACCCAGTTCACAGCAGTCACTGACTAGCTAAGCTTGCATTTTTTGCTGTGCTGACACTTCACAGGGGGCAGCAGAAACCCAGTGCTTTCAGAATAGTAGCTGTGGGGGAGCTTCGGTCCCGAAATGTTTGGGGTCAGCATGTGCCTATAAATCAATTAGCGGGTGCAGCAGTGTCCAATCTCAGCTACTGATCAGCCGAATGGGCAACTGCTCATGCTGACCTTGAACAGAGGAATTGCTGCACATCAGGACTGGAGTTCCATGACAGTGGGGGAGCAGGGAAGGTAAATATAGGTGTTTTTTATTTTTATTTTTTTACCACTTCCCTGAACAACCCCATTAATGCTGATTACTTGTAGAATAAGCATTCTTGGATTTTGTAGGATAATTCAGGCTACTATTGAACAGTAGTGTTGCTCGCGAATATTCGCAATGCGTGAATTTGTGAATATTCGCGAATATAGCACTATATATTCACAATTCCGAATATTCGTTTTTTTTTGTTGTTTGTTTGTTTTTTCACAGTACACATCACAGTGATCACCCCTCTCTGCTCTCCGCTCAACACTATTGAACAGTTGAGGTGGTAAATTAGCGACATAGTTCTCCCCAAATTAAATCAATGCCACCACAGTGCCCCCTCTCTTACTTTGCTAGTGTCCTTCTCACTAGATGATATGCTTTTTCCACAAACTGGCACGTAGAAATAGGGGCTGCCCACTGTAAAGGAGATATGTTCAACTGTTCTTTGCTCTGGTTAATAGAGGGGTTTCTGATCAGAGGACCCACTCAATTAAACACATGTGCCTTAGTTGGTTATACAGACAGGCACTTTCCTAGATAAACAACCTTTTTTTTTCTATTAGAGTTGCATCCTTAAAAATGTTCTTAATTCCTGGACACAGGTTGTTTTCTAGAGATTCTGGGATGGCACATGATGTAGAATCTTGATGATGCGAGTTGGAACACCTATGGTCTGAGAGGTCTCTTATTTTTATGATGCTATATACTGACAAGTATAATAGTAGTTACTTTCCTCTCTTGTGTGTAAGTAGATGTCCTTATTCTTTAGTAATCATTATTTTCTTGCTTTGCTATGATTCTGTTAAATTGTTAGTCTTTCGGTCCCTTTATACATTGAAATGATACCAGCTTTTAGCAGGTAAGCTTTTGAGGGGAAGTGAAGCATTATAGCCTAATAGTAAGAGCAAAATAGCTTGCAGAGTCAATTATAATCCTTTTTGCATTATAAAAAATGCCATACATAAAGAGCTGGTACAACTGCTAGCAATTTATACCATTAATATTTACCTCTAACATTTATTCAAAAAAAATGTCATATATCCCAGTCTCCACATATATTTTCTTTCAAATTTTTCAGGTGTTTTTAATATTCGTAAATGGGAAGGTTATAGGGAATGTATCGCTGAGATATTTTTTTATTTTTTTTTTACTGATTAGAGCCAGATACTAAAATATGTAATTTGTTTCTGATCTGTTTCTACTTTCTGGTTGTAACTTTCACTTTTTTGTGCATTATTATGGGGGAAGCCATCTTGCCTGTGCACTATTTAACAGCATTCAGAGATATGATTTACAGCAGGACCCATGGCCAAAGGCAACAGTAGACAGGGTCTGTCCCATTTTACATGAATTAGAAATGTTACTGTGTGTGCTCATTGACCTTTTCAGAGGTCATTCTACAAGGGTAGGGATGCTGATCTGTAAGCAACAGCTATAGTTTATACCACTGGTATCTATACTCTGGTGTCACCTTTCACTGTAATCCTATATGTTATGATGAGAAGGGCATTGATGGAAAGTGATCTGTATAGAACATGACGTTTAAGCTTAGTTTTAGTCCTAGTGACCAGAATGGAAACTGCAAGATTTCAGGATTATTTTTAAATATAGTTGGTAAAATGGAAAATTTGAAAATATTTTTACAAAATATGGTTACCATAAAAACTTGATTTAGTTAGTTAGTTAGTTAGCCCCTTAACATGCAAAACCTTTACATAAAAGTTTGCACAAAATAGGAAGTAAACATTTAAATGAACTGTATTTAGAATTATAAATCTCTTGGTGGGCTTCAGATATTTTTTTTGCATATCTGGCATTTATTTTGCATATCAAGCATCAACATCATATAACTTTTTTTTGTTTTTTTTTTCAAAAATTTCAAGAAACCATCTGATTCCTAAAACAGAAAACATCGAGTCCAAAGAGAGAAAAAAGCATCAGACCGTTTATGTAATGATGCTTAATTCCACCATTCTCTTAGTCTCATCCACCTTATGAAGCCAGTGAAACAATGTGGACCAAAAGGATGACTACCAGTGGACCAGGTTAGAAGACTGGGCACCATTAATCAGGTCTTTAAGGGTGCGTTCACACGCTAGTAGCTAGCAGCGAGTTTCCCACTGTGGGAAACCCGCTGCGAGTTATGCTACCATTGATTTAAATGGGTCCGCGGACAGTCCGCAAATCTGACACTATTGCGGACTGTCTGTGGACCCATTCAAATCAATGGTAGCATATCTCGCAGCAGGTTTCCCACAGCGTGAAACCCGCTGCTAGTAATAGCATGTGAACGCACCCTTAGGGTCTTTTCACATGTACAGTATTCTGCGCAGATTTGATGCGCAGGATTTCAAGCTTTGTTCAGTTTACATTGAAATCTACAGCAGAAAATCCTGCACGTCAAATCTGCACAGAATACTGTACGTGTGAATAGACCATAAAGGGGTACTTCGGTGGAACACAATTTTTATTTTTATTTTTTAATCAACTGGTGCCAGAAAGTTAAACAGGTTTGTAAGTTACTTCTATTTTAAAAATCTTATTTTAAAAATCTTAATCCTTCCAGTACTTATCAGCTGCTGTATGCCCCACAGAAAGTTGTATTTCTTTCTGGTGTTCTTTTCAGTCTGGCCGCAGTGCTCTCTGCTGAAACCTCTGTTGGTATCAGGAACTGTCCAGAGCAGAGTAGGAGCAAATCCCCATAGCAAACCTATTCTGCTCTGGACAGTTCCTGATACCAACAGAGGTGACAGTTCCTGACATGGGTAAAGGTGTCAACAGAGAGCACTGTGGTCAGACTGAAAAGAATTCCAGAAAGAAATAGAACTTTCTGTGGAGCATACAACAGCTAAGTACTGGATGGATTAAGATTTTTAAATGGAAGTAATTTACAAATCTGTTTAACTTTCTTGCACCAGTTGATTAAAAATAATAATAATAATGTTTTCCACCGGAGTACCCCTTTTATAAACTTTTGACAGAGATGTCAGATAAGTGCAAGAGGAAAAAGGCTGATGTATCAGGAATATGCATAGATGCAATCTTCAGAATAGTATCCAGAACCCTCGCAGTACTATTTATGCAGAATATTTTCCTCATCAGGACCACACCTTCAACAAAGAGGGGAAGAGTGAAGAAAGATTCTATGAGCTTTGGAGGGGACAAAGTAATCGCACATCAGCAACTTGTAACCTGCCTCCTGTAATTTGCTTGTAAAATCCACCTTCTCATCCAACTTCTCATCAAAGGGCTGAGGCCTATGTGCTCAAGTACAGCGAAAAGGAGAGACCAGACTACTCGGTCAAATAAGAAAAGGCAGAGAGAGATACAATGAAGACAGAAGTAGTAAGATACTTTCAGCACATTAATAGTGTTATCCTGGGCTTTATAAGCTGGAATAAAGGCCACTTGGTCATCGTAAATAATGTCAGCTAAAGAGGTAGCTAACTTTGTTGCCAGTTGCCAGAATTTAAGAGAAGATCTTCAGGTCAACATTTAAAAATAACAATAGGACGGTAGCTTTGGATCTTTAAATCCCCGATTCCTAGAGCGCACATGTGCCCTACGAATTGGGGATGTGCACGCTGGCAGTGAGAGCACAGTGGAGCCAGGAACGTGGCGGGGAGTGCGCCGGCCGGGAGGCTGCAGACAGGGACAGGTAAGGAGGCAGCAGTGCCGCCCGTGCCAGAGAAAGGACGGGCACGGGGTAGAAGTGCGTCCGTGGCCAGCATGTCTGGCCGTGGGGCCACTTGTAACAAAACTAAGTGTAGTTTATTCACTTAGTGTCATATTGATGTATCGGCTGCGATCTTTCAGCCTTTCTCAAGAACATTGACATTGGTTAAATAAACTACACTAAGTTTTTCACTTATATCTGAGTGCTGCTGGATTTCTTTGGTGTGGATATCCTGTGTGACCTGTGACCTGGGTCGATTATCCGCTTTCACCAGCCATCTTTTTCTATATTGGGTTTGTGCTGCACCTATATGAGTTGTGTAAATGCCCACCTAACTCATTTGATCGCACACAGAGGTTCA